>NC_041382.1:781490666-781535733 GCF_002162155.2 Triticum dicoccoides
CAGCCCCCGCTGTCTTGGCCACTAAAAGCAGCGGGGTGGGGTGTCGTAGCGCGCGCCTGGCCCGCGCTGATACGGGCGATTTCGTCCTGATCGTTGACAAGGCGGCTAAACGCCGCGCTCTCAAGGACGCCCTGATCGGGTGCTCGCCCCGTCTCCAGGCCAAGGCTGCTCGTGACCGTGTGATCGACGCGGTGATGCAGCTGCTGTCTTCTGCTTCCGTGGCGGGGCTGCGGGCTGCCGCGGCTCTCAAGGCTTCCTCGGTGCCAGCTCGTCTTCATGATCAGTGTCCGTGTCGTAGGTGTGCTGGCTGGTGTTGTTAGAACCCAGCTCCTGACTCGTCTTCCTTCCATTCCCGCCAGTTTGGGTGGCTCTGTATCTTCTTTCGGTTGGGGTGTGTGCGTTTGTATCTCTGCTCGGGTGCCCGCTTGTGTCCATGGTTAGTCGTGTTCAAAGCTTGTCGTTTCTATTATGGAATGTGCAAGGTCTCGGAGATGCGGATAAGTGTGACCTTGTCCGCGATTCCATCTCCTCCGCGGCTCCATCGGTGGCATGTATTCAAGAGTCCAAACTCGCGTCTCTCGATGTGCACAAAGCTCGCTCCTTCCTTCTCGTTTCCCTCTCTGAGTTTGTCTCTAAGGACGCCGACGGGACGGGTGGTGGGGTGGTCACTGCTTGGGACCCTCGTCTCCTTACGTTGGTCTCTTGTGCTAGGTCGCGTTTTTCCCTTACCACCTCGTTCGAGGCTGCTGTCTCCGACCTCGCCTTCTCCATAACCAACGTTTATGCTCCCGCTGATCACTCTCTTACCGGGGAGTTTGTGGCCGACATGCACGGCCTCTCGCCTTCTGGCCCGCGGCTGATCGTGGGGGACTTCAATCTCATCCGCTTGCCTCGAGAGAAAAACAACGACCGGTTCGACGTCGGCCGCGCGCATGCGTTCAATGCCATGATCAACGCTCTGGCCTGGCTTGAGCTTCCTCTCTCGGATCGTTTGTTCACGTAGACTAATAAACGTGACCCCCCGACTCTCGCTCGGCTTGACAGGGCTTTCTTTGACACGGCTTGGGACTCGCTCTTCCCTGACTCTGCGCTCGTCTCTCGACCTAGAACCACCTCGGATCACTTCCCCCTGCTGGTCTCCGTCTCGACTCGCCTCCCCGTGGCGGGCCGGTTCTACTTTGAGAATTCCTGGCTGTTGAACCCTAGATTCCTTCCCCCGGTCTTGCCATCCTGGCTGCGCGTCCCTCACTCTCCCTGTGCCGCTACGCGTCTTGCTCGCCAGAAGAAATGCCTAAGGTCGGCCACCAAGGTTTGGAAACGACAACACAAGTTCATACCTGTTTTCGATAACAACTGCAAGTTCTTGATTGATCTGCTAGACTTCCTGGAGGAGCACAGGCGACTCTCCTCCGCCGAGGGCGAGCTGTGGAAGGATGCCCGGCTCGAGCTCGCGGCCTCAGTCGCGCGGCAGGCCGCCTTCAGGAGGCGGCCGGGGAAGTGTCGGGCTGTCCTGGAAGGAGATGAGAACACCGGCTACTTCCACGCCCGCGCATCCCAGTGACGTCGCGGGAATGCCATCCGGGTGCTCGCCATCGACGGTAGCGAGCTCGTCGACCACAACGCCAAGGAGGTGGCGCTGCGGCGGTTGTACTCCAACCTACTGGGCCGCACCCCCGCCACCTCCTGGGGGTTCGACTTGGTGTCGTTGTACGCCTCTGCGCCCTCTGTCGACGGGGCGCCGCTGGTGGCGCCGTTCACCCGAGCGGAGATCGGGGATGCTGTCTTTGCGCTGGACCGGACTAGCGCTCCCGGCCCGGACGGGCTCGACCCGGTCTTCTACTAGACTGCCTGGGCGGTGGTCGCGGATGACTTGCAGCGCCTCTTCGACAATGTGCACTCCGGCTGCGCGCGCCTCGACGGGATCAACAGGGCCCTCATCGCCCTATTGCCGAAGAAGGAGGGGGTGCCGTCCCCGGGGGATTTCCGTCCCGTCTCCCTTCAGAATGGGGACGTGAAAATCCTCTATAAGGGTTTGACGACGCGGCTTCAGCGGCAGATCGGCGGCCTCATCAACGAAGACCAGTCCGGCTTCTTGTCCGGGCCTAGCATCTCGGAGAACTTTGTCTATGCGACGGAGATCGTGTAATGCTACCACAAGCGAGGAGTGCCCACGTTGGTGTTCAAGCTCGACTTCGCCAAAGCCTTCGACTCTATTGCATGGCCCAGCCTTCGCCGCGTCATGGAGGTGCGGGGGTTCCAGCCCGCTTGGTGCGATTGGATGGATCTCATCCTTCAATCCTCTAAGGCGGCGGTGCTGCTAAGTGGGATCCCGGGGCGCTGGTTCGCGGTCCGCAAGGGGCTTCGGCAGGGCGACCCAATCTCCCCCTACCTATTGCTCCCGGTCGCCGACATGCTGCAACGCATGATCCGGTCGGATCGAGCCCTTCGCCACCCCTTATGCGAGGGGGCTCCGGCGGTGGTGCTCCAGTATGCTGATGATACACTGATCATCATGCGAGCTACGACGGGGGGCGCGGCTAGGCTGCGCGTCATCCTCGACCTGTTCGCCGCTGCCACGGGGCTCGTCATCAACTTCGCCAAAAGCACCCTCGTCCCCATGCATGTGGATCCGGAGGTGATCGCGGCAGTGGTGGTGACGTTCGGTGCAGCGTTGGCGCCTTCCCGCAGACCTACTTGGGGCTGCCGCTCTCATGCGACAAGCTCAAGATCGACGACTTTGCACCGATGCTAGCTAAGGTGGACCGATACCTGGCGGGGTGGCGTGCCCGGCTTCTGTCCCCCGCGGGGCGTCTGGTGCTCATCAACGCGGTCTTGGACTCCCTCCCTACCTATGCCATGGCGTCCATGCGGCTTCCGTCCCATGGTCCTGGCCAAGCTTGATGGGTTGCGGCGTGCGTTCCTGTGGAACATCGCGGCGCGGGCCTCCGGTGCTCAGTGCCTGGTTGCCTGGGACCGCGTCTGCCGTGCCAAGGCCGAAGGGGGGCTCGGCTTTCGAGCCCTAGGGATTCAGAACAACTGCCTCCTCCTCAAGCTGCTTCATCGCCTTCACTCCGGCGCGCCGTCTCGGTGGGCTTCTTGGGTTTGGAGCCTGCTCGACGGGCGGTCTCTCCTGTGCCTCGGCCGCTCCCCGCTCCTGGGTGAGCACTGGGGGTCCTCCTAGGGCTGCTGCCCATCTACTGTGCTCTCACGCGTGTCGCTGTGGGGGACGGACGGGCGACATCATTTTGACACGACCATTGGCTCGCCTGCGGGGTGATCTGGGTCGCCTTTCCCGCCCTTTTCTCCCATGCTGCTGGCTCGAAAGTCTCGGTGTGGGAGGCGCGTGGTTGTGGCGTGCATGCCATGCTCGTGCCTCGGCTCACCCCCATGGCTGCAGACGAGTGCGCCACTGTCCAACGTCTGATGGATGAATGCCAGTTTGGGGAGGGGCCGGACTCCCGCTCCGCCAAGCTGTGTGCGAAAGCTGGCGGGGGTTTATCGTCTCGGGGCGCCTATGCCCTGGCGAATTTTGGTGGAGTGGGCACGGCTACGACGTCCTTCCTTTGGTCGTTCCGTGCTCCGTCGCGCGTCAAGTTCTTCGGTTGGCTCCTCTCTATGTCACGCATCCATACTATGGATGTCCTCCTCCGCAAACACATCCTCACGGCGGCGGAGGCTGGATGCCCCTGCTGCGAGGCCATGCTGGAGACGGCCGACCACTTGATCTTTGGCTGCCCGTTCGCGGTGCAGTTTTGGCAACGGGTTGGCCTATCGCCGGATGGAGCGGCGGTGGAATCCCTCCACCTCTTCGACACTTCCCCCGCGGTCGGCGCCGCCTCGCCGGCCTCCTTTGTCCTGCTATGCTGCTGGAGGCTCTGGAAGAGAAGGAACGCCGTCGTATTCAGGGATGACTCGTGGTCCCTGGCTGCTACTCTGAAGGCATGTCGGGACGATGCGGTGCTTTGGCGTGCCCGACTGATGGAGGGAGATCGCTCCCACGTAGATGTCTGGCTGTCTGTGCTTAGAAGCTCGTAAGAGCTCGCCCCCGGGGGGATGTCGGGTGTCTCTCCTCCCCTTCTCATTCTCTCTGTAATCTGACTCTCAGGGGGTTGACCCCCTTTACGTAATATATTCAGGTGGTAAATTGTTCTGCCACAATAAGATCACAAAATATAATAAATTCCATTTTGATATGAATCAAACTCGTTCAGAGCCCTATGTGATTTCATAAGCAACATTGTCAACTTATCGTTCGTCGGATAAGAAGTTATGGCTCGAACTTTTGAAACTCAAATTATTGTGAATAATTATTTTTTTAAATGAAATGGATGTTAAGTTTCACCAGTTTTTGATAAGGATGCACAACAACACTTTTCTAAGCCATTTCATTATTATTTCTCAATAATATGATAGTAATAGTGTGGTCATTATGTCTTACTAAAATAGTCTTCATTTTATTTGTGGAATATCCAAGACTTTCAACATCGAAGTCATGTGTCAAATTCAATTATTTTTGTTTAATTTCTAAAAAAATTTATGTATTTGTCATTTTCTTAACCAAATATTTATACTAAACTTTTATATTTATTTATAATCATTATTTTATCAAATCAAAGTTGTTGTTCATAACCTTTTTATAAGTTAATTTTGGTAATTAACTAGATGATAATATTACTAAATACTTTTTATCTTTAGGATATTATTTTAGTTTTTGTTGCTAAAAAATGTGAATTTGTTGTTCTAAATTTGGACCGTGTTTGCCATGATAGTTCAATTTGTTTTTCTTAGATACACTGTGCCTAGTTGGAATACTCAAAATCAGTCCCCATAAACATGAGAAATAAAGAAAACCAATAACTAGTGTAGCTTCGCAGATTATTTCCTGATAATCCCATGAACATAGTGTACATAGATGTGTGTGTATTTAAATATTTTGGTAGAGCTTTCTAAAGTGTATAGTCTCAGAAATATCCTCATAGCGGTTTCTAGTTTATGACTAGATATGTGCAAATAAAAGGGCTTAAACTTGATAAAACATATTTCAAAAGTTTTTCACCAAATTATAAGCATGTTGCTATTTTTCCTTATTTTTTGGGCGGCTAACACGTCTCATATATATTGTATGTAGTATATAAGAATGTTTAGGTAGTATATATACTTCTTTTTAGATAGTATGTATCGTATTTTAAGTATGCTTTTTTTTCGTACAAATATGTATGTATTTCACAAATATAATAAAAATCATGGGTCAACTCGTAATTTTTTCATGTAACTTATTTTGATTTATCTTATGTATAGTATATGAATATACTTAGAATGATAAAGTAGTATATATAGTAATACATGGTAGTATATGAGATATGTGGGGTAACTCCCCCTAGGTGGTAGGATATATTTGATATTAAAATAGACTCACTCGAGCTAAGATTTTCTTCAATACAACATGTAGAGCATTCGAAATTTTGAGCTTTACTATATAAATAATGTGCTTTGGAATGAATGAAACAATATCTAAAGAGTAGTGGTGCGTGACCGATTGTCGTCGGCCACAGTGGCGTTGACTATGTTGGGACGACGTTGGTGACTAACAACTCCTGACCGAAGAAGGATGGAGAGATGAGAGGTTTGGTCGCGTTTTACATCCGATCCTTCACGATTGTCGTCCTACCTAACCACTGGGATCTTCTTGGGCGTTTATTGCATGCGGCAGCGGATGGGGAAGAAAATATGCCACATCGTCTGCTCATTGATTGATAATAAGCGTGGTTGCGGCTGCCGGCGTAGGCAGTTAGGATGTCACACATAGTCATCATGGGGGGTCCACGTTTGTGTACATGGTCGATGAGCAATCAGCGCAGTGCCGTCGGAGCAGACTATAGAGTAGAGGGTGACGGGGTAGCTGTGTACAAGCCCTAGTGTAGAAACCCTTGTTGACTTGTTGTTGCTCACTTGCTTGTTTTGTTTACTATTTAGATAGAACGGTTAATTCCGTTACACGTAGACAAATCAGTTGACAGACTTGGAAACATGAAATAAACAATCGCTGAAGTTACTCCCCTGTCCGGGATTATAGGGCCGACAAGCCAAGAAGCAACTCCCTTTTCATTATGAGGTCCCTTGAAAAAATCTCTTTTTAAATGGACCTATTTAATTGCACGCAAAATTAAAGTATTTACTAATTAATCGCTTTATGGCTTGGTTTCAAATAGATTCTGGGGAAAATGCCTCTAATTAATTGTCTGACTAATTGATTAAGACGCTTGGTTTTCCAATTGTTTTATCATAAATGACTGCAGGAGTTTGTTTACTAGATTCGTACGTTTGGGTCCTGAAATTCATCTCCTTGGGTCCTCCCCTCATGCCTTGCAGTTAGGCTGGTCATAATGAAGAGTGTCATATACTACTATTATGCATATGATATTAGTTTATCATATTATATCCATAGTGCATACTTCCTCTGTTTGGAATTACTTGTCCAAGAAATGAATGTATCTAAATTTATTTTAGTTATAGATACATCCACTTTTGTGACAAGTAATTCCGAACGGAGGGAGTAGTAACATAGATTAGTATCATATGTGGTCTCATTTATTGTCATGCATGACACATAGTAGCATAACATTTATTATGTTACGATATCTACCTATGTTATTATAACCATCTATCTCTTCTTTAATTGACTGCTACATTCGCATGGTTGTGAGTACTACTTATGTTACCCCACTATAGCCAGCCTTAAAGAATGGAACAGCCCACGAGCTGCTAGCATTGCTGCGTTAAATTACTGACCATGGCCCTGAACCGGATACGCATGTGCAAATCTGCAGAAGATACTATCACCCAAGAGAATATTTTCCTCATGATTATGTATGTGGTGCTAAGAACTCCTCCATGGGTGACGACTCCACCCAGATTCCAAAATTCAATCCCCTCTGGCGACCAGCATCCATAGCAGCAGCAAGAGGTGGAAGATGTGTATCCTATCCACGGGTCCAAGTTGCCCAGTTTTAGTTTTGTTGCTACCGACCGTGTGTATTTTGTTGCAATGCGAGGACATCGACGACACAGGTAGGATGCTCCGTTGGACGAAATGTGCATCCTGGGTTTTAACAGGACAAGACATCCTACTGTCTCTTATGTACTATCTGAACTGAATGAATGGCCGATTTTTTACATGAACATACCCTAAACGTACTCCCTCGGGTCTTTTTAGTCCACATGTAAGTTTTCTCCGAAGTCAAAATATATTTACCGTAACCAAACTAATAAAAAATATTAACATGCACAATGTCAAATCAATATTGTTTGATTCATTATGAAATATACTTTCATAGTATATATATTTGGTATTGTAGATGGTAGTATTCTTTACTATAAATTTGGTCAAACATTGTAAAGTTTGACTTTAACATAAATCGAATACGTGAAGTAAAAAAGGCCAGAGGGAGTACACAGTATTCATCCGCAAGAAATGGATACCGGAGATGCCATCTCAACGTGTATCTCAGATGTCCAGTCACATTTCAAATGGAATTTCAACAAACGAAACGATTTTCATCCAAACCAGATATTTTTTGTTTAAACCGATCCACATTCATAACAATTTTAACATATTTCATTAAATAAAAACTGCCATGACAATTTTATTTAGCATAGTAGAAGTTAGAGTTAAATACGTTGGAGGTGCCTCAACTTGTCTTGCACGGTCAGTTTAGTGCCTAAAGTTGCAAAATACATGAAACTAATGCCCGAACTTGTTCGGATATGCAAATACGGTGCCTCCATATGTTTTCTCTCCTCTCTATTTTCTTCCCCTAGCTCGAGCTCATCCTCCATTGTTGCCAAGATTTGTCAAGATTTGAAGCACCCCATCTATCCAAGTGTTTAAAAGGAAAAATAAACCATAAACCCATAAACCTTTAGTCACGGTTGGTGACACCAACCGGGACTAAAGGTCCCCAGCCCCCGGCACGCGCTGCCGCCACATGGAAGGGATTTAGTCCCAGGTCATGGCCAACCGGGACTAAAGGGTGGGGCCTTTAGTCCCGATTCATCTGCCCCAGTTGGTGACCCGGGACTAAAGGCCCTTCCCAACCGGGACTGAAGGCCGTTCCTCGTTATTTTTATTCTTCACACTATTATTTACGTTCAAGAAAAAAATGTAAGAAAAAATACGACTGCCATAAACTTAAAGAAAGTATTAGTGCTTTTGAAAAATGTTTAGCATGTATTAAAAAAATTAAAACGTGCATTTAAAAAATGTTTGTCTCGCATTACAAAATTGGCAATGTGTATTTAAAAAGAGTTCAACGATGTATTAAAATTATTCTGTAACATTTTTGAATAATTGTACTATTTCAATCCCCATAAATTTAAAAAAAGTTAATGTCTACCTCTTCAAAGTACGCAATAACGAAAATAAAAAATTATTTAAAATAAAAAATTATTGCATATTGTATTTTTTATATTGGAAAATTTACTTCTCGTGAAACTAAACAAGAACTTGGATAAAAATAAAAATGAAACTGATAGATAATGCATTAGGAAAATTAAAGAGCGATACGTGCGTCTACATATAGCTTTGTAGCTAAGAGGTGAACACAATACATATTTTGGCCAAGTGGACAGATCAGCCGTAGTTGACCACGAGGTTTTAAACCCCTTCATGATGACTTTTTTCAAGTTATTTCTCGCTAGCATACACTGTATTTCAGTCTTTCTAAAATATAAGGTGGTTTTCGTTAAAAAAATCCTCATCCGCGGAGTACCCAACACTTCTCCGCTCTCAGCCACTTACAGGTGGGTCACCGCCATGCTGGCACGCCACGCAGATTGGACGTACATTTGGATACGGAAGGAGGCACCGTATTTGCACGAGCGGACAAGTTCAAGCACTAGTTTCATGTATTTTGCAACTTTAGGCACCAAACTGACCGCCCAGAACAAGTTAAGGCACCTCCAGTGTATTTAACTTTAAAAGTTAATCTAGTCTAGATCTTCGCGGGCATCCGTGTTTCATGTCCTTGTAGTTCCGCATGTCCGACATCTTTGTGTGAGCTCCGAAACATGAACCTACAGCTCGCCGACACATGTCCTATTGTTCCTCGTTGGAGTCCACGCCTGGACGTGCGGTCCACGATAGACTTGGACTGGTCGACCTCGTGGTCGTTGCGGCCCGACGTGAACAGAGGATAGAGAGTGGGGAGGGAACCTGAATCTCCATCCACGGTATATGCCTTTTGCATTCTTAATCTGCAGGGACAAAGATGCCTTACTTTTGAGTGGAGGACTCTGAAGCAAAATGCACGCACTCATCAGTGCTGACTACTGAGTTGTGTTTCAAGGGCTTTCTTTATCTTTGTTCTTTACCTTTGTGCCGGGGCAACTAGTGAAGTTTCCTGCTGCTGTGCACGCCTTTACCTTTCCCTCTCCCTCCTTCCTATGCATGCATGCAGGCCCTTTGCCCTTTGGCCGGATGGATTGGATTCCTCGCTTTCTTTGCTTTGTTTGGAGGAAACAAACTATGTATGCATGGCACATGCAGTTTATTACTCCCTCCGTAAAGAAATATAAAAATGTTTAGATGACTACTTTAATGGTCTAAAAGCTTTTATATTAGTTTAGGGAGTACTAACTATTTAACTTGCATCTGTTGTGGATTTCAGTGCGTGGGATTCACTAGTAATAATACTCAAGAGGAGGGCTCGTGCATGGATGGATGAAGCACGAGGTAGGAGTATTGGTGCTGTCGTCCGTCTCAAAAGGAACAAAGCAGCATCGCTCCATCGATTACGCAAATACGGTAAGCCCATGGATAGTATATGCATTGTGCCACTACTATTGGTACACTACTACTGCTACGCATCGAGTGAAGCATAAACTTTTACACCGAACTGCACACACGGCCTCCACCTTACTTTGTTCTAAGTTCAAACAATGCATTCAAACAAAACATCTCCGATGTTTTTGCATGCCATCGCTGACTCGGACAATGAGTTCTTGATCGAGGCTCCAGCTGCCCTGCACTGCACTGCACTGCACGGCGTCCTAATAACAGCGGCAGTTCTCCGCTAATGATTCTTGCCTTACTTAACTCTAATGATGTGTGTATCCGAGAAAAAAAGAAACTCCGTGATGTGTGTCAAATATAGTACTCCTCCAAACCATATTACTCGTCGTTCTCGGTGACCAGTGGATATATATGGATAGGAAGAAACAATCCATTACCATCCATGCAGCATGATCTCCATGTGGTGGTAGGGTGGGGGTGGTCCAGCAGGGCTGATGGATCATGGTCATGAACGGAGGGAATGGGGATGATGCAGTCGGTGTGCGCTCAGATGCATGTGGCGTCGCCCATGTCAATTATGCCCTGGGTCGACATATGCACACTAGTAGAAAAGGGGGCAAAGGTCCAGGCCGGGTCAGCCCATTAGTCCCGGTTCAGTCCAGAACCGGGACCAATAGGGGCATTGGACCCGGTTCGTGAGCCCAGGGGACCGGCCGGGCCACGTGGGCCATTGGTCCCGGTTCGTCTGGACCTTTGGTCCCGGTTGGTGGGATGAACCGGGACCAATGGGCCTCGCTCCTGGCCTACTACCATTGGCCCCGGTTGGTGTCATGAACCGGGACCAAATGCCCCCCTTTAGTCTCGGTTCATGCCACCAACCGGGACCAATGGTGGTGCCTATATATACCCCCTCGCGCAAGAGCAGAGCACGCTGCTCTGTTTTTTTCTGGCCAAGGGGGAGAGGGCTTGGTGGTGCTCTAGCTCACCTCCTATGCACACAAGGTGTTCGATGGAATGCTCGAGCCACACTACTTAAGCTTTCTCCTCTCCAAGCTCGACCTTCAAGCTCCATTTTCCTCAATATTTGTCTAGGTTTAGCGGTCCGTCACGCCCCGTCCCCGTCTTCACCGCCGTCGATCACCCGCGCCGAGCTCATCGCCGGCACCACCGTGGTGAGCCTCCTGTTCTTATCTTCTTTCTGAAAGGAAAAAAATATTCTTACTTGTATGTTTACATAGATATTTGTATTATTTTCTTACTTTTATTATTGCATCTTATATAGTGCGATGGTTTTGGTATCCGCCCCCGTCGGCCCTCGTCCTGTCTATGATTCGGATGTGGTATATATATTATCTTTATAACTATTGGTTCATTTATTGTTTATGAAAATTATGCCGACCAACGTGACATAGATTTTATTTATCTAGGATGTATGTGAACCGGAAATTCCAACCGACCCTATTGTCGAGAGGTTAAATTTAGTTGAAGAAGAAAACAATTTCTTGAAGGAACAAATAAAAAAAAATTGAGGAGGAGAAGATGATATTGGAGTTGCATGTTGCGGATGTCGTCGATGATCACAAGATCAAGATGGATGCAATGCGCTTGAAGATTAGAAAGATTAAAAAATATGCCATTCGTACCGAGGCTTGGTATCATTATGCCGTTGGATCAATTGTTACCTTGGTTGCGATTATGATCGCATTTGTTTTCGCATTGAAATGTTTTACATAGTTTGAATGTATGGTTTAATTAATTAGATGCTCTGGAGAGCTATATGTTGTTAGATGAGAACTATGTATATACTTTGGTTTTAATGTGATGATGAACTTCTATTAATTTGGACATTTAATTATATATAATGCACGCAGATGAACCGGCAATGGTTGTACGGTGACAGACACACCTCCGAGTACATTAAGGGCGTGCATGAGTTTCTCGATGCGGCTGAGGCAAACAAGCAGAATTGTTTTATGTGTTGTCCATGCACTAAATGTGGGAATACGATGTCTTACTCTAACCGGAAAATCCTTCACACCCACCTGCTTTACAAGGGTTTCATGCCACACTATAATGTTTGGATGAGGCACGGAGAAATAGGGGTTATGATGGAAGACGGTGAAGAAGAAGAGTACGATGACAACTATGTGCCCCCTGAATACGGTGATGCTGCAACGGGGGGAGATGGTGAAGATCAAGAGGAACCAGACGATGTGCCCAATGATGCTGAAACGGGTGAAGCTGCTGAAGATCAAGAGGAACCAGACGATGTGCCCGATGATGATGATCTCCGCCGGGTCATTGTCGATGCAAGGACGCAATGCGAAAATCAAAAGGAGAAGCTGAAGTTCGATCGCATGTTAGAGGATCACAAAAAAGGGTTGTACCCCAATTGCGAAGATGGCAACCGGGACAAAAGGGTCAGAGCATTAGTAACGACCCTTTAGTCCTGGTTCAGGAACCAGGACAAAAGGCCCTGACGAACCGGGACAATAGGCCCGTTTTCTACTAGTGGCATGTATGAATCTCACCAATCACTTGCAGGCCACCTTGCTAGTTTGTATCTCTCTTCCTTGGCCAGATGTTTTGTTTTCCTCCTGGTCAACTCCCTATTAGTCTTCTGTTCTCTTCTCTTCTTCAGGCGAGCGTATATGTCGGTCCTTAGAACATCTACAACCGCATATATGACAAATATGACCCAGGGCAGTAACCGGCCAGTCCTCGAATTTGCTCAACTGCATCCGGACACCTGATACTAAAATTCTTCAATCCATACAAAAGCATGCAAAGAAAAAAAACCTACGTATTACGTAGATCACCTAGCCTAGTCCTCATCGGAGATGTCGACTATCTCCATGCCCGACTCCGGGCACATGGACGGCAGCTGCAGCTCCGGCTCCTCCAGCTGCTCCGCTCCGGCCTCCTCTTCTATCTTCGCGTCGATTTTGGTTGCCGCCGATCCTGCCGGAGGAACTGCCAGTTGGCCCCCACATATATCTCATCCTGGATGGACTCCAGGATGGCCTGCTGCTTCAGTATCTCGGCGGCTTGGGCAGAGATACTCCGCCTCTGCTGTCGTCCATGTTGAAGCCCGAAGTAGACTGCTCCGACTTGTCCTCCTCCGGATCCACCACCTCCATCGTCTCTGGCTTCTGCTCCTCCCCCTCCTTCGCGATCTGGTACCGGCGCTCCGGCGTGAGCATAGCTTAGGTGGTGATCTTCTGCCGGACCATGGCGATGCCGGAGAGTGTGGTGAGAGCGGGGGAGAGGAGGTGGATGGGCTTGGGTTGTGGCACAAAGAGGGAGGAGGCGGATGGGCTAGGGTTGGGGGACGTCGGCCGGCTTAAATAGCCGAATTTGGCCTCGGGCGGCGAGCCGAAGCGGCGCCACGTGGCGACGAAGGAGATGTCCGTCGAACCGCCAGGTTTCTGGGCGATTTCGTGCTGGATCCCATTGCCAGTCCTATGTGGCGGACGCGTCCGGACACGCCCGGGCGCCCCCATATCCACCTCATATTTGGGCTGTATATGATGGGTGTCAGTCAGCCCAGGCGTTTTAAGCCTGTTTGAGGCGTCCGGCTGGGTCACATTTTCATGACCGGTTAGTGAACAGGCGGACCGCCCGGGCGTTTGAGGCCGATTTGGGGCGCCCGACTGTAGATGCTCTTAAGATCTTCCACTCGCCTCATCAAACTATTTGTTGACCTGATAAATCTACTTCACAGAAATAAAGTCAAGGTAGTTGTTAGTTATCTATTAACACATCACCTAGCTAAGCTTCTCTGCTCCTCACCTCTCTTGCTTTTCCTCCCAAGTAATATGCGGGTTTCATGCATGCTTCCTTGTAATAGCAACTATACACGTGTACATTAATCGGTGGCAGACCGACAAAGCATGATGTTTTCTTGGTGTTTTATTCGTCACTTTAGCTATATGCAAGTCGTTCGAACTTTAAATTTAGATAAGTCAATTTTCCGACTTGATTCTTTTTTTAAGATTTGTACTGTTTTTTTCTTTGTGTTGCTTAGGTTGATTTTTCACTTGTCCATGTTTGGGGTAAGTCAATTTTTTCTTACACTGAATTTTTGACTTGCCTCTATTTGCGGTAAGTCTATTTTTGCTTAAGCTGGATTTTTTACTTGCCCTGTTTGGGGTAAGTCAATTTTTTCACTGGGCTTAAGCCCTTACACATTGCTTGTATTTTTGTTTGTATGCTTTTTTGGTTTCACTTTCATTTTTATTTTTTAGACCGTTTGCTTCTACGTGGGTAATTTTTCTGCATTTGTATGAGTGGAAATGTATACACGCAATAACTATACAGTATGTGTGTTAATTACACTAGTGTTAAAATGCACTATTATATGCTTATCATTTGCATATTTAAATACTGGAATTTCAGTGCAAAGTTCCATTCAAGTTTTTGAAGTTTAATTTTCAATTTTAAAGGGTAATATCAATGCCACTAATTCATTATTTCTTAAGAAAATTCATTAATTTGAGTATTTTAGTTTTATTTCATTATATTCCTTTTTAAAGGGCAATACCAATGCCACTAATTTATTCCTTAGAAAATAAATTTGTTTAATTTTTCTTTATGTTTTATTTTAGTTTCTTTCTTCATTAAGGGTAATACCGATGCCACTAATTCATTCCTTCTTACTACCTTCATCCTCGTTTGTTAGTCTCCATTGTATTTTGGGTCAAAGTTTGACCACATACTTGACTAGCAAAATGTTAATGCATGTCACCAAAAATTATATTGTTATATTTGAATTTGAATGTAGTTTCCAAATATATTACTTTTGGTACGTATAACATATATTTTATTAGTTAAATCATGGTCGAACTATGACCAAAAATATGAGGTGGAATAGTAAACCAACAGGAAGGTAGTAGAAAATTTCTTTCTAAGAAATTCGTAGGATTTTTTGCATATTATTATAAGCACAATTTTTATATATGTAAATTGTGTGCAAATTCTATCAGTATGTGGTTTTTTCATTTTATTTTTTCTGAAAGGGCAATACCAATGCCACTAATTCATTATTTCTTAGAAACTTTATTATTGTGATTGTATTTTAGTTATTATTTTATTTTGTTTCTTCTTTAAGGGTAATAACATGTCACTAATACATTCCATCTTAGATTTTTTGCGAAAAATCCAGTATTATATGCTTATTTTTGCATATTATAAAGAAAAAGGCCATTTATGTGTAAACTCTATGCAAATTTTGTTGTTACTAGTATTATTAGTTTTATTGTCTTTCTTATTAAGGGTAGTACCAATGACACTAGTTCATTCTTACTTAGAAAACTCACTTAGCTTTTTTTTCTTTAAGGATAATACCAATGCAACTAATTTATCCTTTCTTAGAAAACTTCGCATCCTGAGAAAAATCAATTGTTATATGTTTATTCTTCCTTATTAAAAAACCGGCATTTTCTTTGCAAATTCTGCGCAAATTTATTATTATTTTTCTTAAAAAATCATTTTTCTTAAAGAGTGATACCAATGGCACTAATTCATTTTTTCTTTGACAAAATAATTGTTTGAACTTTTACATTTTTTTACATTTTCTTTCATCTTAAAGGATAACAGTATGCTAATAATTCATTATTTCAATGTATTTTTTTAATTTCACTATTGTATGCTTATTATATCATAATACAAAACTAATTTCTATTTAAATTTGTGCAATTTTTTTTGTTATTTGTGTTAGCTTTTTATTTTCTTTCTTCTTTAAATGGCAATACCAATTCTACGAATTCTTTAATCCTTAAAAAATTTATTATTTTGATAATCATTTGCTTTTTATTTCATTTTCTTTCTTCTTTAAAGCTAATACCAATGCCACTAATTAGACACTTTAATAGAAACTCAAGTGTCATAACTGCTCCCAATAGTTCAATTAATACTTTCTCTATGTCTTCATTGCCTACATTGTTGCTTTTCTCTATTGTCTTCTCGAGCTTGCACACGTCTTTCTTCTTCACCTCCACACAATTGGACATTGCATCATCTCTAGTCTCATCTCTAGCAAGTAGTGCACAAATATCTAGCAAAATTTTCGCTATCATACTCTGCTTTTAAATACCAAAACTTGCATCCATCCTACATACAATTCTGAGCAAACAATAAATTTCAAATTGCCACGAATCCGAAGAACAACTGTACAAATAGGCACCCACCCCATCCTTTTCGCACTTGTAGAACACACATCCGGGATGTTTCGGCATGCCCGAAACTCGGTGCAACACCAGCCACGGGCAGTGGTCACACTTGATGACCGACAGTGGCGAGCCGACCTGCTGTTGGGCTAGTGTTGAGTGTGGACCGACGACCAGCTATGCCGGAGGTTGGTCGACGAGGGAGATTCGGGGGCCAAGAGGAGGAGGACATATCAAGATGCGGCGCAAAGCGATTGAGGTGGCTGTGCGGTTAGGTCTCCGTCGAATCCATCCAAACGTGACAGCGCCAACGATTGAGGTGCGTAGGATCCGGCGAAGGCAGCGCCGAGCATAGATATGTCAATTTAGGCGCCTTCGTCGGCAAAAGAAGGACCAAATCAAGGTGGGGAGGAGCGCGGCGGGCCCTATGGGGGGTCAGTGGTTGCGTGTGGTGACCGGCGGAGGCAAGAAGGGCGGCGCTGGAGTTGGTGCGGCGCAGGCTGGGGTGGTTTTGGCCGAGGGAGAGGGGGGTATTTGTTACTACGCGGGTGGACGACTGAGTAAATATAGGAGTCCATGGTGCCGATGAGTTTAATTTTTTTCTCACCTAACGGTTATATGAGTTGGGCTAGGTGGCAGTTAGAGGAGTAAACCGAAATTTTTACTCCCCTAATCGGTTATAGAGGATCGGTTAGAGTTGCCCTATCACTACTAGTGGCAGTTCTCCGCGAATAGTCGTATGTTGATTAACTCTGACCATGACACATATAGCTAGAATATCCAGTGACCAGTGAGAGTGCCACGTCCACGTGGACATATATGGAGAGAAAGAAATGATCCATCACCATCCATGCTGAATGATTTCCGTGTGCTGGTGGTCCGGGACTGCTTGATCATGGTCATGGACGGTGAGCCAATTAACCCAAGTTAATGAGCTAACCTCCTAATTACTCTTTCATACTACATAATCATGCTTAATCCTAATAAGAAGACTGATCTCGTCTGTAGCATGGCATTGCGTCATATTCGTGTTTAGGAATCGAATTAAAGCAGGTTTGGGTCCTGGAATTCATCTCCTTGGGTCATAATCATGTTTTGGAAACAAAGTAAAGCAAGCGTGGGGCTTGAAAGTTGTTTACTGAATACGTACGTTTGGGGTCCTGGAATTCATCTCCTTGGGTCCTCCCTCGAGCCTTGCAGTTAAAGAATCAAACAGCCCACGACGCAAACTCCTTTTTACCGAAGCCAGGATGTACCGGCATAGCATCCACCGTTCAGCTGCTTTGTGATCTGAGTCTAAGTGGGACACATTCATATGTATACCCATGTATTGTAGCAGGTAATCATTTGTGTATGGTCAAATCAATGTCACATCAATAGGCCCCATGACAGGAAAGGCAGTACTATTTGCAGTGGGTTGTATGCATGCATGCGGCATCTCTCCTCTCTCTCTCTCTCAAACAAATGCATGCATTTTATTTTTGTTTACATTTTTAGATGGCCAATATTTTTTACAGTAATGTTCTATTATTCAAAAATTTCATATATTCAAATTCGTGAACATAAGATCTTTAGAATAAGACCAATCTTGAATATATTTAAACTAATTTAATTTTTACTATTTCAATCATATCAAAATACTAATTTCACTCATTTCAAATTACAATTTTTGGAAAAATGAAATCAGTTATTGAAATGATTGAAACCACTTTTCTGAATATAGTTTTCTTTGTGAGTTTCATATTTCATCTTATGAAACTGTGTCTTCAATGGGGTGATTGTAATGTGTTTTTCTGAAACTAGTGCAATCTATCTTTTGTAATGAGTGTAATCAGTTTTTTGAAACAAGTGAAATATTGTATTTCAATTGAGCGACTGTAATGTATTTTCTGAAATGAGTGAAATAAGTTATTTGGAAAAAGTGAAATATATCTTTTTGGTGTCGAACGACTATTTCAAAGTTTGAAACAGATATCTCTGCCGAGTTAAATGCATTTCAATACTTTTTTGGTAAATATGAAGTGAAATTAGTTTTTGAGATATATTTTTTAATGAGTGAAGTCAGTTTTCCAAATCAGTCAATTGTGTTTTTTCAAACTTTTGTAATACTTATTTTGGAACTAGTGAAATTATATTCTTTGAAATGAGTGAAACAATTTGGAAATATTAGTTTTTTTAAAACAAGTAAAGTTTATTGTTGAAACAAGTGAAATCGAACGACTTTTTCAATGTTTGAAACAGATATCTCTGCTGAGTGAAATGCATTTCAATACTTTTTTGGTAAACAAAGTGAACTTAGTTTTTAAGATAAATTTTGTAATGAGTGAAATCAGTTTTTCAAATCACTGAAACGTGATTTTTCAAATTTGTTAAATACTTATGTTGGAACTAGTGAAATTATATTATTTGAAATGAGTGAAACAATTTGGAAATATTAATTTTTTTGAAACAAGTAAAGTTTATTGTTGAAACAAGTGAAATCTAGTTTTTCAATTGAGTGAGTGTAATATTGTTTCTGAAATAAGTTTCTTGAAACGAGCAAAATATAGCTTTAAAATCTAATGTTTTATGAAAATGATTTCAAAGATAATTGAAATATATAAAACAAAATATATGCAAAATATATGCAAAATTGATCTTGTTTTCAAGGTCTTGCCACCACGAATTCAAATATACAAAAAGTTTCAATATTGGACATTTGGTTTAACAGATATGAATCATTAAAAATATGGGGATGAAAATAAAATGCATGTCATATGTATGGCCTGAGAGAATGCAGGCATGCATGCATAGTTCTCTCTACCCAACTCTCTTTCTTCTATAAAAAGCTGACTTCATCTGACACTAGTACATGTATTACTATGTGTATTCTATATCCGGAAATAGAATATAAAAGCTGCACGAATCTTGACAAAAACGACCAACGGCGGATATGGCTCCGGTACATCCCGGCTCCGGTAAAATAACTTGGTCGCAGCCCACGAGCTGCTAGCGTTGCTGTGTTAAATTCTGACCATGGCTCTGAACCGGATGCGCATGTGCAAATCTGCAGGAGATACTATCATCCAAGAGAACATATTCCTCATGATTATGTGGTGCAAACTCCTCCATCGGGGATGACGATTCCAGATTCCAAAATTCAACCCCCTCTGGCTGGCTACTAGCATGCATAGCACTTAGCAGCATCAAGAAAATGTGTGTCCACCGGTCCAAGTTGCCCAGTTTCAGTTTTGTTGCTACCGTCCGTATGTATTTTTGTTGCAATGCGAGGACATCGAGGACACAGGTAAGATGCTCCGTTGGACGGACATGCTACTGTCTCTGATGTACCACTATGTGAACTGAGGGGTGTTTGTTTTAGAAGTCCTAGGACTTTTTCTAGTCCCAGGGACTAATCAGAAAAGACTCTCTAGTAGGATCTTTTTCTAGTCCCTGTAGAAAAAGTCCCTCCCGTTTGTTTCTTAGGGACTTTTTCTAGTCTCTGGGACTAAAAAGTCCCTGAACCAAACACCCCCTGAATGAATGGCCGATTTTTTACCTGAAAAGAAAAGGACACTGGTTGATTGGATGACTGGTAGAGAGATTGTGCATGCAGTGGCAGCGGTGGTGGTGCACTCGCGAGGGGCAGGACAGGGTAGTGGCCATGGCAGCTTGTTGCAGCCGACCTGCATCATGCATGCTTGCCATGGATGATCTGCAAAGGATAAAGGAGATAATGGCAGAGGGCGAGTGATACTGCCTGCCTACCAGCCTATGGCCATGCCTGTGGGTTATGGGCAACTCACGCACGGTACGAGGCAGGTCAGTGTGTGCGCCGTTCAGAGGAGCAGGGAGGTGTTTCTTCATGGAAATACCTGCTAGGCCTAATTATCCGCAGCTTCATACTCGTTCGATGTGATGTGTCAAACGGGATGTCAAACTCCCAGGCCATCTCCACCACCGACCCCCGAGACGAACACAGTAATCATCCGCGTACATGGATACAGGAGGCGGTCAACACACCGTGTATCTCATACGTCCAGACACATTTTAAATGGAATTTAAAAAACTGAACGATTTTTTCATGCAAACCAGATAATTTTCATTTAGACCGACCCACATTCACAACATTTTTGATATATTTCATTAAATAAAAGCTAACATGACATTTTTTTAGCATAGCAAAAGTTAACCTAGTCTAAATCTTCACCCTCTTCTGTTTTTCACGTCCTTGTACTTCCCCATGGCCGGCATCTTCGTCGGCTGTGAGCTTCGAAAAATGAAGTTGCGGGTCGGCGGCGAGGAAGAGTAAGACATGGAACACAGACGCATCCGTCTGTCATGTCCTACTTTTCCTCATCGGAGTCCGCGGCCTGAGTGTGAGGTCAACGGTACCTTGTGGTCGTTCATGTCCGGCCTCTATTCGTCGCGCATGACAGGCCTGCCTGCCGGCTGCAAGTCCAGCAAACTCGTGCTTCTGCTCCGTCGAGAGGCTCTCTCACATCACTCTCGAGCTCGCGGTCATGACGAAGATGGTGCACGGAGGAGGAATGAAAGCGGACGTGGTGCTATGCGGATTATGTCGGGTGCGGCCACGTAAATAATGGGCGCCGCCAGGCCAAGCGGCGGGTTGTTTCAATAAGGTCGGTGGAGTGGGTGCTCGGCCAACGGTTTGAATGCGGTAGATAGTCGTTTCGTCCGGTCTGATCTGCCTATCGGCATTAAATAGGCACAACGGTCTAGATGCGGCGTGGGTGGCGTTCTCGGCCAGCGCACTGTTTCGATGCCCGTTGTAGTGATTGGTCGCGTCTGCTTTGGATCGGCAATAATGCGGTGCGGAGAGCAAAGGTGTGGTCGCGCGAGATGATTTTATGTGGGGTCCGGGTGTCGGAAGCGTACATGGCGGCGGTACAGATGTCCGCAATCCTTCCCCAGGTTTGCATCTAGTATGCAGGATTTCGGACAGGTGGACACGTCCGCGGACCGGCGGAGTAGCACGTTGATGACTTGCAGCATCTGGATAGCTCGGTCCAGACGTTTCGGGCATTTTGAGGGTCCACATTAGAGATGCCCTAACTCATAATATCGTACGACTGCTATTGGCTGAATCTTATTTTGCTAGAAAACTAACACTAATCCTAAGCTCAATTTAACTTTTTAATGGCTGCCAGCCCAGCGAGGAGAGAGAGTTGGGAGGGTACCTGGATCTCCATCCACGGCATATGCCTTTTGCATTCTTATAATCTGCAGGGGCGAAGATGCTTTACTTTTGAGTGGAGACCTCTGAAGCAAAATGCACGTACTCATCAGTGCTGATTTGTGTTTCATGGGCTTTCTTCACCTTTGTGCCGGGGCAACTAGTGTAGTTTCCTGCTACTGTGCACGCCTTTACCTTTCCCTCTCCCTCCTTCCTATGCATGCATGCAGGCCCTTTGCCCTTTGGCTAGATGGATTGGATTCCTTGCTTTCTTTGCTTTGTTTGGAGGAAAACAAACTACATATGCATGGCACTTGCAGTTTATTAACTATTTAACTTGCATCTGTTGTGGATTTCAGTGCGTGCGGTTCACTCAGTAGAGTAATACTCAAGAGGATGGATCATGCATGGATGGATGAAGCACGAGGTAGGAGTATTCGTGCTGTCGCCCATCTCAAAAGGAACAAACTCAACAAAGTATCGCTCCATCGATTGCGCAAATACGGTAAGCCGAATGATACTATATGCATTGTGCCACTACTATTGGTACACTATACGCATCGAGCGAAGCATAAACTTTTGAGCTTTTTTATGGTACCTTGTACTGTTAAAAATGGGAGGTTGCAGTATACAATCATCCACCCTTGATTTCGGGAGGGTAGTTCTAGTCATTTTCCCGTTTCCCAAAATAACTCTAGCCCATCAGCAATCGGCCGGCCGGTCTATTCGCCCTGGTTGTATCGTCGTCTTGCTCGCCGCCGCCAACTCAATGTAGCCGACTAGCCGGCTCCGCCATCGTTGAACTGGCTGTTGCGTCCTTATTTTCCAGCGCGCTCCCGCGACCACCCTCCGCCAGCGCTTGACATAGACGCACATGGTCGGACGCCCGTCTACCTAGCCGCCCCGTCCTCGCACCTCCACAGCGCGTCCCGCTGGGGCACGCATCGTCCTCACATGTCCAGGTCCTTGTCGTACAGTACATGCCACTTCCCGCCCAAAACAGAGAGTACAGGTCACAACTTCTCCCACCTTCTCTGTCTTTGGTGCCATGGTGATGCTGTATTTTGGTTGATCGATGAAGTCCGTCGATTGGTACCTTGTGAAAAACCACGCCTAATTTCCCTAACCAACGCCCGATGGTTGCGAGGTAGCTCGGTCCACAAGCTCGGCCAATTGTCCCATAGCGTTGAGCGCTCGGTCCACGAGCATGGCCAAGGAAGGGGACGCAGATGAATACGAGATGCGGCGGCCGCCGCCGACACAGAGGAAGGGAGGGAGAGGAGGCCTGGTTGAGCGCGGCGGTCAACGAGCATGGTGGATAGCATGGAGGCGACGCGGCGGCCGCCATAATCCTAGCCGACGGGCGCGTGCACGCAGCCGGGCTGGAAAAGGGAAGAGAACGAACATGTTGGCTTGGTCGGGAGGTGGGCTTATTTTTTTTCCTCCCCAAATTACCCTTACATAAGTATACTGCTGCACGCGCAGCAGCCAGTGCCACTGGTACTGCTGGCGGATTGTATTGGCACAGTTGAGCAGTATAGATCCATCACCACCCTTGGATTTCAAGAATAGACGGCCCATATCTATTACAGGGTACAGTAAAAGACTGCACACAGCCACACACACACGGCGTCCTCCTTGGTTTGTTCAAGTTCAAACCATGCATCCATGTCGTCGCCATCTGCATGCAAGCCCATGCTTGCCGTCGCTGACTCCGATAACCAGTTCTTGATCGAGGCGCCAGCTACCTACAGTGCGCCACACGGCGTCCTAACACCGACGATGATTCTTGCCTTGATTAACACTGATCATGTGTGTCAAACAATAATACGTAGCTGGAATATCAGTGACCAGTGAGAGTTCCACGACCACGTGGATATATATGGATAGGAAGAAACAATCCATTACCATCCATGCTGTATGATCTCCATGTGGGGGTGGGGTTGGTCCAGCAGGGACTGATGTATCATGGACTCATGGTCGTGAACGGAGGGAATGGGGATGATTCAGTGGGTCAGTCAGTGTGCGCTCAGATGCATGTGGCGCTATGTCAATTATGCTCTGGGTCGACATATGCATGCATGCATGCATCACTCTCACTCATCACTTGCACGCCACCTTGCTAGTTCACTATTAGGGAAAAGCCTAGTAATAACGCGGGTTTTGAGGCTATCAGCAGCGCGTGTAGCCGCGCTACTAATAGGGCGCTACAACTAACTTATAGTAGTAGCGCGGTCCGTACCCGCGCTAATACTGTTGACGATATCAACAGCGCTTTTTATGAACGGGCTACTATTACTTAGCTATAGCGATTTCGCAGTCCCTCGCTACTGCTATATCTTTCATCATTTTTCCCCATACCCTTTTCCCTTTCAGTTTCCCTTTCAGATACTAAATACTAGGTACTACTAGTAGATATCAAATTCATAAACTATTACTGGGTAGTACTCCCTTCGTTCCAAATTACTCGTCGTGGTTTTAGTTCAAACCACGACGAGTAATTTGGAACGAAGGGAGTACTAGATAACAATTTCATGCATAGTCAACATGCATCCTCAAGCAGTACAAGGTCGTATCAACGGCGATCATCATATGTAGTTCTAGATGATATCGACGATGATCATTATATGTAGTTCTAGATGATATCGACGATGATCATCATATGTAGTTCTAGATGATATAGCCACACACACACATATATGTAGTTCTAGATGATATAGCCACACACACATATGTAGTTCTAGATGATATCGGAGACAATCATCATCCTCAAGCCTGGGCGGTTGGTGTTCCTAATAGTAATTAGAATGGCCTGTCCAACACGAAGATTCTTGCCATCGAGGAATTTTTTCCACCCAACCGAGTTTAAGTGTGTGCGACCGTTCATGTCCATGCGGTAAGTACAGGTTGTGACGGAGCCCCTTGCAGTGAGGCATAGTCCAACCGAGTCTTCTTCATCAGGCTCGATACCATAACTCACAGATATGCTCTTTGCCAATTTCTGAATAAGAAAAACATTTCAATTAATAAATAGCCTCGCAAATAAGTACATATGGATTATCTACACTATTAATAGTTTCCTTAGATTCTACACTAATAAGCATGTGATCGAACTCTACACTAAAACATATCATCGACTAGATTCCACACAACATACCATATCATTGGACTGTACACTAAGTATTTCATCGGATAATTTGCATTTGTAAGTATAACATACCATATCATGTCGATCAACCATGGTATTTGTCAGGCGGGTCACGAATGGCACCCCGACAAAGTCAGCACGTGGCGGAATTATGTCCCACAGGTTGGACACCTCCTCCTCGCTCAACCTTGTTCTTTGAGCTACGATGGCTTCATGAAGTGGGTCCTCATCATCTTCATCGAGTGGGTCCTCATTATCTTCATCATCTTCGTCATCTTCATCATCTTCCACCAGGTTGAGATAAATGACAGCCAACTTGGGTCTTTCTACTCTGAAGGAGAAGCTGATCAACTCACCACCAGTAAGACGCATGCAGCGATGAAACGGGCCCATCCATCTCCTCCAATCTGCGACATATTGCGTCCTTTCTCGACCTCCATAGTGTACGGCCCCCCAGGAGCCTCAAATGTCACAGTGTCTCCTGTCAGCTTGTTGAATTTCAACCTCACATTGCATGGGACGATCTGTGTAAAATAAGCAAAATGACACAATGCAGTGATGCCAACACTAAAAATAAAATAGTTATTACATTTCATCTAATTTCTTACCGCCGCATGACGAAAACTCGGCTGGAAGTAGATGCCGAACAACTTGCCAGTTGCAAGGCTGCTGGCGCACCTTGACTTGCACAGTCGACATAGTGGTGGTGGTGGTGGCGCCATTTTTCCTAAAGCAATATGAGCAAAGGATTAACGATCCACTTCACATGAAAGAAAAACAGTAGCATGTGATATTTTTGGTTCTTCCGCGAGAAGCAATTTGATGGACAATTATAATCCTAAGATCTGGTAACATATTAGATGACAAGGTACCACCTACATTTTGCCAAAAAGTAACTTATTAAGAAAACAAAAGCAACTACGTACCTATCCATGTACAAAAAAATAACAACAAAATGGTGCATACTAAATCAACTAAATGAACTAGCCTACTAAATTAACTAAATCAAAATGTTCTAAATCAACTAAATGAACTAGCCTACTAAATCAACTAAATCCAAATGTTCTAAATCAACTAAATCAACTAGCCTACTAAATCAACTAAATCAAAATGTTCTAAATCAACTAAATCAACTAACCTACTAAATCAACTAAATCAAAATGTTCTAAATCAACTAAATCAACTATCCTACTAAATCAACTAAACCAAAATGTAGCAGGCAGGAGGGAGAAGGAGGGGTGACTCGAGGAGGGAGAAGAGAGTAGGACGGAGGAGGAAGGTGGAGCGAGGAGGGGCCGGCCGGCGGCCAGTGGAGGGAGGACGGAGGAGGAAGGCGGAGCGAGGAGGGGCCGGCCAGCGGCGAGTGGAGAGGGAGGACGGAGGAGGATGCCGGTACCGAGTCCAGCAAGGAGGAGGAGGTGAGGGCGGCGCAAAGGGAGGAGGGGCGACGGGGAAGGACCGGCGCGGGGGATTGAGAGGGGATCCAGTGAGTGTGTGCTGTGAGTGGATCGGATAGGAGATGGGGGTGGGAGATGGAATGGCTTAGCAGTAGCGCTTATTGGCGAAATGCGCTGCTACTATGCTATGTAGCAGTAGTGCCCATCGTTATAACGTGTTGCTGCTATAACTAGCCTCGCGGCGGCCTCGTGAGAATTATAGCAGTAGCGCGTCTTTGAGTGGGCGTGCTACTGCTATATTTATTTCAGCAGCGAGTTATTCTTGAGCTCGCTACTGCTAATTAGCAGCAGCGCCTTATTTTAAAGCGCGCTGCTGATAAGATTCTGTGTATAGGTTTTTCCCTATTAGTGGTTATTTATATCTTCCTTCCCGGGCCAAATGTTTCTTTTTCCTCCTGGTGAAGTTCCAGTTAGTCTTCTGTTCTGTTGTCTTCTTCAGCCGCGCGTATCTGTCCTGAGGATCACCCCCTCGCCTCATCAAACCATTTGCTGACCTGACAAATCTACTTCACACAAACAGAGCCAAGCTAGTTGTCAGTTAATTCACTCATCATCTACCTAAGCTTCTCTGCTCCTCACCCTCTCTTTCTTTTCTTCCTACGTAATATGCAGGCATCATGCATGTTTCCACATAATAACTATATACGAGTACATTAATCGGTGGCAGTCCGACCAAGCCTGATGTTTTCTTGGTGTTTTATTCGTCACTTTAGCTTTGTCGTCCGTTGATTCTTTTGTCAAGATTTGTGCTGTTTTTCTCTCTGTGTTCCTTAGGTTGCTTTTTGACTTGTCCCTTTTGGGGTAAGTCAAGTTTTCCTTGGGCAGAATTTTTGACTTGTCCCTTTCGGGCACCTCTATGTATTGAAATTCACTCAGATCAGCCCCCATCTCATTTGTTCGGACAACACTAGGGCCATAGTAAAAAAGAAAAATTTCACTACATCCGACATCTCTGCTGACCTAAAAAATTATTCAACATGGACAACTATTAAGCAGCAGGACCAACTAAAAATATTAGCACACCTAAATATTTGACATCTAAATATATCATAGGATACTACCGGAACAACTAAAAATATTCGCACACCTAAATATTTGACATCTAAATATATTACAGGATACTATCAGAACAACTAAAAATATTCGCACACCGAAATATTTGACATCTAAATATATTACAGAATACTATCAGAACAACTAAAAATATTCGCACGCCTAAATATTTGACATCTAAATATATCACAGGATACTACCGGAACAACTAAAAATATTCGCACACCTAAATATTTGACATCTAAATATATCACAAGATGCTACCGGAACAACTAAAAATATTCGCACACCTAAATATTTGACATCTAAATATATTACAAAATACTATAAGAAGAACTAAAAATATTCGCACACCTAAATATTTGACATCTAAATATATCACGGAATATTACCGGAGCAACTAAAAATATTCACGCACCTAAATATTTGACGTAAAAATATATTACGGAACATTACCGGACCAACTAAAAATATTCGCACACCTAAATATTCAACATCCGAATATATTACAAAGTATTACCGGACCAACTAAAAATATTCGCACACCTAAATATTTCACATGTAAACATATTACCGAATACTACCGGATCAACAATGACAGAGATAATGTCAGTTGAATCTTACCCTTGAAGCGTGCGAAGCAGTGAAGAACGGCGGCCTTCAATCGCCGGAGCCGGAGCTAGAGCTTCACCGGAGCCTCCACCACCTCCACCACCACCACCAAAATGCTCACAACCATCACCACGAGATATCCCATCACGAGATAGAGGTTTCCCTTACCTTCCCCAACCCTCTAGAATGCAACTACGGTGGAAAATGGGCAACAAATCGGCTAAGTTTCGTGTATAAATTAGAGTGTTTTTGGGTGGGGAGAGAAAGAAGGAAAGAAGGAAAGAAGAAGAATGGACGAGGAAGAAGGGGGGTGCGCAGCGGCTAGTGGATTCTCAGCCACCTGTCGGTTATGCCGAGGCCGACTGGGCCATGTCGGTCAGGGCCAGGCCGACAGCATGGCCACCAGGCCGAGTGGCCGCGGGTGACATGGTTGAGCCAATGATCGGCTTGCACGTGGACGATGGGCCACTTATTGGCAGCGTCCAGGCCGACTGGGTCCAGTCGGCTTCCCTAAGGCCGAAGTTGTATTATTTTTATAAATAAAATAAACGGCGTAATATTTCTATAATTTATTAAAAAAGTGTATTATTTAAAAAGAAATAGCATAACAACTCCACTTATTCATTCTTTCTTAGAAACTCATTCATTTGATTTTGTTTCTATTTTTATTTCATTTTCTTTGTTCTTTAAGGAAGCTTTATACTTGGTGAAACTTTGGAAGAAAGGGAGGGTCCTCTATAAACAGACTTTGCGTGAGGTCGGCCCCTGTGCCGTGGATTCCGGCCGCCCTTCTTCCTTTCTCCTCCACCGGCGCTGCCGGTCGGAGTGGGGGAGGAAGGAGGGTGTGCCCGTGTGTAGTGGCAGTTTTTCTTCTTCTTTTCTTCTCCCTGCCAAATAAAGCGGCGGCCAGATCCGGATCTATCCTGTGTCTTCCTCAATTTTATCTCCCTCTTGTTCATGGTATTGAAAGTGAGGTAGGGAGTTGGAGAAACCTCGGGCGTGGTTCCTATGCTGGCACCGTTGTGGGACGGAAAGAGTAGTAAATAAATGAAATAAAATATGTATCATGTCGTGTCAAATGATTTTTTTTGATATTTTTAATGTGGGTATATTTCTTCATAAGCTTAGTAAAAGCTTGCTATGTTTTTTTTAGGAAATTGGACAAGAGCCTGCATTTGTTTTTGAAAAAAACATTTTTTTCGAGGCAAAATAATAAGGGGCACGGAGGTTCTGGACGGGCCGTCGAGCTGAGAACTGGGCCACACTTTTCTCGCCGGACTGGGCTTGCTTGGGTCACAGGAGCCTCCCTTCTTCCCCTCCATCCTCGCTCTCGTCAGCCGCCGCCACAAACCCTCGCCCCGTTTCCCCAATCCCGGAGCAACCCCAAGCGGCGGCGGCGGCGGCGGAGATCAACGGTGCGGTGTTGGGGACAAGAGACGAAGATGGCCACCAGGTCCTTCTTTACCGACTCCGAGATTCAGTCCGACCCTGAGCTATCGGCGCTGATCGGGGAGATCCTGTCCCTCAAGAGCGAGCGCAGAGACTTGATTGGGTCTCTTACCCCGGGGATTTCTCGCTGGGTGGACGAGATCTCTCGAGCAGCAACGTCGCCCGTCCGGGGCAATGTGGACTGCACAGAACCCTTCGGCATCTTGGAGGATGTTGAGGATTTGGGCCAGCGGATGCTATCCATGTCCCATTTCCTTTCCTGCTCCAATTCCCACATCCCCTTGTACAAGGCCGACGAGCTGGTTAGCACATCATCCAAGTTGGTGAAGATCTCCAAGGATTTCTACGAATCTACCGAGCAGGCAGTGGATAAGGCCATGTCGGAGGCAGCAGAGGCGGAGCAGAAGAGGAAGGAGGAGGAGAGGAAAGAGGACAAGAAGAAGAGGGATAGGATGAGGAAGAAGGAGAAGAAGAAGAAGAAACAACAGCACAAGGAGAAGGATGAGGAGGACAAGAAGAAGAGGGCTATGATGAGGAAGAAGGAGAAGGAGAAGAAGAAGAAGAAAAAGCAGCAGCAGCAGCAGCAGCAGCAGGAGGAGGATGATGCACAAGTTATTACATCTGAGAAGATCACCGAGAAGATGGAAAAAAAGGATGAGGAAGAGGAGGAGGATGAGGAGGAGACGAGGAGGCAGCAGGAGGTGAGGAAGATCATGGCTGCCAATGAATTCTTGCGTCTCTCCTCCAATGTCCTGGCGAGACCCTTGTGTTACAGAAATGAGTTGGCGATGGTGATTACAGAGGAGGATGAGCAGGAATATGAGAGGGTGATGGAGGCGGAGAGGCAGGCAGCGATGGAGGCGGAGGAGGCCAAGAGGGAGGCAATAAGGAAGGCAGAGAAGGAGAGGGAGCGGCGGAGGGAGATGAGCAAGCAAAGGAAGGCGGAGAAGGAGGCAAAGAGGAAGCAGATCCTGCAGAACAAGGCGCCCATTGTGGAGAAGGAGGAGCGCATTGTGAAGGAGCATGCTGATGAGCAGGAAGCAAAATCCCCAGCGGAGCAGCTTAAAGAGCGGATGGATAACCAGCTGGGTTTGTTCGCAGGCCGCCGTAGAGCATGGGAATACTCAAGTGGCAGCAAGCCGGGTCAGTGCGGTGGATTCAAATATAAAAGTAAGTACAGAATGCATATATGCTGCAGCTTTATTATATTGCTTATTACTCAACTCTATTTGCATAGACTGTTTGCTTGCTCTATGCTATGCATCTCTCAAGAAATTAACTTCATTCAACTCTATTTGCTTAGGCCCCACAGTATTCCATAGTTTTTGCTGCGGTTGTTAGCACATGCATGCCACAAATGATTGTATATCAATCATGCACATCCTGCTTAGATTAATCAGCAGTTTCAGGTCTGTTTCTTTCACTTGGCTTGTTGTTATGGCAGTACAGAAATTTGAAGTCACACACTTGTTGAATGGCAAAGTTGGTCAGAACTCAGGAGCAAACACCGTACCGTAGTGACACTACTTAGTCCGTCTCCTCTAATTTGATCAGAAAACAATCAAAGTGAATTGTATATTTATTGGTACAGATCCTGGCATCTACTCCCTCCGTTCCTAAATATTTGTCTTTCTAGACATTTCAAATGGACTATGACATACGGATGTATGTAGACATATTTTAAAGTGTAGATTCATCATTTTGCTTTGTATGTAGTCACTTGTTGAAATTTCTAGAAAGACAAATATTTAGGAATGAAGCGAGTAGGTGTTGGCGTGCTGACCGGGCTGCATGGCTGGTGCATGCAGCCCGGCGGCTGTTAGAAGTCACTAATTAGTCGTGTAGCTCCGAGCTGAGTTAGGTTCAGCTGTCATCCACCGTAACAATCAGCCAAAACTATGGTAAAATATGTGTAGTTTTTGTAAAACTATGGTAGATCCAAACATCTATGTAGTTTTTGTAAAACTCTGAAAAGCCATGGTTTTAAGTAATTGTAGTATTTGTTGCCCACACGTTGGAATACCGTGGCTTTAAATTACCACAGTTTAAAAAAAAACTAAGCCTATGTTTGCTCTATGCATGTGAGAAGTTTGCTTACTCAACTCTATTTATTTACTCTTTGCTGTATGCATGTCTCAAGAAATTTGCTTAGTCTTTGCTTAATTGTGTTGCAGCTCTATTGAGTCCTATGCAGTTTACGCATTGCATACCCGGTATCATCCCGCCCCGTGCCGCTGTTATTGAGAGCTCCTTGCAGATCTACTCCTTCAAAATTACTGGACTAAGTGGCGACCTGAAATGGCCACTCAATGTGTATGGTGTGGTCGCTGCCCGAGACACCGTGGACCACAACCGCAACCTTCTCTTCTCTCAGTCAAGTGTTATGTATCAACTACTTACATCTGAAAATGTATGCACTGTTCTATATTTAGTTTTCTCTTCATTTTCTGCCTTTTTGTTAAGTACAGTGGTATTTTCTTCTTCAGCAAAACACTCCATTTAAACACAACGATGATCTAATGCTCGCAGGACTGTTCTTTGTGCTTGACTGGCCCGTCACGTGCTATTTTAGCCGTGGACCCTGTTGACTATGAAGTTGAGCTGCGAGTACATGATGGCTATGATTTTAGAGGTGATGGGATCAATGATAGAGAATTGATCTGTGTTAGCAACCGCTACGAGGTCGTACCCAGCGGTGAGATTCAACGTTTAACCTTCTATAGTCCGTTGTGTAGAGGAGTGTTGAGCCTTGAACGACTTTCTAGTACGGTCCAGGCAACTATCTTGTCGATTCATGTTGTCGGAGAGGGTCATCCTTTTAAATCTGGAGGGGAAGTTTTTTGTTGGTCATCTAGTGCAGATGGTAGTTCTACTATACATGAGAAGGTTGTGCTGTTTCATTCTCTTGAAGGAATTCCTCAAGAAGATGATGAGTTAGATCTAGATGGTTACCTCCCTCTGTCAAGAAACGTCGTTTCGGTTGAATCTGGAGGAGGGTTGAATGTTGTGGTAGAAACGTATGGGGGATCTTCTACATCTACTCATGTCTACTTCCCTTGTGAGAATTGCAACATCAGTCAGCGTACATGTTTGGTTTGCGGCTCTGAGGTGGAGATCGCTGTTGCTTGGTCCCGACTTGTCCGCGACAAGATGGACCTTTTGATTGATGGATATACTACCCAGGTCTAGTATGCTGTCTTGGCCATTTATTTTTGTTTTGCTAGTGGTGTGCTAAGGCAAGTAGAATGTCAAACTGTATGTGTATCCGACTCTGTGTACTGACTTATCTTGATACGGTTGATTGGAGCAGTACATATACAAAGAAGTACATATACAAAAATATGCTACGACAGCAGTGGAGATTGTAAACAATGAGATCATATGATATTGCAACGGTATCTAATCTAATTAGGTACCAAGAGACAGTTGCAAGCAACATAGAGAACACTGACCTCTTGTTCAAAGGCAGGGGGAGTTGACGTGTATCGACTGCTGTGGACTCCACCAGTCTTTGATTCACTTTCAAGAGTCAAAGGGGACTGCTTCCCAAAATGTTCATGTAATCGTTAGGAGCCCAAGATGGCCTGCCAGGAAGATATGGAAACTTCCGAATCAAAAGGCCAAAAGTCGAAGCAAAAAGCTCCTAAGCTGTAAAAGTAGAAGCAAAAACCCAAACAAACATGGCCTAAGGGCATCTTCAACGTCAACCCGCAAAAACCGGGACTTCCTATGTGACACTCTCTACGTCAGAGTGTCGAGGTTTTGCACAGGGCGTGCCTCACCTGGGCCGGCCCAGAGTGGCAGGCGGTGGCACTTCGCGTGGTGGAAAAAACGCCTAAAAAACTGACTGCGGGGCTATCCTGCGATTAGAACCTAGACTTGGCAGATAGTAGCGAGTTGTGCTAGCAGCTCCTTCCATCGAGCTTCTGTGCTATAGATGCACTGCGGCTCTTAAAGAAGAAACGACAGTGGCGAAATCTAAACATTAATAATCGAGGCCAGCTGCGAGTGAACCAAAATCGCTAGGCATTGTTACTAAAAATAGCAACCCAGTACTTATGAACTATAAGTCGCACCAGACTTAAATCTTTTTCGAAATTTCAAAAGTTATTTTTCGAAATATGTAAATATTTTTCAAAAGTGAACCCTTTCAAATTTATGAACAAATTTTTCGAAACACAAACATTTCATGAAAAAACGTGAACATTTTTTGAATTTCTTGACCATTTCTTGAAAGAAGGAACAAAATTGAAAACGAGAACAATTTTTGACATTAGAAACAATATTTAAAAAAACAGAAACATTATCTTAAAAAAGAAACATCATTTGAAAATGCGAACATTTTTCAAAATTATGAATAAATTTTCAAAATGGAAACATTTTCCAAAAGCTCCCTCTACATTTCGGATTTAGGATCAAATTTAAAAACAAGAACATTTTTCAAATATGTGAAAAAACTTGGAAAAGCTGGAACATATTTGGAAACTCTGAAACTTTTTTTAATTTGTGAGATTTGTTTTTTAAACATGAACATTTTTCGGAATTATATACAATTTTTTAAAAATGCAAACATTTTTTAAAATTACAAAGAACAAAATGAACAAAATTCTTTCAATCTGCGAACACGAACGTTTTCCTAGTATGTGAACAAATTCGAAATGCTGGAACATTTTTGGAGATTCCAGAACATTTTTTGAATTTAAGATTACAACTAAAAATTACGAACTTTTTTTTCAAAGTCTCTGAACATTTTTAAAATTTGCGAACAAATCAATAAAAGCATGAACAATTAATGAAATTTGTGAACAAACTTTGAAATTAGGAATATTTTTTGAAATTTTGAACATTTTATGAACTTTTCACCAAAAAATGAAAAACATCTATTACATTTTTAAAAAATTGAATTTTGAAATTTTTTGTATACGAATCTAACATTATATGAAATTATAACTTTTTTGGAATTTCTGAACTAAATTTGAAATCAGGAACATTTCAGAATGAACATTTTTCAAATTCCTGAACATTTGATGAAAGAGAGAAAAAGAAAAGAAAAAAATTCAAAGAATAAAAGAAGAAAAACAGAAAAATAAAAAATAAACGGAAAAGGAAAAAAAGTAATAGAAAAAATGATTCAGGAACCTTCTAGAAGGTTCCAACAGCCGAAAAAACCGGCTGCGAAACCTTCGTGAACGTTCCCAAAACCGGGATATGGGAGATGCCCGTCTCGCTACTAAATGGGCCACCCCGTGTCGGGTCGATCGCGATCCTCTCTGTGCGACGTGCCGTCAATTTGACGCATAATGTGTCGAATAGGTTTTTCCCAATAAACCTCCGGCATCCATCCACGGACAGGGGACCAGTCCGCGGATGCAGATGCGGGAGGTAACCATCCAACGCTAGCTCCATACATTTTCAGAACAACTCAAACCAACCTGATGAAATCCGTGCAAACACGGTGAATTTTGATATAAACACGGCGCATTTCATTGAAAGTAAGATAATTTGTAAATAAAACAGGACAATATTTCGTCCGGTGAACTAAAACCTAAAACTAAAACCCTAAACTATCCTATACTTCACGGTGACCTCATAGCCAATGTCGGGGTGACCGGCTGCTCCTCCTTCGTCATTGTTGTCTGGCCCGCCGTCGGAGTCGGGCTTGGGGAGGCGGAAGGTGGTGGCACCGCGACAGGGCTTTCCGAAGGCCGCCCGACGCTCGCGGATGATCCTCTCCGCCTCCTTCTGCGCCGTGTGCAATGCTGCCGCGGTCACCGAGGACATGGGCTGGGGGAGAGGGCGGCAGTCGTTGGAGGCGTCAGCAGTGATCTCGGCGAGGGACCATTCCTCGCCGTACCTGGCCATCTCCCCCTCGAGGCTGTGGAGATGGCGCATGGCCGTCTCTGACGTCGTCAGGGAGCGGTCCAGGGGCCAGGTGTATGCCATGTCTGGGTCCGCCGCGATGTGTGGCGGCGAAACGTCGGAGTCCGCGAACTGGGATCAGGGTGCGGCGTTGCGCCTGTGTTGTCGGCGCTGCTTCCAGCTGGCGTACTCCTGCATCGTCATGGCGCTTTGGGACGACGACGGCGACGAGGAGTCGCTACGGAGGTAGTGCAGAATGCGTCTGCGCACCTTGGCCGGGGGTGGGGGGGATCCTCCTTGACAACGCGGTGAGGCGGCGGTGAGCGACGCTCCACCTTCACGGCGTGCCGGGGAGGCTAGGAGAGTCGTTCTTCCTTGATGCGGCGTTCAATTTGGACGTCGTTGCTGCACGGCGGGGAAGAGCGTGGAGGGGATGCCGGCTCCGGCATCATGGGGAGGAGCGCCCCGGGTGGCGGAGCCGGGCCGTTGGTGTTGGGTTTCGTAGTAATTTCAAAAATTGTCCTACGCGCACACAGGATCATGTGATGCATAGCAACGAGAGGAGAGTGTTGTCTACGTACCCAACGCAGACCGACTGCGGAAGCAATGACACGACGTAGAGGAAGTAGTCGTACGTCTTCACGATCCAACCGATCAAGCACCGAAACTACGGCACCTCCGAGTTCGAGCACACGTTCAGCTCGATGACGATCCCTGGACTCCGATCCAGCAAAGTGTCGGGGAAGAGTTTCGTCAGCACGACGGTGTGGTGACGTTCTTGATGAACTACAGCAGCAGGGCTTCGCCTAAACTCCGCTACAGTATTATCGAGGAATATGGTGGCAGGGGGCACCGCACACGGCTAAGGAATCGATCACGTGGATCAACTTGTGTCAACTTGTGTGTTTAGAGGTGCCCCTGCCTCCGTATATAAAGGAGTAGAGAGGAGGAGGCTGGCCGGCCATAGAGGGAGGCGCAGGAGAGTCCTACTCCCTCTGGGAGTAGGATTCCTCCCCCCAATCCTAGTCCAACTAGGATTCCTCGGAGGGGAAGGGAGAGAGGGGGGCCGGCCACCTTCTCCTAGTCCTAATAGGACTAGGGGAGGGGGAAGAGGCGCAGCCACCTTGGGCTTCCCCTTTCTCCTTTCCACTAAGGCCCATGATGGCCCATATGGCTCCCGGGGGGTTCCGGTAACCTCCCGGTAACCCGGTAAAATCCCGATTTCACCCGGAACACTTCCGATGTCCAAACATAGGCTTCCAATATATCAATCTTTACGTCTCGACCATTTCGAGACTCCTCGTCATGTCCGTGATCACATCCGGGACTCCGAACAACCTTCGGTACATCAAAATGCATAAACTCATAATATAACTGTCATCGTAACCTTAAGCGTGCGGACCCTACGGGTTCGAGAACAATGTAGACATGACCGAGACATGTCTCTGGTCAATAACCAATAGCGGGACCTGGATGCCCATATTGGCTCCTACATATTCTACGAAGATCTTTATCGGTCAGACCGCATAACAACATACGTTGTTCCCTTTGTCATCGGTATGTTACTTGCCCGAGATTTGATCGTCGGTATCCAATACCTAGTTCAATCTCGTTACCGGCAAGTCTCTTTACTCGTTCCGTAATACATCATCTCACAACTAACATATTAGTTGCAGTGCTTGCAAGGCTTATGTGATGTGCATTACCGAGAGGGCCCAGAGATACCTCTCCGACAATCGGAGTGACAAATCCTAATCTCGAAATACGCCAACCCAACATCTACCTTTGGAGACACCTGTAATGCTCCTTTATAATCACCCATTTACGTTGTGACGTTTGGTAGCACCCAAAGTGTTCCTCCGGCAAACGGGAGTTGCATAATCTCATAGTCATATGAACATGTATAAGTCATGAAGAAAGCAATAGCAACATACTAAACGATCAGGTGCTAAGCTAATGGAATGGGTCATGTCAATCAGATCATTCAACTAATGATGTGACCTCGTTAATCAAATAACAACTCATTGTTCATGGTCAGGAAACATAACCATCTTTGATTAACGAGCTAGTCAAGTAGAGGCATACTAGTGACACTCTGTTTGTCTATGTATTCACACATGTATTATGTTTCCGGTTAATACAATTCTAGCATGAATAATAAACATTTATCATGATATAAGGAAATAAATAATAACTTTATTATTGCCTCTAGGGCATATTTCCTTCAGTCTCCCACTTGCACTAGAGTCAATAATCTAGTTCACATCGCCATGTGATTTGACAGCAATAGTTCATATCACCATGTGATTAACACTCATAGTTCACATCGCTATGTAACCAACACCCAAAGGGTTTACTAGATTCAGTAATCTAGTTTACATCGCTATGTGATTAACACCCAAAGAGTACTAAGGTGTGATCATGTTTTGCTCGTGAGAGAAGCTTAGTCAACGGGTCTGACATATTCAGAGCCGTATGTATTTTGCAAATATCCTATGTCTACAATGCTCTGTGCGGAGCTACTCTAGCTAATTGCTCCCACTTTCAATATGTATCCAGATTGAGACTTAGAGTCATCTGGATCAGTGTAAAAGTTTGCACTGATGTAACTTTTACAACAAACTCTTTTATCACCTCCATAATCGAGAAACATCTCCTTAGTCCTTACTAAGGATATTCTTGACCAATGTCCAGTGATCTACTCCTAGATCACTATTGTACTCCCTTGCCAAATACAGAGCAAGGTATACAATAGGTCTGGTACATAGCATAGCATACTTTATAGAACCTATGACTGAGGCATAGGGAATGACTTTTCATTCTCTTTCTATTTTCTGCTGTGATCGGGATTTGAGTCTTACTCAATTTCATACCTTTGCAACACAGGCAAGAACTCTTTCTTTAACTGTTCCATTTTGAACTATTTCAAAATCTTGCCAAGGTATGTAGTCATTGAAAAAAACTTATCAAGTGTCTTGATCTATCTCAATAGATCTTGATTCTCAATATATAAGTAGCTTTTACTGAGGTCTTTTCTTGAAAAACTTTTATTCAAGTATCCCTTTATGCTATCCAGAAATTCTATATCATTTCCAATCAATAATATGTCATCCACATATAATATCAGAAATGCTACAGAGCTCCCACTCACTTTCTTGTAAATACAGGCTTCTCCAAAAGTCTGTATAAAACCAAATGCTTTGATCACACTATCAAAATGTTTATTCCAACTCTGAGAGGCTTACACCAGTCCATAAATGGATCGCTGGAGCTTGCACACTTTGTTAGCTCCCTTTGGATTGACAAAACCTTCTGGTTGCATCATATACAACTCTTCTTTAATAAATCCATTAAGGAATGCAGTTTTGTTTATCCATTTGCCAGATTTCATAAAATGCGGCAATTGCTAACATGATTCGGACAGACTTTTAAGCATCGATACGAGCAAGAAAATCTCATCGTATTCAACACCTTGAACTTCGTCAAAAACCTTTTTCGACAAGTCTAGCTTTGTAGATAGTAACACTTCTATCAACGTCTGTCTTCCTCTTGAAGATCCATTTATTCTTAATGACTCACCGATCATCGGGCAAGTCAATCAAAGTCTACACTTTGTTCTCATACATGGATCATATCTCAGATTTCATGGCTTCTAGCCACTTTGCGGAATCTGGGCTCACCATCGCTTCTTCATAGTTCGTAGGTTCATCATGATCTAGTAACATGACCTCCAGAACAGGATTACCGTACCACTCTGGTGCGGATCTTACTCTGGTTGATCTACGAAGTTCAGTAGTATCTTGATCTGAAGTTTCATGATCATTATCATTGGCTTCCTCACTAACTGGTGTAGGTGTCACTGAAACAGTTTTCTGTGATGAACTACTTTCCAGTAAGGGAGCAGGTACAGTTACCTCGTCAAGTTCTACTTTCCTCCCACTCACTTCTTTCGAGAGAAACTCCTTCTCCAGAAAGTTTCCGAATTTAGCAACAAAAGTCTTGCCTTTCGGATCTGTGATAGAAGGTGTATCCAATAGTTTCCTTTGGATATCCTATGAAGACGCACTTCTCCGATTTGAGTTTGAGCTTATCAGGATAAAACTTTTTCATATAAGCATCGCAACCCCAAATTTAAGAAACGACAACTTTGGTTTCTTGCTAAACCACAGTTCATAAGGCGTCGTCTCAACGGATTTTGATGGTGCCCTATTTAACGTGAATGCAGCTGTCTCTAATGCATAACCCCAAAACGATGGTGGTAGATCGGTAAGACACATCATAGATCGCACCATATCTAATAAAGTACGGTTATGACGTTCGGACACACCATTATATTGTGGTGTTCTAGGTGGCATAAGTAGTGAAACTATTTCACATTGTTTTTAACTGAAGGCCAAACTCGTAACTCAAATACTCTTCTCTACGATCAGATCGTAGAAACTTTATTTTCTTGTTACGATGATTTTTCACTTTACTCTGAAATTCTTTGAACTTTTCAAATGTTTCAGACTTATGTTTCATCAAGTAGATATACTCATATCTGCTCAAATCATCTGTGAAGATCAGAAAATAATGATACCTGTCGAGAGCCTCAATATTCATCGGACTACATACATCAGTATGTATGATTTTCAACAAATCTATTGCTCGCTCCATTGTTCCGAAGAACAGAGTCTTAGTCATCTTTCCTAAGAGGCATGGTTCGCAAGCATCAACTGATTCATAATCAAGTGATTCAAAAAGCCCATCAGTATGGAGTTTCTTCATGCGCTTTACACCAATATGACCTAAACGGCAGTGCTACAAACAAGTTGCACTTATCATTATTAACTTTGCATCTTTTGGTTTCAATATTATGATTATGTGTATCACTATGATCGAGATCCAACGAACTATTTTCATTGGGTGTGTAACCATATAAGGTTTCATTCATGTAAACAGAACAACAATTTATTCTCTTACTTAAATGAATAACCGTATTACAATGAACATGATCAAATCATATTCATGCTCAACGCAAACACCAAATAACACTTATTCAGGTTCAACACTAATCCCGAAAGTATAGGGAGTGTGCGACGATGATCATATCAATCTTGGAACCACTTCCAACATACATCGTCACTTCACCCTTAACTAGTCTCTGTTTATTCTGCAACTCCCGTTTTGAGTAACTGAACAAGTATCAAATACTGAGGGGTTGCTATAAACACTAGTAAAGCACACATCAAACACCTGTATATCAAATATACCCTTTTTTTTTTACTTTGCCATCCTTCTTATCCGCCAAATACTTGGGGCAGTTCCGCTTCCAGTGACCAGTCTGCTTGCAGTAGAAGCACTCAGTTTCAGGCTTAGGTCTAGACTTGGGTTTCTTCTCTTGAGCAGCAACTTGCTTGCCGTTCTTTTTGAAGTTCCCCTTTTCCTTCCCTTTGCCCTTTTTCTTGAAACTAGTGGTCTTGTTAACCATCAACACTTGATGCTCCTTCTTGATTTCTACCTCCGCAGCTTTTAGCATTGCGAAGAGCTCGGGAATAGTCTTGTTCATCCCTTGCATATTATAGTTCATCACGAAGCTCTTGTAGCTTGGTGGCAGTGATTGGAGAATTCTGTCAATGACGCAATCATCTGGAAGATTAACTCCCAATTGAATCAAGTGATTATTATACCCAGACATTTTGAGTATATGCTCACTGACAGAACTGTTCTCTTCCATCTTGCAGCTATAGAACTTATTGGAGACTTCATATCTCTCAATCCGGGCATTTGCTTGAAATATTAACTTCAACTCCTGGAACATATCATATGCTCCATGACGTTCAAAACGTCGTTGAAGTCCCGATTCTAAGCCGTAAAGCATGGCACACTGAACTATCGAGTAGTCATCAGCTTTGCTCTGCCAGACGTTCATAACATCTGGCGTTGCTCCAGCAACAGGCCTGGCACCCAGCGGTGCTTCCAGGACGTAATTCTTCTGTGCAGCAATGAGGATAATCCTCAAGTTACGGACCCAGTCCGTGTAATTGCTACCATCATCTTTCAACTTTGCTTTCTCAAGGAACGCATTAAAATTTAACGGAACAACAGCACGAGCCATCTATCTACAATCAACATAAACAAGCAAGATACTATCACGGACTAAGTTAATGATAAATTTTAAGTTCAATTAATCATATTATTAAAGAACTCCCACTTAGATAGACATCCCTCTAATCCTCTAAGTGATCACGTGATCCAAATCAACTAAACCATGTCCGATCATCACGTGAGATGGAGTAGTTTCATCGGTGAACATCATTATGTTGATCATATCTACTATATGATTCACGCTCGACCTTTCGGTCTCCGTGTTCCGAGGCCATATCTGCATATGCTAGGCTCGTCAAGTTTAACCTGAGTATTCTGCGTGCGCAACTGTTTTGCACCCGTTGTATTTGAACGTAGAGCCTATCACACCCGATCATCACGTGGTGTCTCAGCACGAAGAACTTTTGCAACGGTGCATACTCAGGGAGAACACTTCTTGATAATTTAGTGAGAGATCATCTTATAATGCTACCGTCAATCAAAGCAAGATAAGATGCATAAAAAGATAAACATCACATGCAATCAATATAAGTGATATGATATGGCCATCATCATTTTGTGCTTGTGATCTCCATCTCCGAAGCACCGTCATGATCACCATCGTCACCGGCGCGACACCTTGATCTCCATCGTAGCATCGTTGTCGTCTCGCCAATCTTATGCTTCCACGACTATCACTACCGTTTAGTAATAAAGTAAAGCATTACATCGCGATTGCATTGCATACAATAAAGCGACAACCATATGGCTCCTGCCAGTTGCCGATAACTTGGTTACAAAACATGATCATCTCATACAATAAAATTCAGCATCATGCCTTGACCATATCACATCACAACATGCCCTGCAAAAACAAGTTAGACGTCCTCTACTTTGTTGTTGCATGTTTTACGTGGCTGCTACGGGCTTAAGTAAGAACCAATCTCACCTACGCATCAAAACCACAACGATAGTTTGTCAAATAGACTCCGTTTTAACCTTCGCAAGGACCGGGCGTAGCCATACTTGGTTCAACTAAAGTTGGAGAGGCAGTCGCCCGCAAGCCATCTCTGTGCAAAGCACGTCGAGGGAACCGATCTCGCGTAAGCGTACGCGTAAGGTTGGTCCGGGTCGTCTCGTCCAACAATACCGCTGAACCAAAATATGACATGCTGGTAGGCAGTATGACTTGTATCGTCCACAACTCACTTGTGTTCTACTCGTGCATATAACATCAACATCATTAACCTAGGCTCTGATACCACTGTTGGGTTTCGTAGTAATTTCAAAAAATTTCCTACGCGCACACAGGATCATGTGATGCATAGCAACGAGAGGAGAGTGTTGTCTACGTACCCAACGCAGACCGACTGCGGAAGCAATGACACGACGTAGAGGAAGTAGTCGTACGTCTTCACGATCCAACCGATCAAGCACCGAAACTACGGCACCTCCGAGTTCGAGCACACGTTCAGCTCGATGACGATCCCCGGACTCCGATCCAGCAAAGTGTCGGGGAAGAGTTTCGTCAGCACGACGGTGTGGTGACGTTCTTGATGAACTACAGCAGCAGGGCTTCGCCTAAACTCCGCTACAGTATTATCGAGGAATATGGTGGCAGGGGGCACCGCACACGGCTAAGGAATCGATCACGTGGATCAACTTGTGTCAACTTGTGTGTTTAGAGGTGCCCCTGCCTCCGTATATAAAGGAGTAGAGAGGAGGAGGCTGGCCGGCCATAGAGGGAGGCGCAGGAGAGTCCTACTCCCTCTGGGAGTAGGATTCCTCCCCCCAATCCTAGTCCAACTAGGATTCCTCGGAGGGGAAGGGAGAGAGGGGGGCCGGCCACCTTCTCCTAGTCCTAATAGGACTAGGGGAGGGGGAAGAGGCGCAGCCACCTTGGGCTGCCCCTTTCTCCTTTCCACTAAGGCCCATGATGGCCCATATGGCTCCCGGGGGGTTCCGGTAACCTCCCGGTAACCCGGTAAAATCCCGATTTCACCCGGAACACTTCCGATGTCCAAACATAGGCTTCCAATATATCAATCTTTACGTCTCGACCATTTCGAGACTCCTCGTCATGTCCGTGATCACATCCGGGACTCCGAACAACCTTCGGTACATCAAAATGCATAAACTCATAATATAACTGTCATCGTAACCTTAAGCGTGCGGACCCTACGGGTTCGAGAACAATGTAGACATGACCGAGACATGTCTCTGGTCAATAACCAATAGCGGGACCTGGATGCCCATATTGGCTCCTACATATTCTACGAAGATCTTTATCGGTCAGACCGCATAACAACATACGTTGTTCCCTTTGTCATCGGTATGTTACTTGCCCGAGATTCGATCGTCGGTATCCAATACCTAGTTAAATCTCGTTACCGGCAAGTCTCTTTACTCGTTCCGCAATACATCATCTCACAACTAACATATTAGTTGTAATGCTTGCAAGGCTTATGTGATGTGTATTACCGAGAGGGCCCAGAGATACCTCTCCGACAATCGGAGTGACAAATCCTAATCTCGAAATACGCCAACCCAACATCGACCATTGGAGACACCTGTAGTACTCCTTTATAATCACCCAGTTACGTTGTGACGTTTGGTAGTACCCAAAGTGTTCCTCCGGTAAACGGGAGTTGCATAATCTCATAGTCATAGGAACATGTATAAGTCATGAAGAAAGCAATAGCAACATACTAAACGATCAGGTGCTAAGCTAATGGAATGGGTCATGTCAATCAGATCATTCAACTAATGATGTGACCTCGTTAATCAAATAACAACTCATTGTTCATGGTCAGGAAACATAACCATCTTTGATTAACGAGCTAGTCAAGTAGAGGCATACTAGTGACACTCTGTTTGTCTATGTATTCACACATGTATTATGTTTCCGGTTAATACAATTCTAGCATGAATAATAAACATTTATCATGATATAAGGAAATAAATAATAACTTTATTATTGCCTCTAGGGCATATTTCCTTCAGTTGGTGTGGACAACGGAGCATCAGCTCCATCTGCTCCTCGAACTCCGCGTCGGTGCCGGCATATACCTGGCCCAGCACCGCTAGCGCGGACTGTGGCGGCGACGACTGCTAGTCCTCCTCGTCGCCGGAGGAGATGACGATCACCTCCCACGTGGAGTCGCCGCCAACCGACGAAGACAACGGCCCCAAAGTCCGAGGGCGGCGTCTCCACGAGCTGCCAGATCCTGCCTCAGAATCTCCTGCCGGCGCCAACGCCCAGGACTTGCCCATCACCGGAGATGTGGAGGGGGTTCGGTGAGGAGGAGGAAGGAAGAGGATGCGATGTGGAGGGCGCTGGAGCGTGGCTTAAATAGCCGCGGACAGGCCATGCGAAGGGTCGGTCTGCCGCTTTAATGCGGCGCAGTGGCTGGAGTTGGTTCCTCGGGAACCTACGGCCGCATTGAAGCGGCGGCTTCCGAGAGGTCGCATCGGTCAGCTCCGCCCTCCCTCCCTTCGGTCACATCGTTGCATTAATGCCGGCGTTCATGTGCTTTGGCTGGCATGGTAAGCGGCGCGTGCATCGGAAGGAAAGCGCAGAAGGGGTGGCAGGTTTTTGGTGGGCTAAGGCGGTCGGAAGCAGGCTTGGGAGCAGTCTGACTCCCGCAAACCTTCCCCACTTTTGTCTCCGATTTGCAGGAGAAATCATGTTTAGATCGCTCCGCGGACCGATACAGGTCGGCATTGGATGGCATTCGTGGTCTAGACAGCCCGGTCCGGACGGTTACGGGAGGTTTGCGGGTCCGCCTTGGAGATGCGCTAAGTGCACCAAAAACTTAATGTAAACAAGGTGAGCACAACAAGGATACTAACAAACACAAGTAAGTTACACAAACTTACTTGAGCAATATCACAAGATATGGAAGTGTATGACACAAGTTAGCAATTCGCACTAATCACAAGATATATCAATAGTAGCAAGTATGAATTGCGGAATATAAAGTGTAGTCTTAAATAATCTCTACAAGGAAATAATCGACACAATATAATTAGGACAACAAGATATAGTGAATGCGAGGTCAAGTGACCAAAGTAAACCACAAATAAGGAGATGTGGTTAAGGATAACTAAAGTGACGGAGAGGAGGATGTATCCCGATGTCCACTTCCTTGGAGGGAAGCTAGTCAACATTGGAAACAACACCACGAAATCTCACCCCGTTCTCCTTGAGATATCACCACGAAGGCGATTCTCAACCACTATTGGTAGACCTTGAGGTGGCCTTCATACCTTTACAACCTTTTGGCGGGG
>NC_041382.1:781535995-781542925 GCF_002162155.2 Triticum dicoccoides
ATTGCCTAGGAGTCTCAAACCTCTAAGAGTAACAAGATAAATGGGAAATGCTCAAGGCTTGCTCAAATGACAAATTTCTTCGGTTAGAAGGAGAGAGAGAGAGAGAGAGTGGATCTATCACTTGGTGGAATATCTCTCAAGAACACTCACTAATATCTTATAGATCTAAGATTTGATGCAGGAGAAAGTGAGAGGGAGCCTTTTGTGTTCTAGGGTTCATATAAGTGTGTTACTCGACCCCTCCATGAAGTGGTCAAGGGGTATATGTAGTGTGGCCTCAAAACTAGGCGTTTGATTGTAAAAGGGTGTGTAAGTACTGGACATATGGTAGTTACCAAACATATGGTGTGTACGGAACATCTGGTCGTTGTATGTTTTGCACAGCTAAACGAACCAGCAGAGACAAAGTAAAAGGGGCACATGACGTCTGGTAGGTACCAAACTTCTATTGAAATTTTGGTTCTGTATAGGTTTACCGAATTTCTGGTGTTTATCGAACATCTGGTGGCACAGACATCTGACCACTAGGGATAGCAATGGCACTTGAGCTTGATGTTGACATTATTCTTGGCTCAAGTTGGAAAGGCAATCCTAATCACGACTCTTAGTGAAGACATCAAATAGCCCCCACATAATCATGTGGAAGCACAACTTTGTATTCCATCTTCACATTCACATCACGTGATCACTCGCAAGCATCAAGCATGTAATCCTTTGGTACGCCAATCTTGAACTTTCCCTTTTCAACCATGATCATCATCACTTGATGTCATCCTCTCATGGGCACTTGGAATATTTCTCTTGATGCAAGCTCATGAGAATGACCTAACCCTCATAGACATAGACAAGCACATATCATGGTTTAGTACACAAAGCATGTTTGACAATTTTTTACCATACCACAAGATCCCATGTGGTATATTAGTTGCGCTTGTGTGTTTACCATTTAGAATTTGATCTTCAAGCTTTATCTCGGTCAACCTTTATCTTTACTCCATGATCAAAACATGATATCTGGAGGGCCATTTCTTTTTATCATGATAACTAACCAAAGACAACTTCAAATGAACAAGTATTCAACATGACTTTTCTTCCTTGCATCAAGGCAAACTATTTTTCTTTTTGAATCATCTCAATCTGAGGTCGTATGCAAAATCTGCAGCCCCAACAGTCTAACATGACAACGAGGAGAAAAGTTTTGCCCCACACCACACCTAGACATTGATGTCCGATACATTGCGTGAGTTATTCGGACCCCAAGATTTGTTGGGATTGAAAAGTTTTCAACATGAATGTCTTCGTCTCATCGAGCTGAATGGTTTTTATTATTAAATCATTTCAATCTAAGGTTGTATGTGGCTTGCGTCTTCCAAAAACTAAATTGTTGTCGATGGCATTCATTCTAGATTTGGAACTAATATTGATGGTGTTCATTCCAAACCTGAACCTGGATCAACTCATTGTCCTAAGCATGACAACATCTGAGATTCTTCAATCACTTAATGTATTCCATTTTGATCATATCTTGTTTACCACATGGAATAATTATTGGTCATGTTTGATTCAACCATTTGACTCAAACTTGATGCACAACTATATGTGGATGGCATTCATTCTGAATTCATTCAACCTTCTTATTGCATTACCCATGGAACAAACCTTCATATAGAACTTGGTGCCATTGTTTTCATAGAAGTTTTCATTCATTATCAATTCTCAATGCACATGTTTGTGTTGATGGATTACTTCATTCAATTCATCCAATATTCTTCATGTATTATCAATGGAACTTTCGCGAGAGGCACATCTCTGCCTAAGAAAAAAATATTTTTTTCTTTCATGAGAGGCATGCATTTGCTTGTCGTGGAGGCACTGATTTTGCTTCCACGAGGGGCGGAGTTGTGCCTCCCGAAAAGGAAGACACATTTTTTTGCTTCCACGAGAGGCACACAGTTTGCTTCTTATGGAGGCATATGTTTGCTTCTGCGAGAGGCATTCTACCTTTTGGAAAAAGGAAAATATTTTTTTGCTTATACGAGAGGCTCAAGTTTGCTTCTTGTAGGCACAAGTCTGCTTCCACGAGAGGCACATGAAAATAAAATATTTTCTTTTTTCACGAGACGCACATATTTGCTTCTCGGAAAAGGAAAAGTTAAAAAAAAATCATGTTTTTGGCTATAGGTTTTTCTATCTTTTGCTGGCCTTTTTCACTATAAGAAATATGTCAACTTATGACCTTTTGTCAGTGACCCTCGAAGAATTGGTCATAAATTTATGACCATTTTAGACCAATTGGTCAAAAGCTGTCCAGGGGGCTCCAAACCCTAAACCATTGCGACCATTTTGGTCAGAAAGGTCGTAATTTCCATACACGAAATAGTCACTAAGCAAACAGTGCTAGTCCGCTGCCTTATTTCTAGTTGTTAATGACCAATATAGATGGTCATAGCCTTGTAGATTGTGGTGGGTTGTGATGACTAGGTGCCATCTCATCAGTTTTGCCTATGTGTTATGTCCATGTGGCAGTTTTTGCCCTAGGTTGTGAAGCAACCTATATTTCTATCATTCCCAAAATTCCCAAAAAGATCTCATAAATTCTTTGGGGCATATCTTCATCAAATATGTAAAAAATCCTTCCTTGCCTAGTTCAAAACTAATTCAACAATATTCATGTTCCTATTCTGTTCGCAACAACACTTTATGAAGGAAGTGCTATTTATATATTCTTGATTGCCCTCGGATTTTTGGGCACTCTTTCCTATCCAAATCATTACCGCATGACAAAATTCAGCTCCATTTGCCAAGCAAATCTTCTTCGGCAAATTTCCAAAGTTTTTGTCCACCTAGAAGCATTGTGAAGGAAGTACCTTTTTTATATCTCTAAATGAGATGAAATTTATACAGTTCCTTCATATGCCCAAATTATCACCCTCCTGCAAATTGCAGCTCAGTCAAATCATCTATGTGAGCCCAGGTTCAATTTATATTTTATGGCCAAATTGGCACGTTGCAAAGCAAGTGTTATATAGACCCCTCCTATTACCCTCAAACTTTTCGGGCACTCTTCCATACCCAAATCATTGCCACATGATAATATTCAGCTCAATTTTCCTAGTAAATCTTTCTCGGGAAATTTCCAAAGTTTCTACCTCGAGAGAAGCTTTGTGAAGTAAGTACTAGCTAGGCTTACCCAAATGATCTTAAAATTTACCAGCGCATGACCATACCTAAGTAACTTACCTACACCAATTTTTAGCTCATTTCATTCATCCAATCTCTCTCACTAGTTTTCCCAAGTTTTTGTCCATAGAAGAGCATTGTGAAGGAAGTACTACTTTGGCATGTCCAAATGGTATCAATTTTCTACAATGCTTTCCTATGCCCAAATAACCATCCTCCACAAAATTTCAGCTCACTCCATTCATTATTTTGAGCCCAGCTTCAACAAGTACCACCTAGGATCCTCCTTCTGATCTCAAAATTTGTGAAGACATTCTCCTTAGTAGGTGATCATCCTCAGCCAAAACTCACGCCCATTGGCCATGTGCATTTCCCGTACCGCTAATCAAACACTTGGCTGCTAATTCATGTTTGAGCATCGATCAGTCTCCTCGTGAGAATCTTATGTTGTAATTTTCTTCCTAGCACCAACCTGGGGAGTGCCCAACCCGCTAGACATGCCTAGGCCGCCCAGAACACATGGCAACATTACGGTCACGCGGTGACCACGCGACGGGCATGCGAGTTTACGTGCTCTAGAGTTGGGGCCCTCGGCCACCGCCCAAATCTCGACGTATCGCCACCAAACCATGTATTTATGATTAAATAGGTCCTTATGTAACTAGAAATGATTTTTGGAAAAAATAAATAGCAAACTATGAGGCAGCCGTTGTTCAAATTTGACCCGCTTCCAACTGAATCGACGGAAATTTGTCTTTTTCACGAGAGGTGGATCGAAAACTTTTACACCCAACCATTTTGTTAATTGTGCATTAAATATGGCCTAGTATTTTATAAAAATGATTTGGTCCAATTTTGCAACAATTATTTGGTAGTTCCTTCACAAAAAAACCTCCTTTCGGGCACTCGAAAAATGGAAAATGGTTTTTTCGTCCAACGAAAATGAAAACTTCCTTAGGCAACATTGTTTGCCATTCCAATATGCACCCTTGTGCACAATATGAGATCATTTGAACAAACTATGCCATGAATGTGGCCATAAGACTGATCATTTGGCTTGAAAGCCATTGATCTCCACACATGATAGCTCGTTTCTGAGAACACTTTTTTAAAATAATTCCCATATTACAAGTTTGTTATTTTTCCTAGGAACTTGGCCACATATGATGACACAATGCGAAGGTTTCCCAATTTTTTGATTTTTTTTGAATTTTTTATGCCCGTTTCAAAATGCGGCCAAAACGACGGGAATGACCGTTCCTAGCTAGTGGTTGAATCTTGGAATTTTTTTGGTGTTTCTCTAATTAAATAGATACTTATGTACCTAGAAATGATTTTTGGAAAAAATGAATAGCAAACTATGAGGCAGCTGCAGTTCAAATTTGACCCGCTTCCAACTAAATCGGCGGAAATTTGTCTTTTTCACGAGAGGTGGATCAAAAAATTTTACACCCAAAAATTTTGTCAATTATGCATTAAATATGTCCTAGTATTTTATAAAAATGATTCGGTCCAATTTTGCAATAATTATTTGGTAGTTCCTTCACAAAAAACCTCCCTTCGGGCACTCGAAAAATGGAAAATGGTTTTTTCGTCCAACGAAAATGAAAACTTCCTTAGGCAACATTGTTTGCCATTCCAATATGCACCCTTGTGCAAAATATGAGATCATTTGAACAAACTATGCCATGAATGTGGCCATAAGATTGATCATTTGGCTTGGAAGCCATTGATCTCCACACATGATAGCTCGTTTCTGAGAACACTTTTTTTAAAAAATTGCCGTATTACAAGTTTGTTATTTTTCCTAGGAACTTGGCCACATATGATGACACAATGCAAAGGTTTCCCGATTTTTTGTTTTTTTTTAATTTTTTATGCCCGTTTCAAAATGCGGTCAAAACGACGGGAATGACCGTTCCTAGCTAGTGGTTGAATCTTGGAATTTTTTTTGGTGTTTCTCTGATTAAGTAGATACTTATGTACCTAGAAATGATTTTTGGAAAAAATAAATAGCAAACTATGAGGCACCTGCAGTTCAAATTTGACCCGCTTCCAACTGAATCGGCGGAAATTTGTCTTTTTCACCAGAGGTGGATCAAAAAATTTTACACCCAACAATTTTGTCAATTGTGCATTAAATATGGCCTAGTATTTTATAAAAATGATTTGGTCCAATTTTGCAACAATTATTTGGTAGTTCCTTCACAAAAAAACCTCCTTTCGGGCACTCGAAAAATGGAAAATGGTTTTTTCGTCCAACGCAAATGAAAACTTCCTTAGGCAACATTGTTTTCCATTCCAATATGCACCCTTTTGCACAATATGGGATCATTTGAACAAACTATGCCATGAATGTGGCCATAAGATTGATCATTTGGCTTGAAAGCCATTGATCTCCACACATGATAGCTCGTTTCTGAGAACACTTTTTAAAAATAATTGTCGTATTACAAGTTTGTTATTTTTCCTAGGAACTTGGCCACATATGATGACACGATGCGAAGCTTTCCCAATTTTTTTGAACTTTTTTGAATTTTTTATGCCCGTTTCAAAATGCGGTCAAAACGGCGGGAATGACCGTTCCTAGCTAGTGGTTGAATCTTGGAATTTTTTTGGTGTTTCTCTAATTAAATAGATACTTATGTACCTAGAAATGATTTTTGGAAAAAATAAATAGCAAACTATGAGGCAACTGCAGTTCAAATTTGACCCGCTTCCAGCTGAATCGGCGGAAATTTATCTTTTTCACGAGAGGTGGATCTAAATTTTTTACACCCAACCATTTTGTCAATTGTGCATTAAATATGGCCTAGTATTTTATAAAAATTATTTGGTCCAATTTTGCGTATTACAAGTTTATTATTTTTCTTGGAAACTTGGTCACATATAATGACACAATGCGAAGGTTTTCCAATTTTATGATTTTTTTGAATTTTTTATGCCCGTTTCAAAATGCGGTCAAAATGCCGGGAATGACCATTCCTAGCTAGTGGTTGAATCTTGTAATTTTTTTTGGTGTTTCTCTGATTAAATAGATACTTACTTACCTAGAAATGATTTTTGGAAAAAATAAAGAGCAAACTACGAGGTAGCTACAGTTCAAATTTGACCCGCTTCCAGCTGAATCGGCAGGAATTTATCTTTTTCACGAGAGGTGGATAAAATTTTTTGACACCCAACCATTTAGTCAATTGTGCATTATATATCGCCTAGTATTTTATAAAATTGATTAGGTCCAATTTTACAACAAATATGTGATAGGTCCTTCACAAAAAAACTCATTTTGGGCACTCGAAAAAATGAAAAATGAATTTTTCGTGGATTAAAAGCATTTTACATAAAATCATTTGGTCAATTATACATAAAATTTGGTCTAATATATAGAGTTGGTAGGTTCGTCACAACAAAACTATTTTTTATACTTCAACAACGAAAAATGCTTTTTTCTTGCAAAAGAACTTATTTTTAATCATTTACGACCTATTTATATGGTCATAAAATCATCAAGGCCTTTATTGCATTCTGATTGGTCCACGAGCACCTCATGCGTATCATGCCCGACCACCGTTGGATAGGCCTGGATCCGACGGCAGCCCTCTTCCCCCACCCCCCTCTAACCCTCATCCCTCTCATCCCCCTCCCGAATCAGCGCAGCTCTCGTCCCTCGTCCAAACCCTAGCCGCGCCCTCCTCCGTGCGCCGCCGCCCCCATCGATTCCGCCCAACACCGCCGATCCCCTTCCACCTC
>NC_041382.1:781543250-781605605 GCF_002162155.2 Triticum dicoccoides
GATCCTCTCCCCTCTTCCCACTCCCAGATCCAACTTCCCACCGCCACCTCCGGCGCCCAATCCCGGCGACCTAAGGCGGGATTCGACGGTGCCCAGCAGACCTACACCTGTCACCGGCCATGGATCCGGGATCAGGGGGGCGCATAGCCCCTCCTCCCGTGAGATCCGGGACACAAACGCCTCTCCCCATCTGGATCGAGTAGCTCCTCTCCCCATCCGGATCGAGCAGTTCCACCGGGCTCTCCTTTGGCCGCTGCACCGTCTCCACCGACTAGATTTGGTGCTCCTCGCCCGACCCACCCGCTAGCAAGCGGCTAACCCTAGCCGCCACGGATGTTGTCTCTTCCCCGACGTCCTTGGCAAGGTTCGTATCATCCCCATCCCCTCCTCCTCCTCCTCTACTTTTCCCTTCCCTCTCCGTCACCTTGCGGCCTCTCTGTTTCACAGGGAAGGCCATGGACGCCACCAGCAGAAGCCCCGCCTCGGATCTGAAGAGGAGGGTTAGCCTCTGCCGCGGCGCCGCCCATCCGGCCGGAGAAGTTGCCCCTTCGACCATCCCCTCCCGCCCAGCAGCGACTCCCTCCCTGGAGCAGCCGCTCGCGTCCAAACCATGGAGATATAGCCTTGTTCGTCCCTCCCCTCCCTTATCTTCTTATGCTGGATTTGTTTCTTCATCTCCCGATCTGATCGTGTGGTCTCTGCAGGAAGTTTGCTTTGCTCCCATCGCCACGGTGCTGCACCTGTCAAGGACACGCCGCTGCTGCCCATCAAGGTCATGCCCAACAATCACCACACCATCAAGCCCACCCTGCTACCAAGCTGATTTACCTCGCCTCTCTCCCCTATATTCATTTCAGTTTGGCCGGTTCCCTGATGCGTCCAGTGTGTTGTTTTGGTGGAAATTGGCTGCTAGTTGAGATTCAATACCGCTGCATGGATACAAATGTTACCCTTTCTGTTTGAACTGGCACTCGGCAATATATTATGGATCAATCACTTGCATCTGGATGGGTCTAGTTTGCATCTGAACAATATGTTCCTTGGTTCTCAAGACCCTTTTGTTGCTAATAGAGGTCTATGTATCTTCTCATTTTAATTTGTCTAGCTAGGTGTAACCAACTACAACGTAACTGGGTTGGTCAACTGTTCCTGAAAATAGTATTCTTGGAACTAAACACATGTTGTAGGGTTTCAGATGGTCCATTGCATTGCTGTTTTTTAGGCTGCAACATATACTATGGACTCCTCTCGGCTGTATCATGGCTAAATCGTGATGATACAAGCAGGGCTTATTGCTACATATCATTAGGCATGCAGCACAGGGAGTAAAGAAGCAACACACACGTACGTAATGCATATTTGTAAACCAAAATCCGCTTCCGTAGTTCGGCGAGCAGTAGCATTTTTTTCGTGGGTTTTTTGGTTTTAACTTCTCTGTGTTTACTTTGTGATGCAAATAGCATCAAGTACTACTAGTACAGCATTGCCATGCCCATGTGCTGCTGCATTTTTGTTTACTGATATAAACAGGCTTGCCAATTTCTTTTGCTGCAACCTGTACTTTGATAAAAAAATTGCCTCTTCTGCAGCAGTGCTATGGATAATTACATACTGTCTATTTTTGTAGCCGATACCTACCTTTAACCCGCTTTCATCACTTTGTTTTTGTCTGTGCTCTAGGGATCCTACATGCGAGATGGAGAAGAAGAAGAAAGCGCCGCTGCCAACACCTCATTTCCACAAAGAGCGGCCTGCTAGTCATGTTCCCCTGTCGCTCCTCATGTTCAATAACATTTTAGCATTGGACCTGCTAGTCACCCAAGCCAAGCCTCGCATCGCTTCAACAAAGCGATACTTCTTCCAATCCACCCCTGCTTCGACTATGCTCTTTTTTCCATCTTCTCTTATTTAAGCTAAGAAAGATTCTAAGTTTGCATCCATCTCATTACACTAGCTATCACAATATATTAGTTAAGGCAACTCTACTGCATATCAATTTCCCTTACTGGATTGGTTCTATATTTTTAAAGTTGTTTCGTGGTGCATGAGACTAACCTGAAGAAATATAGGCTTATGATGACTATTTTCCTTCTTAAGTAATCATAGTTGTTGGCTTCGGTAGCTTGCTGAATATGATTTAGTTATATATAGAAATGACGTGCCTTCTATGCTTAAGTAATCATAGGAGTGTTCTTGTTTAGACGATTACCTTGGATGATGCTTTTGCTTAAGGAGAGGCTCAAGAAGATCAGGTATAAACTCCTCCCCCTCTTGTTTGTTTTTGCTTCATACTGTTTGGTGGTTGATACATTACTGTGCAAGTTCTTTCTGTTGTTGGTATGTGAGTTCTTTCTGTTGCTGCAAGCATTGACACAATATGTCATGTGCAGGGAGCTCCGCATCCGAGTTTCAGCCATCCTCTACAGCAAGGAGCTCTGGGCCAAAGGATCAAGCAGCGCTGCTAGTTCCTTGAAGCCAGATCGAGTAAGATGGCGCGCCATGGCGTGTGGTGGTGTATTTTGCTTCCGAGAGATGTACTCGTCTAGTGCCTTGCAAAAAATTGAAGGATGAAGTGTCATGTACTGTCTATGTTGTAGTGAGCTGTAGTAGGAGTGAAACGAAGATTTATGTGATGTTGTATGTGCTATTTCCCTGTAATGTCTTGTGTACATTTTACTTGAACATTAAATTCTCCAGAAAAAATGTTCTTACTGGACCTGATACTGGACACGGCCCAAATATACTCTACTATTAAGATGCCATGGCCCAAAATAACCTGGGCTAAAAAGCTATTCAGAAGTACTATAAGAAGGCCTCGACTCAAATAGGAAATAGAAACAAAAAGGAAACAAACTCTGTGGAAAGGTAAAGGCCCATGATAGAAAAGGTCCAAAAACATCTAGGAAAAAAAATCATAAATAGGCTGAATTCTTGGGCTAGGCCCATGTAGAAAACCGAATTGGACCGGGCTGAATCTTGTGCCACATCAGCTTGCCACGCTGGATGCCTACGTGGCCTGGGGAGGTTGCTAGTGACCAAAACACCACAGTGGACTTATTTTGGTCATAAACATTTGCGACCATTCCAGAAGAAATGTCGCTATAGTCAGTTTACGACGGCCAGCTTTCGACCTTATGTTTTTGGTCACAAAAAGGTCACAAATGGAAATTTGTGACCATTCAGTGACCAATAGTGGTGGTCACAAGTTGACATATTTCTTGTAGTGTTTGGGAGAGAAAAAATTCATCAAAACCTATTAACATGGGATCTAGTTTCGAATATCTCAACATGAGGAATCGAAAAGTGGAAACGGTTCATGAATTGGTCACACGGTTATAAGAGATAAAATGTTTTCAAAAACAAATCTATGAAAAAAGTGAAAACTCCTAGGCTACCATTTGTCAGCCCCTGAGAGGGTGGGAGTGACATTTACAAGGGGTTCTCCGTATATTTTTTCAATAAAGGGTGAATTTTATTAACTCAAAATGAAGCATCAAGTGGATAGAAACACAATGATCACACACCTGGCCTCTGCATAGTTAGGATGCACATAGCCACTACGAACACACACACACACACACAGACACACACACAAAACGCCGGGAAATAGCAAAGTCATATATGACCAAAGTTAGCTATGCCTAAGCGAGAAAAAAAACCCGAAGCGATCAAACCTGCGGTTGACAAACTACAACTATGACCGTATTCGCACCAATCATCTCATGGCTACACAAAGACAATAGACAATAAGGTTCTTCAACAGCAACGCCTTAAAGAAGGGAGCATCACTCAAGCGACGTCGTCACTGGATCCAACCACTAAAGGGGTTCTCCGTAATGAGCGATTTCTTTGTTTTTGAGGCAAATAAAAAGTAGCACGGAGGTTCTAGGATGGACCGGCGAGGCGGAGAGTCACTCTTGGTGGGCCAGCCCCTCCGACCGGGCCCGACTGAGCTTTGCTTGGGTGGACATCATATCCATCCCAATCCGACCTACCGCTTTGTTGAAACCACAAGCTAGGCCATTCACAACAAAGAAAAAAGAAGAGGAACCTGACGATGGCTAGAGACCACAAGTTACTAGATCTAGTCTCCTGTGAAAAGTTAGGCATTATGTGTATTTGGATCAACTCAAAGTAAAAAAAGGATGGCTCCTTTGGCAAAACTAGGCTAAAGTCGAGCCCAAAGGCCCCAATTCAAGAGACATTCCTGAGGAAGTGGTATCTCTTTAGGATCCACCTAACATCAAGAAATCACCCAAGAAAGAGAACAGAAGTCCTAATAATCCCACCAAGTGGTGATTCAACATAGATTCTACATATTGGAACCAAGCCAATGTGAGAGCGGCTTTGTGATAATTGTAGCAACCAAAAGAAAACATCAACACTGCAAAAATCAGTGCACCAATTACAACACAATAGAGCCATAATTCACTACTTATTCTGGATGCTCGCAAATGGCACATGTATTTTCACTTAAGAACATATAAAAACATTTTGTTCGAACATAGAAAAGGGAGTGCGCGGGGAGATTCAAACCCTGGTCTCCTGGTTGATTGCAACCGCTGCTAGCCACTGGGCTACCTCAAGTTTGTGATGAAGTAGTAGGGTAGGACTACTTAAGTCGAGACGAGCCAGGTTTCCACTATTTCTTCTCTGTTTTTTTCTAGGGTTTTCCGTTTGTTTTTTCACTGGTTTTTCTCTCTTTTCATTGTTTTTTCTTTTCTTTATTTTGGTTGTTTTTATGTACTTCTTTCTCGGTTTTCACTAGGTTTTTCCTTTTTTAGTCGGTTTTGTTTCTTTCTTTATTGTTTCTCATCGATTTTTTGTTTTCCTTTTCTATTTTTTGTTTGATTTTCTTGTTTCTTCTCTTTTTCTGATTTTCTTTGGTTTTTTCTTATATTTCTTTTGGTTTTCACTCTACGTTTTCCATATATGTCAAAAACATTTTCCAAATACATGTTTAACATTTGCCGAATACAAATTTAACCTTTTTAATACATGAGCAGCATTACTTTCTTATACACCTTTTCAACATTTTCAGATGCTTGATTAACATTTTCCAAATACAAGATTAACATTTTTTGACTATATGGTCAACATTATTTCTATAAACACTTTTAAACATTTTAAAGTTCTTGATTAAGATTTTTCAGGTACAAGATTAATATTTTTTCTATACACATTTAACTTTTTTCAAATGCTTGATTAACATTTTCAAAACTTGTTCAATATTTTTTCAAATGCTTGATTAACATTTTATATAGATGATCAAATGTTTTCATCATTTTTAATACACGGTTTGTATACACATGTAAAATTTTTTAATGCTTGATTAATATTTCTAAATAACTTATTCAACATTTTTTCTAATGCTTGTTCAAATTTTTTATATACAAGATAAAAAATTCATCATTTTTTTAATACATCGTCAACAATTTTTCTATACGCAATTAAATTTTTTAAATGCTTGATTAATATTTTGAAAAGTATTGGTTCAACATTTTTTAAATACATGATCAATTTTTTTCATACATATTTTATTTTTCTTACACATTTTTTATACATGATAAACATTCTATCTATACACATTTAATAGTTTTAAAATATTTGGTCAACATTTTTAATTTTTTTATGTAGACTGATTTTTGTAATATATTTATTTAAAATATTGGGAAGTATAAACAAAAGTATAAAAAGAAAATAAAAACAAAAACAAAAAACGTGAAAAACCAAAAAACGAAGCTGTGGCTCCCACGTCCTTGGCCGGCCAAACTCGTGCCTCCCTTCAACAATGGTTCCCTCTGTCTCATGTGAAACGAGACATAGACATAGACAGTTGTGTTTTCTTGGATCCACAAGAGGCACTAATTTGCTTCTTATGGAGGCCAAGGTTTGCTTCCGCAAAAGTCACAGCTGTACCTTTTAAAAAAAGAAAAAACATGCTTATTTTGCTTCCACGCCAGGCACAAGTTTGCTTTTGTGTATATACTAAGTTTGCTTCTACAAGAGGCACAACAAAACAACATGTTTTCTTTTTTCACGAGAGGTACAAATTTGCTTCTTGGAAAGCACAGATTGGCTTATGTGAGGAACACAACCGTGCTTCTCGAAAAAGGAAAAAAAGTAAATAAAATAATCGTGTTTCCGGCTACTGCTTTTTTTGTGAGAAAAAAAATCGCCAGAACCTATTAACATGGGATAGTTTTGAAGATCTCGACACAAGGATTCCAACAGCGAAAACGCTTCAAGATGTGGACGCACGATTATAAGGGGGAAAATGTTTAAAAAATGTACGAAAAAAGTGGAAAACTCCGAAGTTGCCATTTGTTGGCCGTGAGAGGGTGGGAGTGACATTTAGAAGGGGTTCTTGTTTTCTTTAAAAAGGGGTTCTTGTTAATTAGTGATTGGAAGATGAACCCCAAGAAAAGCTAGGTCATCCATTCACAACAAAGAAAAAGGAAGAGGCCGGCGGCGGCGGAAAGAGAGATCAAAGGTGTCGGGGACAAGAGACGAAGATGGTTCTGGAGGCGAAAAGAGACTTGGTAGACTCTCTTCGTCGCTACCGTGAGACCCTGAGGTGGGAGACCGAATTCCTGAGGTGGGAGGTGACCTCCCGTGGCCTGGAGACGATTTCTGGGAAGAAGAAGTATCTGAAGGAGCATACTGCTCGAAGATCGCTATCTCGCGAATTACCTCAGCTGAAGGAGCAGCTGTCCGGCCAGAAGATCGCGAGCCTGCCTCTGGTGAGTTTGCCCTACCTTGTTCCTCGTCACGAGGAGGCCCTCGATCTGCTCCTGCACGAGGCGCACAAGCTGGGCTACCGGATCCAGTCTCTGAGGGAACTCGCTGCTCCAATCTCCCTGGAGACGGCCAGGTTACTGTGTCTCGTGTCGGAAAGATGTGCGGAGATCTCCAGAATCATTGCGAGGCAAGGGTCGCCGAATTCAGGCAAATCTTCTGAGGATGCTGCAATTGCTGCTTACAGCGAGCGCCGTGAAAGCTGGGAGTCCATTTGGGGTAGTCCAGTATTAAGGTCTGGCGGCTTCAACGATATAAGTAAGTGCTGCTAATCTCACCTATCTTTAATATGCATTTCTCAATCATATCACTTGCTGCTTTCCTTGTTGCATGGTAAAAGAATTTTTTATTAATCTCTGGTTTTATTTGGCTTATAAGAGTGTCATTTAATTTGCTGCAAGTGGCAAATATGTGGTGAGGGCACTATACTATTTTCATGAATATCCTCTGGGTAAAAAATGCACCTGTCTACTTCGTTATTTGGCTTATAAGAGTGACATTTAATCTCCGGGTAATGATTCCAGGGAGGTAAAAACCATTGAACTCCAAAATTAACATTCAAAATGGAAAAATACGAGTTCTGTAACTGTATTATATGCACTGGGAATCATTTATCGTGTAGGAAAACTCAGCCTCCGTGATGCCAATTTCAAAGAATTTTTGAAACCACATCAAGTGATTTCAAAATTCCAGTTCTGATAGAAATCTTTTAACTCTGGGGAAACTCATTGCATACTAGTTCCAGGGGAATTAGTGCTCATGCCAGGAATTAGAGAAATCCACACCAAATTCCTAGAATTTAATTTCAGTGTACCAATGCAATGCCTGTCTGAGTTAGGAACTGATGATCAATTGAGACAAGTAAGTAGCGAGGGTATTGATTGATCAATTGATTCTTTCAAATGCACTGTGGAGGGCCCATTCCACAGTGCATTTGAAAGAAAATACACCAATGGTATGTGGTTAGAAAGCTACTCCCTCCGTCCCATAATGTAGCTTGCAAATATGTCTTATATTGTGGGACGGAGGGAGTAGTATAGTATATACCTACACAAATACACACTAATACACACTCTGCTCCTATGCCTTTCCTGCTTTTGCTTCCTTTTTCTTCCTTAATATGCATTTCTCAGTCAATGTAATCATAACTTGCTGCTTTTCTTCTTGTACGGTAAAATATTGTACTTCCCTTGGTTTAGTAGTTTCTACATTATATAACACTACACACATATTGATGTTGCAGCCACACTGTCTTCTATGTACTTTACCCCATTTGCACCTGCTATCATCCCATACACCGGCTTCGCCACCAAGGCCTTGCAGATTTACTCCTTCGAAATCTCTGACCTGAATGACTGCTTGAAGTGGCCACTCTATGTGTATGGCGTGGTTGCTGCTCGAGACGTTGTGGATGGTAACCGCAACCTCCTCTTCTCTCGCTCCCGGGCTAACTGCCAAGTACTCACTGAAAAGGTATGTATACAACATTTTTTCTTCCTCTTGCATGTGATCTTGTGTATTAAACAAGCCGATTAGCAAACATAGAAAATTACTATGGCAGTCCATATAACTCTGCTGGTTCCTAGATAGGCATAGCTTTGATTATTGTTATTCTTGGATGAAAATAATTTGATCGAAGAAAAGTATGTTCCTATCAGCGTGTAATTACACATCAAGGAAATCGAATTAAGCTCATCAGCATTAGTCGAGTAGTGCAGCAGATACGAAACTCGCTCTATGAGGGACATCTAGTGGTAATTAGTATTCCCTCTGTCCCACAATATAAGCGTTTTTGCAAGCTATTTTTAGCTTGCAAAAACGTCTTACATTGTGGGAGGAAGGAGTACAAGATAAGGTTATATGAAAAAAATAGTTTCTTCTTATGGCCAAAGTCGAGATCTATTCTGGATCAACACAAGCATCTTCAGTACTGCACCTTCCAGGCAGAATGCAGGCCTTTGTTGATATAGTTGCACTGTCAAAGTTGATTGCAATAGTTTGATGTGTATCTCATTAACAGCAATATCACAGGCTTCTGGGTTCTAACACTTGGACCCTTGATATAGTTCAAGCCAGAAAAACATTTTAGGAAGTTGAGGGGCTCGGTGTCAAGCAAATGTTTCAGGGAACTATCTGGTCTAACCAGTACTATGCCAATGTGTCTACCAGTCTCCCATTTTCTACCTTCTAATAACCATGGAAGATGAATCAGTTCTCACTAAGAGATATAATCAATTGTAGTGTGGTCAGCAGCAAGAGGAACATTCAAACAATCTTGTGACCATGAATTCCTGGTGCTCTGTCTGTCTCAGTACATAGAACTCTTAGGAAGGGAATACCATGCTCATTCTTAGGCATTTCAAACAAAAGATAGCACCTCTCTAAACTAAGTTCTGCAGCCAACAAATCAAACCCTCTCTGAACAAAGTATCTCTGTTTTTTAGCTCTTTGTATTCAGCACATGCAACAACAATGACCATGAAAACGGGAGCTTTATGTTCCTTTTATCAGGGACAGAAAGGTCATTGAGTTTGTTCCTGAGCAAAGTTTCCATACTATCTCATATTAGATGTTTGTCTGTTTCAGTTAAGCGTTAGTAATGATAATGATGATGATGTTGTCTGCAGGATCCTTTTTTGCACTTGACTGGGCCTTCTCGTGTTATTCTGGCTGAGTGTCCTGTCGACTTTGAAGTTGAACTAAGGATAAGAGATGGAACAGAGTCCCAAGATAAAGCCTTGATGAGTTCTGCTAACCACCACAGTTTCGCTAGTGCTGACAGCGCTGTTTTCTTTAGCTGCCTGTGTTCAGCAACGTTAAGCCTCCAGACTATTTATAGTGCAGTCCAGGCCACTATCTTGTCCATTCGTCTTGTTGGAGGGGAGTCATCTTTTGAATATGGAGGTCAAGTTTCATGTTCATCATATACTGAAGGTGTCAATGCTGATGCACGTCGGGAAGTTGTGTTGATTGATTGTGATGAAAAATTTCTTGAAGATGGACTGGATGGCTATATCTCTCTTTCAAGGAATGTTGTCACCGTGAAATTGAAAGGATCACTGAAGATTACCATAAAAGAATATGCAAAGTCTCGTCTTGTCGCTAACGAGGCCCAGCTTGATATCCCTGCTCAGCATTGCCAAGTAAGCAAGGGAGAATGTGTTCTTGGCGGACATAATGTGGTTGTTCTTATTGCTTGGTCCCTGCTTGTGAGGGACAAGCTCGCTAACTTGGTGATGGGGTGAAGATGACTCCTTAGGTGATCAAACTTAGAGCTAATATATATGTATATTTGTTGTACTAGACCTATGTTTTGTGATCTTGTGTTATCAAACTTGAAGACTAGATCTATGTTTTGTTGTATTCCTACAACTGCTGGGGAGGTACCTTTATTGTTTAACGCAGTTCGGACTGATGAATGTAGTTTCTTTTGGTCAAAGATGTCAGTCGACAAATGTGAGTCGTCCCGCGTGGGCAAACTGGAGCAAAATGTGGCTGTGGCCTGTGAGCGTTCTGGTCCGACTTCAGACAAATAATTTATGGCTTTCTAGTGGTGAAAATGAACTGCTAGAGCATCTAGAGCATCAGTGGTGAAAATGAACTGCTCCAGCAAGTGGTTTGATTATGCAGCACTGGTGAAAATGGCACACTGAACTCAACTTCAGACAAACAATTTATGGCTTTGTAGTTTCCATTTAGGTTCAGTACGACTTGACCTCACGATGTTAGAAACAAGGTCTACGCTGCATTTCAAACAGAGTGTAAGTAAATCTGTCAAGATGGAAATATTATCCCAAGAATAGTATGAGGTGAGAGGAGATGAATAAAATTGATTCTCAAGAGTGCCCCAGAAGAAGCACAGCCAGAAGCAGGGCACTAGCTACTCCTTAGGGCCGGCACAAACGGATACGAAATGTGTCCCTTTTTCGTTGGTTTGGATGGTCAGACGGACACCCAAAAGTCAGCCTGTCTCTGCCGGCCCGCAAGTGCACCCAGCGCGCCTGCCCACATTAAATTTTTTTTGAGTTAAAAAAATATATTGCTAGCAAAAGTCCGTTCATTACATTAATATACTAAAAAATTAAATAAAACATTAATTAAACTAAATCTACTGCCCGTCGTCGTTGTTGACGAGCTCGATGTAGACTAGAGGCGACCATGGATATGGCCACGCTCGCTGGCGCCTGGCGCACGCAGTGGCATAGCTAGTGCCTCCTTGCGCTCCTTCTCCGGCGATTTTGAGAAACGCCACTGTAATTTTCCAAACTCTTAAAAATGCCATTTTCAGTGGTATTTTTTAAAGTCTGCAGTGGCGTTTTTCAAAGTTTGCAGTGGCATTTTTCAAAGTTTGAAATTACGGTGCCGTTTCTCAGAATTACCAAAATCTGAGTGGCATTTATCCAATTAACCCTAAAAAAAGTTCATGATATCAACAAAATATAATGTATGTCAAATATTCTCATGATTGCACAAACTGTTAACGTTTTCAAGAAATTTTCACGAATTTAAAAGATGTTCGAAAGTTCAAAAAGGAAAATGAAATAACACAAAAGGAATTTAAATATGATGAAGAAAGAAGAAAGAGAAATAAAAATAGAAAGGAAAACTGAACAGAAAAAGAAAAGGAGGAAAAAAACAAAAAAACAAAAAGAAAGAAAAACCGAAAGGAAAAAATTGGTTCAGGGAAGCGTTTAGAACCTTCCCAAAACCGATGGAGATGAAATCCGAAAAATGGGCCGGCCCATATGAAAAATGGGCTGAGGGTATGTATCAGGTCGCTCCGCGCCGACCCGCGCGCCAAATAGGGGCCTCGCAAGCGAGAGTAACTAATCAGCGAGTACTCCTTCGGGAGCCCCGTAAGGGTCACTTTTGGTGGGCTAAGAGCGCATCGCTTGGCGTGCTCTCAGCCGCCGCCACATGTCACGCTTTCTTCGGATTTTTTTATTTGTCAGTACGTGTTTTCGGCTTTTAGATAATTTTTTTACTTTTTATCTTTTGGGGTTCTTTTTAGGTTTTGGAAAAAAAACAGGAAAACTTTTTTTACGTGGAAACACGTTTTATTTCTTCCGCGAGAGACACGTATTAACTTCTCATGGTGGCACGGATTTGCTTCGGTCAGAGGCACAGAAAAATGTGGTTTTTTTTATCGTTCGCGAGAGGCACAGATTTGCTTCCGCGAGAGGTGAAAGAACATGCGGTGGCATTTTTCAAAGTTTAAATATTGCAGTCCCATTTCTCGGAATCACCTGAATTCGAGTGACATTTATCCAATTAACCCTAAAAAATGTTCATGATATCAAGAAAATATAATGTATTAAAAAAATTCTCATGATTACGAAAATTGTTAACGTTTTCAAGAATTTTTTCGTGAATTTGAAAGATGTTCGAAAGTTGAAAAAGAAAAATGAAATAACACAAAAAGAATTTAAATATGAAGAAGAAAGAAGAAAGAGAAATAAAAGGGAAACGATTCAGATCACCCAGCGGATAATCACGCTCGCGTCCGCCGCCTCGGTTGCACTTCGTCTTGTCGTTCTTCCTGCAAGAAGAACATGCTTGTCTAAGTATCATTTTACAATGATGTGAGAGCTACTTTAAAGTTATCTATATGACTGATATCACAAGTCCATGCAACAATTTATGAAAATTCCGACAAAGTACTGCTATTAAAACAGCACACCGTCATTTTGCTACAGGAACAAGCCACATAATGTAATCACATCTAATCAGGATTTATATAGGCGACCCCACATAAATTTAACTATGTAAGATATGCAGGGAAGGCAATTGCAGACCATGAAATCAGCTTGATAGAAATCCTACGGGGCTACTAGACTGATATGCACTCTTTAAATAGCAAGTCGGAAATGGTAAAAGCACACATGGATTTCCCCAATGCAGCAGCGTGCCAAAGGCAAGATATGCATCTATTTCGCTAGGAGAAAACCCTACATACTCTTTCTTTGATGGTGTACTAGCTCCTTGTTCAGACTTTGAAGAACTGTGATCCTGAGGTTAGTGCGCATATGATCCGGATTTTGCACTAACGATCGCACCGCAGGTCAGTGCAGAGAGTTAATACATATACACCGTCTGTACTAATTGAGGTCATAATCCTTTCAATGTTTAGCAACAACAACAACAACAAAACCTTTGTGTAGGCTAGAGTTGAAACCCATAAGTAGGAAAAATTGAACCTAAAACATACTCCCTCCGTTTCATATTAGTCATCCCTGATTCAGTACAACTTTGTACTAAATTAGCGACTATTAATATGGAAGGGAGGGAGTACTCCTCATCTCCAGTCAGATTAGACAAGTGTAACAAACATGTCGGTGCTCATATGAACCGAGTACATGCAAGCGAATGGTTGTCTTTGATAAGGAAAAATATCACAAATTGCTAGTCATCAAGGACTCATCAAGTTTCTCCTCTTTTGAATATAAAATTACTAGTGCACAATACAATGAATTAGCCACTCAATCATGAACCAATCTCCCCCACTCTTGTCTGGTATGTAGCTCTCAGTTATGTAGGCCTCGATGAATGAAGCACTTCCATCAACAATCGGTGCTCTTCCTCAACATGGAATGGTCGCTTGAAGAATTCGTGTGCGCCCTTCTTAAACCAATCCTCATTACAGTAGGAGCGATTGAACATGGCAGTGGATAGAAGCCAGATGACTGTAATGAATTCACCACCACTGTTGAGCTGCCTGGCGTGGGAATCCCTACTGCAGTGGTGGGACGCATAGCACATCATCTCCACCCACACCCCAAGTAGCACCCGCCGCACCTGCTTGCCCTGCGCCTCCGCCTCTAGCAGCCAAACAACAAGCTCAACTCCACAGATTAAGGGAGGTGGAGGTGAAGGTCCGAAACGCAGCTCCTGACTTCTTCTGTCCAGCTCCTCTAGCTTTTTCAATGTTCTGTTCAGCTCCTCCGGGTCCAGGTCCAGGTTATCCTCCCCTCTACCCTCAACTTCAGAACTTCTTATGTCCAGCTCCTCCCTTCTTCTGTTCAGCTCCTTCAGCTCCTCCCTTCTTCTGTCCAGCACCTCCAGCTAAAGCTCCTTCAGCTCCTCCCTTCTTCTGTCCAGCACCTCCAGCTTCTCCCTTCTACCGCCCACCTCTAACCTTAAATTGTCCAGCTCCTCCCCAATTATGCCCAGCTCCATCTTCATTCTGTGCACTGTCTTCAGCTCCACCAAGCTATTGTGAAAATCCCAGCTTCCACTGACCAGACCCTCCCTTATTATGTCCAGATCCTCCTTTATTATGTCCAGCTTCCCCCTTACTCTGTGCAGATCGTCCCCACCCGTTCTTGTGTCCAGATCCCAGATTCTTCTTCTTCTGTCCAACCCCAACTTTTTGCTGATGCGTTCCCTGTCAGAAAAATCAAGCCCCACATATGCTGCTTTAGTACTGGCATACAATCCGGGGCGAACAGGGCTAGGCAGCATGTAGAGACGTTCAGCAAGGAGAAATATAATGTAATTTGACACTGCCGTGATTGCCTCAACATAACCCCGCTCTTCCACACAAGAAGACCATGCGAAGAATATTTTGGTCGCAAAGTACCAGGAAAGGATTTTGTCATCAAAATCAATGCCAGCGTGCAAGGTGGGATCCTTGAAAAATCCATGCCATGGATTCAGCGCGCACTGACCACTGTAACTCCTCATGATATCCTCTTTGCCTTCACATGCCTCCACCATTCTTCGTACCTCTTCCAACACCAGCTTCTTAGTATCATCTGAAATGACAGGTAAGGACTGGCCTAGCTTCTTCCACAAACCTTTGCATCTCAAGCTCTGCACACAGCCTCCACTGCCATGGGACGAGTTCAGCAACTCAGGGTGTCCAATGGAACCTGACCATCTTCTATTTCTTTCCGCAGCCTTGACACACCGCCGCACAGATACGATTATTCTGTGAAGCCAGTGCCATCTTCCAGCATGCAACAATGCGCATGTCCATGTTGATCCCATTGCCTTCAACAATGCTGTCATCTCTAGGAGGACAGCCCCAGCTATTAAGATGTATGTGACAATGGCATCAACTCTGTTGAAGTCATGTTTGACAATGCTTGATTGAAATAGGAAGAAAGTACTGATCGTGGCAGCTGATGACATGGCACGGATGAAGCATCCATACCATGTCAAGACCACCGCTGCCTTGGTATATAGGAAATCATACATCAAGGAGAGCTGCATCTCAACCAATTCAAACATTTGGCCCTTGTTATCGAATAGCTCTACAGCTTTACTCTGAAATTGGGATGGCCAGAACTTATAGTCCACAAACTGACCCATGCAAATGGGGAGCAAATCATGAGCTCCTTGCAGAACCTCTTCAGGATCCAGCTTTTCCCCTTGGCCCTGCTGTGCATGTTGTTCTCGTTTAGCCTCACTCAACTTCCTGCTGTCGAGGAAACTAATCATGTTCTCCAGGCTGGACGACTTGAGCGCCCATACTCTCTCCCCATACTTGAGAACACCGGCGACAAATATCAGCATCGCGGCTGTGGCCAAGGTCCAGCTGCCAGCGACATACTTGTAGAGGACATAAGCCACTCCCACTGTCTGAACAACAAAAGAGAGCAGGTGGCGCAGCCAGAGCTGGCTGTCTTCTATGGAGTAGGCGGTGATGTTGTCCTGGCCACCGAGGTGCACTAGCAAGAATGGCGCCCAGAACGCCATGAGTTGTTGGTGCCCGTGGGACTTTCCATAGAAGGACATGTGGCCGAGGATGTATATCGCTATGGAGTCTGCCAGCAGGTATGCTAGCCAGAGGAGGGTCCTTGGGATGATGGAGATGTTCCGTCGTCGCATCCTGGCGAACATGAGCAGGAACACTTGCAGCATAAAGCTAGCAAGCACTAGGATTTGGGCCTCCCAATCGTTCCATAGGCGCACCACTCCGGCCATCAGTGACCACTGAATGCACACAAGAATCATCATATTACAAACAAATTAGAGTACAAACGTATATTTCCTTCAAAAGAAGTACACACGCAACCATGAAGACAATATTACAGCCAACATGACAGTCAAATTGAACTAGTAAATTGCCCATATACTTAACCAACCTAATGACACATTCAACGTAATCTGCACTATTTCAATCTCGACCTACAAAACAAACCATCTAGACAATTTCTTATTGATATTTTAAATCTCTATTTAAGGTAGGTGCAAATGACGACACATCAGAGAGCTCTATATAACCTACTACATATTTCTTAGGAACAATAGAACTAATCATGTGAATCACTTGTGCTCGACTGATGTGTTAAGCTAGTAATTCTCCTACAACGCTTCAACCAAATATTTCAGCCCAGTTCGGCAATCCACCGACTCCCGGAATCTGCGGAGCAAGGAAACTGCAGCTCCGCCCGCTCCGGGAGCGGGGTTGTGGAGCGGCGCGATTCCGAACAGGGCGTTCATGTTGATAAGGGCCCTACTTATAATACATTTTCTCAAGAAGATATGAGGCATTTCCCTTATGCTGTACTCCCTCTGTAAACTAATATAAGAGCGTTTAGATCACTACTTTAGTATTCTAAACGCTCTTATATTAGTTTACGGAGGGGGTACAATTCTATATTATTTGCAGATGCAGAAAATACTCTACTACTGTAATTCAGCATATTTTTGATCCAAAACAAAGGGAACATGTACAGTTTGCTGTTTTGTGGAGCACGTAATTTGCAATTAATGTAGTTCCTGAATAAACATGTAAGAGAGATTCACCTCAATGGCAGAAGAAGACACAAGGGAGGCTTATTGCAGAAGAGCAGCAGGACTCCCAATCCTAATTAGCTCGCTAAGTATCCATCAGACAAATTGATCACCTGTGGTTGTGGTTGAGCAGCAAATTGATCACTTGTGCCCCCCAGGACCATTATATCAGTGGCTGCTGAAGAATGTCATTCTTGCCGAGCCCATTACCCTATTGTGAGCTCTTCCTCTTTGAAGGGAAAAAGGCACTGGCCGGCCTTGCTTTACCGGTGATTAGTTGATTAATGGCTAGATTACCTGCCAAGCAAAGTACTAAAGCTCAACGAGAAGATAAACTAGTCGTTTGCTTCTGCAGAACCAGAATCTTGGGAAGACAACCCATTCTGTTCGAAGCAAGGCATAATTTTTAGTTTGGAACACGAAAGGTATATCATTAATTTGCCCCTAATAAGAAAATAAGAAGCAGAGTCTAATTAGCAGTTGGCAGGACCCAGCTTATACCTTGCGGTGGAAATGTGGACGCCGTGAGCTCCATCGGTTGACAACGTTGGATCCAGAGCTTGGTCCCCTCCGACTCGCCGGCAAAGGAGGATCCGGCCGTGCGCTGTTAGGGGGCCGGCGCGATAAGGGGGGGAGACGGGCGAGCGGGGGCGGCGTACGGATGGAGACCACATGGGGGGACGGCGCACGGCGTTGGCAGAAGCGGCGGCGGCGGCGGCGGCACTGCGGTGTGGTGGGGGAGGGGAAAGGCGGAAGCGGTGCTCTGTTTCGGCTAGACAGGGGATCGTCGGACTAGCCAAGAGCCGCTGGCCGCTGGATGGCACCTGTAGGATGTGCATACATTTTCTCGTTTAGAACTCAATCCTGTATATTTTGGAACTTAACAGAAATTTCTTTCACATGTAACATATGCTGTTTCATATAAAAATATTTACCATGACATTAAATGTTATAAAATTATATATCAAAATCTAGAATATGAATCAATGCCATCAAATTCGTCATGGCACTTTTCGCAAAAAAAATTATAAAATTCATTTTGGCATATATTGTTGTACAATGCATATTTGGTGATGTAGATATACATAATTTTTTTTATAAACTTGGTCGAAGTTTGTGAAGTTGAATGTACTGCCAAGGCAATCTTCGGTTTTGTTTCGCCAAAGAAATTAAGCCGATTCATATCACTATGATTTAAAAAAACTATTATTACATATCACAGTAATTGCTTGTGTGGATGCCAGACGTGGCGATTCTTCTTTGAGCGGCAATGGTTGTTGCAGCCAGATTTTATGGAGAGGGTTCGCCACTTTTGGGAGTCGGCAGATGGTGTTTGCCACACCGGTCCACTTTGTGATGAAATGGATGTGTGGTAGCATTGCACTAGGCAGCTTCACCGTCGCCTTAGGGATGGGGAGCAAAGTTGGCAGAAAGGTTATCAAAATCGTGATTTTGTTGTACGATTCTACGACTTTATATAAAAATACTTACCATGACATTAAATGTTATAAAATTATATACCAAAATCTAGAATATGAGTCAATGCCATCAAATTAATCATGCATATATTTTTGTACGATGCATATTTGGTGAGGTAGATATACATAATTTTATTTATAAACTTGTTCAAAGTTTGTGAAGTTGAATGCATACTGCTAGATACTGCCAAGGCAGTCTTCGGTTTTGTTTCGCCAATGAAATTAAGCCGAAGCCATATCACTATGATTTAAAAAAAAAGTTTATTACATATCACAGTGATTGCCTGCATGGACGCCCGACGCAACGATTTTTCTTTGAGCAGCAGTGGTTGTTGCACCCAGGTTTTATGGAGAGGGTTCGACACGTTTGGGAGTCGGGCAGAGGGCGTCCGCCAGATCGTACGGTCCACTTTGTGATTGGATGAATATGTAGTAGCATTGCATTAGACGGCTTCACCATCGCCTTGGGATGGGGAGAAAACGTTGGCAACAAGGTTGTCAAAATTGTGATTTCGTTTTATGATTCTATAACTTTACGATTCAAACCAACCCCTCTGATTCTACGATGTTAGTTCATAAAATCTACATTTCTACGATCCTGATAGTTAACATTCTATGATTTGCGATTCTATCATCGAAGCTCTGATCCAATTCGAAATAACGATCATGGCACTAGCCAGTGCCACTGGCCGCTCAATGGCGATCTGTAGCAGTATTTGCATACATTTTCTCGTTTAGAACTCAATCCTGCATATTTTGGAACTTAACAGAAATTTCTTTCATATGTAACATATGATGCTTCATATAAAAATACTTACCATGACATTAAATGTTATAAAATTATATACCAAAATCTAGAATATGAGTCAATGCCATCAAATTAATCATGCATATATTTTTGTACGATGCATATTTGGTGAGGTAGATATACATAATTTTATTTATAAACTTGTTCAAAGTTTGTGAAGTTGAATGCATACTGCTAGATACTGCCAAGGCAGTCTTCGGTTTTGTTTCGCCAATGAAATTAAGCCGAAGCCATATCACTATGATTTAAAAAAAAAGTTTATTACATATCACAGTGATTGCCTGCATGGACGCCCGACGCAACGATTTTTCTTTGAGCAGCAGTGGTTGTTGCACCCAGGTTTTATGGAGAGGGTTCGACACGTTTGGGAGTCGGGCAGAGGGCGTCCGCCAGATCGTACGGTCCACTTTGTGATTGGATGAATATGTAGTAGCATTGCATTAGACGGCTTCACCATCGCCTTGGGATGGGGAGAAAACGTTGGCAACAAGGTTGTCAAAATTGTGATTTCGTTTTATGATTCTATAACTTTACGATTCAAACCAACCCCTCTGATTCTACGATGTTAGTTCATAAAATCTACATTTCTACGATCCTGATAGTTAACATTCTATGATTTGCGATTCTATCATCGAAGCTCTGATCCAATTCGAAATAACGATCATGGCACTAGCCAGTGCCACTGGCCGCTCAATGGCGATCTGTAGCAGTATTTGCATACATTTTCTCGTTTAGAACTCAATCCTGCATATTTTGGAACTTAACAGAAATTTCTTTCATATGTAACATATGATGCTTCATATAAAAATACTTACCATGACATTAAATGTTATAAAATTATATACCAAAATCTAGAATATGAGTCAATGCCATCAAATTAATCATGCATATATTTTTGTACGATGCATATTTGGTGAGGTAGATATACATAATTTTATTTATAAACTTGTTCAAAGTTTGTGAAGTTGAATGCATACTGCTAGATACTGCCAAGGCAGTCTTCGGTTTTGTTTCGCCAATGAAATTAAGCCGAAGCCATATCACTATGATTTAAAAAAAGTTTATTACATATCACAGTGATTGCCTGCGTGGACGCCCGACGCAACGATTCTTCTTTGAGCAGCAGTGGTTGTTGCACCCAGGTTTTATGGGGAGGGTTCGACACGTTTGGGAGTCGGGCAGAGGGCGTCCGCCAGATCGTACGGTCCACTTTGTGATGGGATGAATGTGTGGTAGCATTGCATTAGACGGCTTCACCATCGCCTTGGGGATGGGGAGAAAACGTTGGCAACAAGGTTGTCAAAATTGTGATTTTGTTTTATGATTCTATAACTTTACGATTCAAACTAACCCCTCTGATTCTATGATGTTAGTTCATAGAATCTGCATTTCTACGATCCTGATAGTTAACATTCTATGATTTGCGATTCTATTATCGAAGCTCCGATCCGATTTGAAATAACGAATCTAGCAACCTTGGTTGGCAGTCACCTAAAGTGAGAAAGGAAAGACTTTTAACAGAGGTGGGGACGCTAGATCACTTATATTAAAAATTGATTTCGGTCATTTCAAAAAACTGATTCCCCTCATTTAGAAAAAACAGAGTCACTCATGTAAAAAAAACTGATTTCACTTCAACCAAAAGTAATAATTCACTCATTTATAAAAAATAATTTCACTCATTTTAATCAATTGGAAAATGGTTCAAAACTAAAATTTAGACTAATTTGAACTGTATCCGAGATTCATCTTGTCCTGAAGGTCTCGTCGCCAGAAATTCAAATATATAAAACATTTCAAAAATGGTATTTCAGTTTCAAAGATATGAATGTTCTAAAATATCGATAGGAAATTGAAGTGTATGGACTTTGCTGGGGATAGATCACATGCAGGATACTATTCTCTCTTGCGTGGGGACAAAAAGTAGTGTTGTGAGGCTGCTGACAAGACAGGCCGAATTGGCATAAGGGAGGAAAAATACCCACGCATCCAGAAGCATGTGTATGATGGATGCTTCACCAATAGGTGCCGGAAGCGCTTTAGCTATATGCCAGTCAGCTAAAAATTCTTTTTGGGCCAGTCGATTTTGTGGCCGTCCGATTCTGCTTTGAGAAGTGTTTTTTTTTGTCATTTTGGTGGTGAGTTGGGCTGCGTGGAATCGATTGACCCCTATTTTGGGCCAGTCAAATTGCTTCTTAGCTTCGTTTTTGCTCTTTTGGGTTGTGTTTTTCTTTTTAATTTTTCTTTCTTTTATTGGTTACTTTTTGTTTTTGTGGATTTTTGGCTGAGTGTAATTATATACATACAAATACTATATGATATGTGCCAAAATATCTTGATTATATGATTATTTTTGCATATTACAATAAAATGCAATTACGGTGCAAAGTTGTGCGCAAGTTTTTGTTATAAATTTTCTTTCTTCTTAAAGGAAATACCAATGGCACTAATTCATTCTTTTTTTTTGGAAAAAAACATTATTTTGATATGGTTTTAGTCTCCATTTCATTTTCATTCTACTTTAAGGTTAATACCAATGCCACTAGTCATTTGTTCTTAGATTTTTTTTTGCAAAAGTTCCACTTTTCTATGCTTTTTCTTGCATATTTTTTAAAAGAGCAATTTTAATATATATTTTCGAGTAAATTTTGTCAGTGTTTGTTTTAGATTCTTTTTCCCATTTATTTGTTCTTAAATGGTAATACTAATGCTCTAATTCATTCTTCGTAAGGAAATTTAATTCTTTCTTTTGTGGGTACTTTTCCTTAATTTTTTATTTCTGTTTATTTTTAGTTTTTTGTGGTTTTTTTGGCTGAGTGTAATTATGCACAAACAAATACTCTATAATATGTGCTATTTGATGATTATTTTTCCATATTACGACAAAGTGCAATTTTGGTGCAAAGTTGTGCGCAAGTTTTTTTTCTTTCTTAAAGGAAATACATTATTTTAGTTACTATCACTACAAGAAATATGTCAACTTGTGACCACCACTATTGGTCACTGAAAGGTCACAAATTTCCATTTACGACCTTTTTGTGACCAAAAACAGAAGGTCAAAAGATGGCGGTCGTAAACTGACTATAGCGACCTTTAACAAAAGGTCGTTGATCCTATGACCTTCTGTTTTGGTCGCTAGCTCTCTCCCCAGGCCATGTTGGATCCGACGTGGCAATCTGACGTGGCAAAATTGCGACGAATTGAAAATGTCACTGACAAGATTCAGCCCGGTCCGATTCGGTGTTTTACATGGGCCGAGCCCATTAATTCAGCCTTTTTATATTTTTTCCTATTAATTTTAGTCAGCCACATGGGCCAGGCCCAACATTTCAGCCTTTTTATCTTTTTTTATGCCAAATTATGTTTAACCAAATGAGTCGAGCCCAATGTTTTTCAGGCTTTTTCTTTCCTGGGCCATGGCCTTTCCACATTCATTTATTTTCATTTCATTTTTTCTACCCAAAATATTTGTCCAATATAATTTGATCCTTGGCCACTTTAAGGTCTAACTCCAGCCCATTTAACGAACATTTTCAAACCAGATTGAATAACAATATGAATCACCACCAATTAGCTGAATATTACAGAAATATCTCAAAACTCACATTCTACAAATTTCCATCACATCCGTATTTTATACAGATCCAAGCAACCTACAACATTACGTATTCAAGCATTCAGCTGCTGAAATACTCTAGAACAGGAAAGAATAAATAGAACTATCTAGTGCTTCACAACAAGAAAACATGTAGTTTCTTCCAGTACTGCTTCTTCCTTAGCAATGATAGGCTGATGCAAAACATCTGGGCATTCAAAAGAGAACAAAAAGTATGTCACTGATATAAGAAATATTGCACGAATACTTTTAAAATAAAAACTGAAGACACATGAGTATTTTATCATTCTACTTATTATTATTTTAGCAAGATCATTCTACTTATCTGGAATATGCCTGTTAATCAAAATTGGGAATTGAATTGGCACATATGACAAACTTAGAATCAAACAAGCATGTTGCCATCTACTCAAGTTTACTAATGTGTGTGTCACATGATACATGCATCAAGCATAAGGACATCAAGCATAAGGCCCATATCTGTTCAGCAAGACGAGTACATACCTTACTTTGTGTCGATGCGATGGATGGGGCTGCACTTGAGCATATGGTCCGCATCATCGTTGACGCTGGACGTTGCATGTACTTGTCCATTTAGAAGTATGCCATGAAAAATGTTACACATGCAGGTATTAGCATAAAGTAGAGCTTCTACAGTACATGCAAGCTTTAGATATGAAGGACCAAGCAAACTGTTCTGGAAATATCAAAAGTTACAGAAAAGCATGTATTGGCCAATTAGCACGAACATGGGTAAATCACATAACTAAGTACAATTCAAAATCCTAGCTGCCACAAAATTTCTTTAGCCAACAGAATTTATATATAGAAGATCTTTTTGCAATAAGATTATCTTATGTACATATGAATGACACCCAAGTAACTTGAGATGGAAACAAGTACATCTACGGATCTAACATGTATAGTGGCACCAGCAAAAGAGCAAGACACAAAAGAATTTTAGCTTTACACAATGTTTACAAGAACAGGACCATGATATAGGATTTAGCTTGTCCTCAACACTGTTAACAAGGTACTGAAAGTAGCTATGTGCATCAGCCTCACCAAGTAGCTCTTATCATGAATTGGTTGCTTTTACCATGCATCCAAACGAAGCAAATAAGTACTCTACAGGAACTTTAGAATATGCTTTACAACTCATATGTACACGCCAACTTGAAATTATGAGCATAACAAACTCGTTTTTCAGTTAGAAGCTCGCTGCCCAAAACTGTCAAATAAGCAGTTTTTTAACTTAACCAAATTCAGTTTACACAGAGGTAAGTAAGGAACTACTTCAAAAACAGAGGTAAGTAAGGAACTACTTCAAAAACAGAGGTGCTAACTATGTTTACACAGAAAAACGAGTATGGTGTCTATTTGCCAAACTTGGAGCAGCTAAGAATTCATTCCCCACAGAGAAAATGAACTGACTGAGACTATGATATGATTGTCGGCAGCCGACGTTTACGGTATCCTATTAACACATCATAAAGAAAAGAGAGCATGTCCCGTCGTCATTAGATTAAATTTCTACTAGTACACAGTGCTAGAATCATACGACCTAATCCACACGACCTAAACAAATCTCAATCGAACCAAATCCTGCAACAGAACCAATCATGGCGGGGCTCACAGCATCAAAACAGAAAACACTAGAATCCCAGCCATCAGGGCGCCGGAGCTGCAGAATTAACCTGTATGTACCCATGGCCATCTCTACGACGCGTTTGCTGACGGCCGTCTCGAAGCGTTCAATCTTGTCCACAAGAAACGCATGCCTGAAGCATACTGCCAGGTAATGCTTGTGTGGCCTCGAGCTCGAAGGAAACCCTTCTCAGATACTTCCTTGTTAACTTCACTGACTGGATTTTGATCTGCAGAATCAAGACACTAGACTTGTCAAGCAATGATGTTATTGTTCAGAGAAAACAGTCGTGACTGCCACTTCTAGATTATTAACAGGCACAGGCCCATGCTTCATTTACACAGCCTATTTATTCAGCTAATTTACATATCAGTTGTGTACTGTCTACAAAAATAAACATTTTGGTACCCCAAAGTTGCAGATCATGTATGATTGCCTAGTTTAGGAGCAGAATTCCAATGGAGACAATGCAATGTAGCAGGTACGTAAAGGGCATTTTTCAGGAAGTTTATGAATGAGAATATTAGCCTAGTAGCAGCAACTTTGACAAATGAACAGATATTGGGTACACTTGCACATAAGCTAGGATCAACTCAAAATATTCTATCCTACTGATTTAGGGTTTGGAGCCCCCCGAACAGTTTTTGACCAATTGGTCTGAAATGGTCATAAATTTATGATCAATTCTTCGAGGGTCATTGACAGAAGGTCATAAATTGACATATTTCTTGTAGTGTATGTGTAAATTATAGTAGAATACGAAAATGCACTATTATACGCTTACTCTTTGCATATTTCAAAAAGTGCAATTTCAGTGCAAATTGTGTGCAAGTTTTGAAAGTTTTTTCTCATTCATTTCCTTTCTTCTTAAAGGGTTTAATTCTCGGAAATCCACTGTCGCAGACGAGCGCGCTTGCTCACGGAATCGCCAGGCATTCATTTGCATAGGGATACGGACCAATTATCATATTGTCTGTCGTACAGGATCACCGAAAGTCTAGTATTTGAGCTATCATGTCACGGCCGCACACAGGTCTATAGCAGACGGCCGTCTGCATCCCCCTGGTAGCAGACGGCGGATGGGACCTGTGTCGAACAGTGCTAATGGCTCGTTTCGACGGTAGAAAGGCCACCTAACGTTATGTCCTGTGCAGGGGCAGCAACGTGCTAGTTGGATAATTCCAAAAAGAACGTGCTAGTTGGATGGGGTTGGCTCGGTCCACATCACGGTTGATTTTTCAGCCAGGCCAACTGATTCCACATGCTTGATACAACGATCCCCAAATTTAAACAAGAACCCTAGCCACATAAAAATGACGAACGCAAATCCGGCCCAAAATCTTTTTCTCTTTAAAAAAAAGGATAATCTCCGGCCTCTGTATCGAGTATGCACACAACCATTTTTATTATTATTCAACGAAGTCCGATAAAATTAATACACGGATCAACCCAAAACCATCTTTGTGACGAACTAAATTACTACACCTACAAGTTTGATAATGTGCCCAAATCACACCATCGTGTACCGATGGTGCTTGTTCGCCGAAAATGGACTCCGTAATTGACATCTGGCAGGCTGCTCGTCGATGGTGTCTTGCCCACAAAAAATATTTGAAGGACCCTGCAAAAAAATATTTTAAGGACTCGGGTTTGCAGAAAAATCTTGCAACTTTTAGGGAAGCCACTTCGCTAGAGATTTCTCAGTTGCGCGATGAGCATGGACAATTTGTTGCCGACCAAGGATTCCGAATATTAAGCTGTAATTTCTGAATACATGTTTGGCAATCTATTTAGTTTCAAAATGTCTTTACCCATGTGTCAAGCCTTTGTCAGTTTTAAAATGTCACCATCTTGTCAACGTCGTTTAGAGAATGCAGCCATCTAAAGCCATAGTATTTGAACACATGGTTGCAAAGTTTCTTCTGCAGGATGTGATCATGCATGCATTTGTAATCTGCTTGGCAAAATCAGGCAGGTTCAAAAGACGACCCCCTAGTTGCCAACATTAATTCATGCTGGCTGGACACCCGTGTCAATCACTGCTCTTCCAAAGCATGCTTGTCAAAGGTTTCAGTGTCAAAACTATAAGCTTTTGCCAGATGCCAGCCGACCTGCTTGGCTGGGTGGTTCGCAATTATTTTTTCCAATTGCTCTCTTTGCGATCAAGACAGCCTGCAAAATATCCCATTGAGCACAGATGCTCAAAAAACCCGCCCCTTACCATTGCATGGCCATCAATCTTGGCCAACATATTTTCAAATAATCAAACCCGCTCCGAATAACTAGAACCATTAATTAACATGCCTTATCACCATCAAATCCACAAAGTTGTTACGGATACACTCCATACTGCCACAATTGCAGTTCACAAACACGCAGAGCATGTCGCCATTACAAACCACCTAAACATAGGCGATAGGCCATGCATTCATTCACACGATGACAGGGACCATGCTCGGCAGGGAATACGTACAGATAACTTGGACCTCACACCATAAGGATGCTTGTCTGGTCCCGAGTGACTCGCGTGTGCTTTTTAGACCGGAAAGGCAGGCTTTCTATTTGATAACAGCAGATCATCACTCTAGGATGCCCCCGTACATGTGGTTGGGGTAGTTGCCCACCATGGTTTCCTTCCAAGGTGAGTACTTCATAAGCCATCTGCTTCCGTAGATACTCTAAAGAAAAGCACATATCCATTAGAATATGAAGTATCCTGTGCGACACCTGTAGACAATTGTCATTCGTACACAAACTCACAAGAGTTGCTGGAGTCTTGTATAAGTTTTTAGTCGCAAATTAATTTGCGTGAGAAGCAATCAAAATCATTCGTCCTTCAACACTACCCCGCCTTACCTGCTGCAGCTCATATGCATCCTTAAGTTGTACTTGTAAGTCCAAGGGAATGTCGCAAAGTGCCAGTCAGGAAAGAACTCAAAAAAATCTTTCTTATTTACTGGATGAATTCAACGAAATCACCTCCATGTCCAACCAGGAGCTTGCGGTCCTAGCCAGTGGACTGTTCAGAGTCCGGCGGCGATAAGCTGCTCGTATCGCTCAGCGTGTTCAGGTCCTATTGGAGAGGCGCGAACACATCCACTGCTCCTCCCTCAGCTTCAACCAGATCTAGTGTCGGCTAGATGGCCACTTAGAACACGTCGCCATACATGGTTGGGACAGAGAACCTGTTCACTGGGATTGGGGCGACCCTTCTCAGGATACGGCAGATGCTTGATATTCGAATCTATAGTAGGGATGCTCGTAAACCATACCTGTCGACCGGATCTGATCGGAACTCCAGTCAGCCGCCATGGCTACTGTTCAACAAGCATCAGAAAGGGGGATACAGAAACCCACCCAGCTAACCTGTGATGTCGTATTAAGGTGCTGTTCGGCATCGCTCCGCTCCACAGCTCCCGGAGTGGAGTTGGCGGAGCTGTAGGTCAAAATGGTGGAGTTGCCAGTCACCCGCTCCGCAGATTCCGGGAGCGGATCATTACCGAACAGGGCCTAAATTGGCCCACCACTTGTTGGACTGACGCCCTGATTCGTGGACGGAACACCTTGTTTGGTAGGACCTGCACCACCAGTACATCATGCGGTCCCACTACGGTATGTCTGCCGTTTCATGCGCTAATACGAACCTGTATTTCCATCAGTCATAATTGCTAGCTGCCACGAGACAATGTTTCATTCGTCCGTATACCAGGAGCAGGCGAGCTCGTCCACCATATCGCCGTTCTGGTTTCATTCTTTCTTAGAAAATTTTATTATTTTAACTTTGTTTTAGTTTTCTCTGAAAGGGTAATACAATGCCACAAATTCATTCTTTCATAGAAAACTTCATATTTTTTTAGTTTTTATTTTATTTTTTGATTTTGTTTTGGTTTTCATTTCTTTTCTTTTGTATGGTAATATTGATGTCACTAATCCATTACTTTTTAGAAAAAAACACTTTTTTTGCGGAAATCTTACTATAGTGTGTGCAGTGTTGCACAGTAATAATACATTTTTCCAAATATATGTATGTGTACAAATTTATGTGTAAACTTTGTGCAAATTTTGTCGGTAACTGATTTTTTTCATTTTCTTTCTTCTTCAAGGGTAGAATCAATGCTACTAATTCTTTCTTTCTTACCAGGCCTCATTATTTTGATTTTGTTTTATTTTTTATTTCATTTTTTGCGGGGATCGTTTTCTTTTTTCTTGAAGGGTAAATACCAATGCCAGTAATTCATTCTTTTTTAGAAAACTTCATTATTTTGATCTTATATGCTTATTCTTGCATATTATAAAAAAATCATAATTTATGTGTAAATTATATGCAATTTTTTATTATTTATTTTATTTTATATTTAACTATTGTTTGCACAAGTGATGTTTTTCATCATTGATAAAGGGTAATATTAAATCAGTATAATTAAGAAAATGGAAGTCATTTTTGTTTGTTTTTCTTTTTTGGATTTGTGACGTCTATTCTTTAGAAAAGTGTGAAATAAAGCCTGTCAGCATAATAAAAAAAAGCTGAAAGCTGTGTTTCTTACGTCAAACACAACCAGCACTACTCTCGCAAAAAGAAAAAGCACAACCAGCACTAGCTCGCTTGCATGCATGCAGTATTCACCTTTACTCCCAACGCATGCATGCGTTTTGTAGTGGCCTCGCTTGAGTAGAGATGCAATGGGCAGGGTATGGGTGGGTACAACCTTCTTTTACCCAAACCCATACCCACAAAAAAATTCTATACTCACCCACTTCAATACTCATGGGCATAAAGTGGCACCCATGCCCATACCCATCAGGTATCGTATATCCAATGGGTATCTAGCAGGTACATCATATAGCATCTAAAATTTTAAAAGGTAGAGAAATTAGTTTAAAATTCAATCAATGGTGGGACAACGGTATAGCACTAACGTGGCATTCTCCGGTGGGTGGTCATTTGGAGGCAACAAGGAAGTATAATCAACGGTTGGTGAAATCCCAGTCTAGTGGGAGGCGGTGGTGGGAATGAGGGATCACTGAATCGAGAGTTGGATAAGAGTCCAGTAGTGAAGATTCGAGATTTCATCTTTTCGAGGAGTCACATAGGACATAGAAGGGGTGGCGAGAAAGTGATTACATGCCTAAGAGCTATGTGTGGTTTAAGGAATACGAGATTTAGGGTGGGCCATAGGAGTTGGATGTTGACCCCACATGTCATAGGAGTTACTTTCATTACTTATATTTTTCTGGGTATCCATTGGCTTACCCATGGGCACAATTTTATACCCGTACCCTACCCATATATTTTGTGGGTATGGATACCCATTACCCGTGGGTACAAAATATCTCCAATGCTTACCCATGCCCATTGTTTTTGGGGAGGGTACCCATGGGTAGACCTGGCCATGGGCAGCCCAGCCCGACCTCGTCCACGGGCCGGGCTCGGGCCCGTCATATTCACGCACTAACGAAGAGGCCATGCCCGCGGCCCAAGGCCCGACGGGCTTTTAGTGTCATGGGTCGGGCTCGGGCCCGATTTTTAGGCCCGACGGCCGGGCCGGGCTCGGGCCTGGGTTTTTTTGCATCGGTCTTGGGTAGGCCCGGCCCGACAGATGGCTAGGTATACCCACGGGTACCCACACCCATGGGCAAACCTGCCATTCCTACGCTTGAGTGGCAGCTGGCCTTTTTAATTCCGAACTAAGCAAGTAGAGTAGTTAGCCCATTGTAAGGAAAAAGTGGCTGACCCAAATTGGGTGTATGTGCTGCGTGTGCACTCGTGTGCGCCCTCATCTCATATACCAAAAGCGCATACACACGCGTACACACGTTGAATCCATGTCATTGCTTGATGAGTTGCAGTCACGTCCGTTTTGCGGGAAAAACAATGGTGTCCATTGGACAAACCTTGTGTTCAAAGTTGAAACACATCCGAAAACTGACAAATTCACGAAAATGACGATGGAAACATAGGAAATACCTTATATGAAACAAAAACAAAAAGAATCTCAGGCATACATACAAATTCAACTAACTTGATAGCAAAATGAAAGGGACGATTTTTTCCTTTCAAAAAGGGGATATCCCCATGGATCTTTTGCACCAATCGTTTCACGTTGCACATAACCATATATTTGCTGCCAACAAATTATTTATCATTCATAGTCTCTGCACAAATTAAGTGCACAAATGGGTACAGATTTGTCATCCAGAAAGATAATAGCACCCCAGATGCAACGACTAGCACTAGCGGAATCCATTACACATACTGTCAAAGATCTTGTTGACGGTTGGAAGGGTGCACAAAGAATATAGATTATAACCCGAGGCCGAGGGGGCTGGGGAAGCATGGTAGGGAGACGGAGCCGGAGTCCAGTGAACATTGACGGGTGCGTGCTGAGGCGGGGGGTAGCCAACACAGGCACCTCCTCCTCCTTGTGCCTGATAGTAGGAGCCGTGGTCATAAATTTGAGCTGGGAGTGGGACTGCGCTAGGTGCTGCAGCTGCTACGTGATTTGTGCGAACTTGTCTCATGAAATTGAGGTCCGTGATGCAGTCGTTGATCTTTCTATTAACCCCATCTAATTCAGCGGCCTTCCGGCTACGGGAGAATACAGTTACAGTCTGGCAGGACTGGATGAGCGTCAACGCTTCGTGGAGGGTCTCCTTGAGCCTCCTCATCACAGTCTCCGTCTCCTGGTCGTTCGCCGCCGGGTATTTGTGGTCGGGCAGTACGTTGGCCAGAGTGCGCGCGCGTTGGGCGAGCTCCCAGCACTTCTTCTTGTTCTGCCGTGCAGTCTCCGCGGCGCTTGCGATCAGTTGCACCATCGTTAGGATCATGCCCACCAGGCTTACTGGGTCGACCATCTTGAGGCGATCAATCTAGCACAATTTTAGGTTAGCAAGACCCCGAGGAAGAGGTATTGAACCACGAGAAAGGTGTAACAGCTCCCGGGTGCCCCTACGCCCTCATAAGCAGTAATTTCGTAAAAAACTAAAAAAAATTGAAACTTTCAGAGATCAACGATTTTATGTTCTCGCAAAGTTTCGGCAACAAATAACCTTCATGGAGCCCTCACAAACAAAAACAAAATCACTGCTTAAAATGTAAATAAACTTTGAACAATGATTTTGCTTTTTCAGGTGAGGGCTCCTCGAATGTTATTTTTAACTAAAACTTTTAAGATCATCAAAAGTATGATCATGTTTGATGTCCCAAAGTTTTAGATTTTTTTTGAATTTAATTTTCATAAAGGGTGTAGGCCATAGGGGCATCCAGGTGCTGAAAATCGGCGTCATAGAACCACCAATGGAAAGGACGATAAGGAGAAAGACATATACCTCGCTGTGCTCCACGACGGTCGGTGTGGGCGGTCGCCTACCTCGCCGCCGAGGGGTAGTAATCAGCACACTGAACACATAGAAATATATATACTCCAACTCAGTAAGACTTCAAACGAGAGATGAAAAGGGAAGAAGAGGGGCTAGATCGAGGAGGAACACTGGCCTGCTGGTGACTACTGCTTTGCTTGAATCCCCCTACAGTTCATAGGGAGTGAGTATCATTCATATATAGGGCCGGGTCCTCTGGAGTGCAAGTTGGGCATCAATGCATCATGTCACGTCAAGGGGCGTACGCGTACGCGTAATTGCCTCGTGTCTACGACACAGCAAGTCAGTCGTCTCTCTGCCTGTTTCTAAAATCAACGTTATTCTGAAAAATTCATCACTCCTTGTCTATGTAGCTATCCGTCCGTTTACTTACGGCATGTACAATGGTTCTATCTTAACAGTATCACGTAGAATAAATAATGAGGTGTAGGAAAGAGAAATCATAAGAGAAGTCTTATCTTATCTTATTTAAGAGAAGATAAGAGATGATCTCTTAGCACAATTTGTCTCATCATGTTTTTAGGAACAACTAATTATTGAAGATAAGGTTAAGAGATGACCTATTATAAATATGCTTTTTTATCATCTCTAATTTACATGCAAAATTTAAGATAAGACTATCTTATCAATCATTGTACATGCTCTTAGTGGCCAGTGATCCGAAAAAAGGAAGCCAACTCTTAGAGCAGCCCATAAATCACGTGCGAGAATCCACACCTTGCCAATTCATGCGCTCCTTCCACCCCAATCCAGACAGACACTTATCCTACTGGGAACGAGGTTTTTTTCTTCTTATCCTACTGGGAACAAGACTTAATTACATCAGGTCTTGCCTTGCCACAACAGTTCTCTAATGTTAGGTCTCGAGTAATTCACTAAGGCGCAATTGTAACCTTAGTTTTGAACTAAGGTTAGTTCAAAACCACGACACTTATTATGAATCAGAGGGAGTAATATTTTTGTATGTAACATTGGTCAAACCTAGATGTCATTGACTTTTGATAAAATTTATGCCACCTCCATCCGGAATTACTTGTCGATAAATCGTGGCTAGTCTATGTTACTATCCATTGTGGCTAGTCTGAGTGTTATAATGACTACATGCATGACAATATTAAATAAGTTGCTAGTACAAGAAGACATTATTAATTTTTGTCTCGATTACTGTTGTTGACCTTGTATAGATGCAAAATGTTTGTTTGATGGTGGCCTTGTATGGAGGGAGTACATGCATTGCTCGAAGGAGTAATTCTAGACGAAGGGAGGGAGTAATTGAACGAATAGTAGTATAATTCCTGGAATATAATACTCCCTCCGTCACGGTTTAGAAGGCACAATCAGATTTACGTGCGTTTTTAAAATAGACAAGATTTAAGGCGCAATGCAATTACTTCTACTAGAACTCCATGCATGACTGCTGCTCATGTCCGGGTGTAATTTATGCATGCATGGTGTGAACGCGCGTGTTTGTGTAAAAGCTAGTTTTGCATGCATGGTGTGTGTGTGTGTGTGTAAAAGCTAGTTTTGCATGCATGGTGTGAACGTGTGTGTAAAAGCCAGTGGGAACGATGGCCCGTGGGTGGAAAGCTGCATGTTTAGTGGGCATGGGGTTACTACGCATTGATTTTTCAAGAAATTAAGCGATGTGCTATTAACTACGCTGCTATTTTTCAATCGCATGGAAAGAAAACTAGAGCCAATCGTGGAACGCCTTGGTCCCAGAGATTTCTCATGTACGCCTTCTAAACCGTGACGGAGGGAGTACGTGATATCCTCTCATCTGTTTTTATTAGCCGTAGCTGGCTACCATTTGCATGAAGGAGCTAATCAAGCAATTGTGCCCAAATTAATAATATATTGCATTTAAATTTATTTATTAATTTATATATAATAAATAAAATAAAATATATTAGTGTGCCTACAACCTAAATTGCAGCGGGTTATAGGCTTTGTCTTAGCGGCTGTATTCGCTAGTTATTACTCGATGGGTTTTAGACACTTCATTTCTATATGTCTTAGTGGTTTTAGACACATTTTATTTGGTTTTCGTAAAGTGACTTATACACCTAAATTGCATCCAGAATCCAAATTGCAGCGGGTTATAGTCTTTGTCTTAGCGGCTGTATCCTCCCGAATGCACACTGGGTTGGGCTAACACCTCTTTTCTCTTTAATATTGGTTATTATGTACGACCTAGTAAACATAACTGTTGGGTTCACCCAACTTGCTATGCCCCTCGTGCAAGAGAGTATCTATCTATCTATTGCTGCATCTGTAAAGAAATTACAGAGGGAGTACCTTACTATAATAATTACATATTGTATGTAAGCTTTCACATTAATCCACCTCATTAGAATTATATTAGCAATTAGTTTATCTAACCTTGTAATACTCTTCATGTTCCTCTCTTGACGGGACATGTCGGATTTGGTTCGTATGGTGGAGAGGGTGCCGGAGATCATGATACGATGAAGGTTAGTGTTTCGGTAGTGTGTTTGTTTGTCATTTATGTTGATTTGAAGATTGGCAGGGCACTATGTGTCGTGGTTCTAAGACTGACAATAGAATGGGGGATAGGTATGAGGAGGCAAGATCCCAGCTATGGTGAAGTTGTACACACGATGTTTACGAGTTCAGGCCCTTCGCGGTGGAAGTAATTAATAGCCTTACGACGTCTCGGTGCCCGGAGGCGGTCGACTGGATTTTATGCGTGTGTGTTACAGGGGGTGCGAACCCTTGTCCCTGAGGAGGGGGGTGACTTATATAGAGTTCGCCAGGCCCCTCCCGCCCTCAGTTACACAGGGTTTGAGGTACATAAAGATGGGGCGTTTCTAGTAATGCTAGCCATAAAATGACATAAATGTTCATTAAGTCTACAGAGTAAACGCTCGACCGTTGCAATTCCGAATGGCCTCCGATCTTTTGTCTGTCGAGTGGTTATTGCTATGGTCGAGCGACATTGAGTCTTCCGAGTGGAATACTTCTGGTCGAGTGGATGACGGTATCCCTTGAATGCTTCTGCCTTTAAGGTGATGTCCTAGAGGAGGGTGTCTAGGTCAAACCTATGACCCTACCCTAGGTACATAGCTTCAACATTGTGCACTTTGTTTCTGATTTTCATCATGTTTACCCTAATTAAGTTCAACTTGGTGTCTTCTCTAATGATCGTACTCTTATACTCAACAGGTTGCAAGTAGATGCAATTAAATTTTAGGTACACTACAGTATACATGTATGCTATCAACATATGGTGAAGTTGTATCTATCATAGCTTACCAGAGAACTTGTTAAGGTTCGCTAAGCTTTTAGCAGTTTAAAAGTTATCAAAAAATATGAAATAAATAGTGGAGCATCACTGTAATGTAATAAGATGATCCAACTGTGGAATTGTAAAAATATGAATTTATGTGTCTTCGAAAAGAAAAAAATCACTTCGTGTCAGTGTGACATAAATATATACTGAACTATTTGCTTTTTTATGTCCAGGACACACACAGTCGTATTTTTAATTCGCTCCATTGGATCATGTTATATTATAAGTGTGTTGTTTCAGGATTTATTTTTCAGATTTTTTAGGAACTTTTACACCAACGAAAACCTTAACCAATTTTGTGGTAAGCTATGATAGAAAATCCTACTTCATCAACATATATCATAAATCATTGTAGTTGTAATATAATCTTTCCAAGAGACTTCAATACCAATTCTGTGGTAAGCTATGATAGAAAATCCTACTTCATCAACATATATCATAAATCATTGTAGTTGTAATATAATCTTTCCAAGAGACTTCAATACCCTGTCTTGGAGCTGAGATTTCCTTGGTGCAGGCACCTAATACGGAAATGAATTCTCCATTGGCCCATGGAATAGGCAGCATCATCCTTCCATGATTGCGAAAACTGGGAGTCTTATTGTAGTCAGTCTGGTGACCAAAGGAAACTACCCATACATGCAATTATTTCTTTTCAAGGAGATGCACACATATTGCTCACTCTATTCTCTACACAGAAAAATGTTACCCAACAATTCTTATTACACACAGGAACGATATGGAGGAACTGGCTGGTGCCATCGTCGTAAATTCTAGAGATGCACGTGAATGGAATGAACAATCAGTATGATAAAGCATTCACCCATAGCTTACATGTGCATAACTTCCTTTGCTTAGTTGTCATCATCCTCACCTTCTTGCACCTACATGCTGCTATGAGGTTTTGAGTTGTGCTACGAGGAAAGCACCGGAGTCGTAGCATGAGGCCTTCATGGTAGCATGTTCCTTTCAATCTTAGTCATGTCCTTTGCTGAGGTTCAACATGGTTTCCTTGGTTGCACTGTGGCCTTCGCTGGAGCATTTGATACAGCTCCATAGTTCATGTCGTCTCTCATTGCACATGGATCGTTCCATCTCCACATGTTGCCTTGTCACACAAACCGATAATCCCCTTCACGAACCAGATCCGTGCGCTCCGCCGCCACCTCACGGCGGATAGCAGCTAGCTTGTCGGCCGATCATCCGGAGTGTGGTTGCAGAACGAAGACATCCTTTCTAGCCAGTTGCTTGCTTGCATCGAAGCTTCTGCACTTGCCGCCCATGGTCAAAAGCTTCTTGTTTTCCCTCACCTATTTTAGAAGTATTAGGTGCAAATGCACCCGGGATGACATGAACCTATTGTCGCTTGTATAAGCAAAATCGCGGAGTACTCAGCAAATTGCATATAGTACAAGGAATGTGGGTAATAGAATGTAGAGGCCGAGAGTAACAATAATTTGAGAAGTAGTGGCTGATGGTGATGAAAACTTCCTTTTAGAATCGGGATATAATATAGGTCGACAGGTCATGCCACATAAGCATATTGTCCCCAAACACATAAATACGGATCAACTTGTCGAAAAAATTCCCAACAAGATGTTGTAAGATACTACTCCCTTCGTCCCATAATATAAGAAACTATTTTTGACACAAAGCTCTTATATTATGGGGTTGGGGGAGTACAATGCTTGTGCTTCTAGACGGAAGAAGCTTCTGAATTCACGTGCCTGCGACCTTCCTCCTTCCACGCGGTGTGCTGGAGCACACGGCAAGTCCATTTAGCGACTTTGGCGGAGACTTGGTAGTAGACGCAAGGTTCAACTTATGGTGGTCCAAACGCTCCAGGTTAATTGGACCGTAGCTTAAGATGTCCACGTCCAGATTTGTTGTATTACGTGGAGGAACAATTCGTGTGTGTGTGTGTGTGTGTGTGAGAGAGAGAGAGAGAGAGAGATGTTGACATCAGTTTTTGACTCACAAAACCGTTCGATGAACTCAAACAGTAAAAATTGTGCGTTTCGTGGAGTCAAACAACTTTGCTTTTTGATCATCTCATTCTAAGTATCTCTAGCTGATCCCTCAAAACTGGTTAACTCCTTGAAATTTTCATGTTGAGGAGTTAAACCGGGCCTAGCTGATCACACATCGGGTTTAACTCAAAAAAATTAATCACCGTGTCAGCCATTGCTTATATTTACTCGGCTGCGACTCCTTCTCAGGATAATTTTTCCCCTCACCCCGCACCCGCCGGTCTCCTCGCTCAGCCGCATCCACTCTAGCTCCGCCCTCCTTGCCTCCGCCGGCCACCACGCCTGCCAACACCCCTGGCACCTGTCGCTCCTCCGCCCACTTCAATTCGGTCGCTAGTCATCGACGCCACCAGAACCAACGCATCTACGCATGTCGCTGTTGTTGCTGGTTTTGGCGCACGTAGGCCCCTGCGCCGCCTCACGGTATGTCTTCCTCCTCTCGGCGATCACATCTCGCTGTTTGTCCGACTACTGGCACATCCTCGTCTGTCGGCCGGCCAGACTAAGCCCTCGTCCAGCAACTCATCGGTTTGCCTCTGCCGATCCTCAATCGTGATGAGTGTTGGCAGCTGGTGCTGCTTCTGGTCTCAAAGACCGAGGAACATCTCGGAAGGGTTTTCTACAAGTGTGAGATGGAAAAATTGAGTGCAATTTCGTGTGATTTTTCTTCGGTTTCAAAGCAATTTGAGCTCATTGTATGCTTAATGTTATGCAAAAAGGTTGCAAGTTTTGGTTTTGGGAATAAATAACACATTGACCTTCCTCCTCTCGACGATCACATCTCGTTGTTTTTCTGACTACCGTACATCCTCGTCCGCCGGTCGGCCAGACTAAGCCCTCGTCCAGCAACTCATCTGTTTGCCTCTGCCGATCCTCAATCGTGATGAGTGCTGGCAGCTGGTGCTGCTTCTGGTCTCAAAGACTGAGGAACATCTCGGAAGGGTTTACTACAAGTGTGAGATGGAAGAATTGAGTGCAATTTCGTGTGATTTTTCTTTGGTTTCAAAGCAATTTGAGCTCATTGTATGCTTAATGTTATGCATAAAGGTTGCAAGTTTTGGTTTTGGGAAGAAATAACACATTGATCTTTTGATCAAGAGAGGTCTATTGGATGTTGGTGCACTAGTCGCGTGAGATGAGATTACGGAGGATGGAATTTCCAAGTTTGAGGAGGCAGATAAGAAACAAGTGTGCAAACTAGAGAAGTCAACAGAGAAAAGCAAAAATGTTAGCAAAGAAGATAAGGAGATGGAGAAAGTATTGACTCGATTTGTAGGAGTTGTCAAGGAAGTTGTGTACCTATTGAAGTGTGTAATTTTTCATGTCGTTTTATTTGGATCAGTTCTCCTAGTGAGGAACTAGTAAAGTATGTGTAACACTCAATATGTGGTCCTAGTCCTCACCAAGACTTTGCAATCCTCGCTGAGGCTAGAAGCGCATATTTGTCTCCCCAGCATATGACTTCATATCATACATTTATTGTCATATGCCGGTGTACAAGGTGAACATCACACCAAATATAACTACTCATGAATAGAAGAGTTTAAATACGACTAAAACAATAGGGAAAACATATGCCAATATCATAATATAACACCATTCAGAGGTCAACATGACCCAACATTACATCATTAGTGCAGCGCAAGAAACACGGGTCTGAGTATGAAAGAAGCAAATGTTACCTAAGAGGCGAGATAAATAAATGACGTCCACCCTGTAATCCCAGGCTACCAACCGGAATCCTGATCTTTACTAGTCGTTGTCGAATAAGAACTCCACATAAAACATACCACGCTCTGGCCTTAGAGCCAAGCTTTACCTGAACCAGACATGTAACTAGTGTTGTTGTGGCAAGGATGGGTCTTTTGGACTCAACAAGTCTCATCACCAAGGGCACCAAGACATTTTCTATCTTTTTTCTGTTTTTTTAATTTTGTTTATACTTTAAAATATTTTAGATATATATATTATAAAAAACACACTTCAATTTTTTTTTGGAAAATGTTGAACAAGTATTTGACAAAAAATGTGGAACAAACATTCGGACAATGATGAGCGTGTATAGAAAAATTGTTGATCATGTATTAAAAAATGATGAATTTTTTGATCATGTATATAAAAATGTTAATCAAGCATTTGCAAAAAAATGTTGAACAAGTATTTAAGAAATATTAATTAAGTATTTGAGAAATGTTAAATGGGTAAGAAAAAAAGTTGACCATGCATTAAAAAAAGATGAAAAAATCTGATCATGTATACAAAAATGTTAATCAAGCATTTGACAAAATGTTGTACAAGTGTTTGAAATATGTTAATCAAGCGATAGAAAAATGTAAATGTGTATAGAATAAATGTTGACCATTTATTCAAAAAAGGATAATATTTTTATTTGAAAACTATTAATGAAGCATTTTAAAAAATAAAAATTTATAAAAAAATGTTGACAACTTACTAAAAAAATATTAATCTTGTGCTTGAAAAATGTTAATTAAGCATTCAATTTTTTAATATATGTGTATAGAAAGAATGTTGACCATGTATTAAAAATATTAAATATGTGTATTTGAAAAGTATTAAACATGACCTAAATCGGAAATATCACTCATATGACCCCATTGGCCTCCTGTAGGCTGAAGATGTACTTTTAGGTCTATCCGAAGCCGAAGAGTGCTTTTCGTCCTCTTCAAGAGTAGAGTTTTTGGGCCAAAGAGCAAGCTGAAGAGCACTCTTCTGTCTGCTGTAGCCCGAAGAATGCCTTGGGTCCATTAACTGATGGCCGAAAACAAATGTGCATACTAAGCTAGCAACCAATTCTTTTATTTATTTGTGCTACCACGTTCTTATAGCAACAAATGTATCACTTCAGATTAACATACCCATGTTATGTCTTACGACTTTTATTTGAATTTCAAATTGCCAGACATATACATGATAGTATTGGATGGCCGCCTCCCGCATCCGTGTCCATGGACGGATGGCGAGGAGAATTTACGGGTCAGCGTTGAAGATGCCTTTATATGGACTTATTTAGGGCTAGTCAGTTGGAACAAGGAGGGCCAAATTTCTTATCTTTCTTGGCACAGTTCATAGAAGGGTAGGTCGGCCTCCTTCTTCGGCTTTGGGGGCATCATGTAGCTTTCCCTGCAAAACGAAGCAATGATGCAGAGCTGCTTTCTGCTATACTAACGGTGGTATCCTTCAAAAAGCCATCGAATGTAAGTTCTGTCGATGTTATTTTATCATATGAGCTAATCTTACATGCCTCCAGATCTGATGGAGAACATAGGAAGTGCCTCAAGATTCCATTTTCACCCTAGACCTATACTATACTGCCATATACACTGCATACTATCTACTCTGTTGTCTCTGTTCAAGGCCTCTTTGATTCATAGGATTCTAAAAACACCGAAATAAAAAAAGCATAGGATTGAAATGCCATGGTCATTTCAATCCTATCAATTTTGGGTTGTGCGCTTGCATTATAAGAAAAACAAAGGATTCTTATGGAGAGGATTAAGTGGATGCTAGAAATTCTATGAAAAGTAGTCATCGGAATCCTTAGGAAAATCCTATGAATCAAACAACCAACATAGTAAAAAATCCTAAGAATTCTAATCCTGCAAAATTCCTATGAACATCCTTTGAATCAAAGGAGCCCTTAGTTTACTCTGAACCATATGAGTTTTTCAATAAAAATCGGAGGAGGAGTCCTTTCTTGTGATAAAACAAACTATCTACTCTACTTAGGAAAATACTTAGAAATCGGTGGGAAATGTTTTGAATAGACGACGTGGGACTAAATAAAAGCTTCAGTGGCACTGGTAGCAGCTGGCATCTCCATGCATCTTGCTCCCGCATATCGGGGAATTTTTTTGTGCATTTGAATTCAGGGTGATAAGACCTTTAAAACAAGACCGGTCTTCGATACATTTTGGCTAGATTTCAATTTTTACTATTTCAATTAATTTCACATTACAAAAAAAATGATTTTACTCATTTCAATAAACAAAGTTTACTCATTCCGAACAAATTATTTCACTAATTTGAAATACAGATTTCACTCATTTATAAATTGATTTTATTATTTCAAAATAATATTTCATATATTTCAAACAATTGATTTCACTCAGTTGAAAAAACTTATTTCACTCATTTCAGAGAACACATTAGATTCACTCATTTGAAGTACTGTATTCCACTCGTTTAAAAAACTTATTTCACACATCACAAAAAATTATATTTTCAAACTATGTTTCACTCGTTTCAAGAAACTAATTTCACTTATTTCAGAAAACACATTACACTCAGTCAATTGAAATACTATATTTCACTTGTTTCAAAAAAGTGATTTTACTCGTTACAAAAGATAGAGTTTGCTCATTTCACTAGTTTCAGAAAACACATTACACTCACAATATACAGAAATAAATAAGGATTTTTCACAAAAATAATATTTCAATTAAAAAACTATTTCAGTCATATAAAAAATAATTCAAACACATATTTCTCTGAAATAATTAGAATCTACGAAATTAGTGAAATTAGATTTTTGAACTAAGTGAAATCTATGAAAATGGCTACTTTTTGAAATGTGTGAAACATGTTATTTTTAAATTTGACTGACATAAGCAGTTTCACACGGAGTGAAATAACATGTTTCATATGTTCCATATATAGAGTAAAATAAGTTTCGAACACTGAAATAAGCAGTTTCACACAGAATGTATAGAGTGAAATAAGTTAACTGAAATGTTGGAAAATAAATTTATTTGAAATTTATCCAAAATTGAGCTTGTTCTAAAGGTCTTGACACCCGGAGATCAAATATATAAAATATTTCACATATGTAATTTTGGTTTAAAAGATATGAACGGTTGAAAATGTCAAATAAAATTTAAATGGGTACCTTTGTTATGGGAGCCAGAGGAGGAGAGTATGTCTGAGCCATGCATGCATCGTACTGACCAAAAGTGCTGACAAGAGTTGACAAGACATTTCATACATGGTGATGTTCAACAGAATACAAAGGATTACTAGTATGCATGTAGACAATGTGCACCAATCTCCAAAAATGTAAGGATGGATTTAGCACCGGTACATCCCTGCACCGATAAAAAGAGGTTTGCGCTGGGATTTGGGGCTAGGCAAGTTTCTGTTTTCTGAAATTTAAGAATAAAATCCGACGGTCAATTCCGTGGCAGCCAAACAAGTAAGATTCGGAATTCGCAAATGAAATCCATTGAGTTGGGCCCAAATGATGGGAGTAAATACTCCCTTCGTCTCAAAATTTTTGTTTTAGATTTGTCTAGATATGGATGTGTTAAGTCATATTTTAGTATTAGATATATCCGTATCTAGAAAAATCTAAGACAAGAAATTTGGAAGAGAGGGAGTAAAAGCTTCAGTAGCACTGGTCAAGAGCAGCCGGCATCTTGCTTCCGCACATGGAGGAACGATGGGGACGCACACGCTCATCCTCCTCCCACGGTGGCGGTCGCCTACTCCACTGCTCGCCGGCTTCGAACCAATCACATACCCCGCGCGGCATGCCGCGACCAAACCCCATCCAGCGCAGGACAAAAGGGAGAAGCAGAGGCCCGCTACATTTTGGTGGAAGGCACGGCGACAGACGAGGCTACGCTCCGGCCGGCGTGGGGAGAAAGATGCAGCGGCGGTCGATGCGAACAGAGAAGACGACAAGAGCAGGCCTATCCCCTTCGTTCCTTAGTGGGGGTCGGCCCAGGGCCTCTCTCAAATAACGAAGAGCGGCATACGGTCCAAAGCGGGACACGGCGACCGCCGAGCACCAGCCTCGCCCTCGCCGCGGCCTTTGCCGGAGAGAAACGGGGCTCGCCACCGGCTACACCGTCGGCGTGCGTCTCCGGATGTTCGGGCTCTGCCGGACCTCTTCCTCGCCAACCACCTCCTTCGCGCCTACTCTGAGTTCGGCCACCTCCGCGACGCCTGCCACCTGTTGGACCCAATGCCGCGGCGGGACCTGTCTCCTTTGGCTGCGCCATCTCCATGTACGCGCAGCACTGCAATGACTCTTTTTTTTTTTGCACTGCAATGACTCCATGTACGCGCAGCACCAGCACTGCAATGACTCAGTAACACTCCGCGGCCCTCTTCGTGGCAGGGCGTTCCAAAGGGCGTGCGACGGCAAGGCACTCAACAAGTTCCTGCTCGCCGGCGCCGTGAATCACTTACTGCCAGTCAAAGCTGTTTAAGTGATATGAAAGATAATATGGCACGGAAGCGATCTCGTGGCTACCAACTTCCAACTTCCAACTTCCTGCTGTGCTGCATTGCTGCGTGTTCTAATCTGAGCTCAGGTACATATTATGTTACGAAATATGTATCTGGCACACGGAAGATTTTCTGCAAAACTACCTACCGCATCCAGCGCCGTACGATTTGCATCAAGCGATCAACGCTTTTTTTCCGCAAACGCCCGCGCGTGGGCTGCGCGCTGCTCCTTCCCCTTCCGCACAAGACGCGCGTGGACTTTTCTGCTGCTGCTCCTCCCGTGCATGGGCTCCATGCGCTTGGCTTTTTTTTTTAGGGTGCTCCATGCGCTTGCTGCTATTTGTTGTTCCTGCCATTGTTCCATATGCGATCTGCTGCTGTTTACTAGCTAGGTTAGGCTAGCTAGGCTAGCTGTTGTCTGCTAATTAGGCTAGTTACTAGCTAGCAGCGAGTGCTGCTGCTATTTCATGCTAGTAGCCGATGCATTCTACTAGCTTCTATGCACTTTTCTTCCATTTTTTGTGGTAAATTAAAAGAAAAAAAGCTACAAAAAGAATGATGTTTTTGTCAGATACACATCTCTCTTGCAGTAAACTGTCTTTCGACGATGTTTTCTACTTTGATCCTGACAACTTCGATACCACCAAGGTATTAATTTTGACCCAGAAAAAAGGTTGTTTGATCTAGAGAAAAAAGTTTTTGAAACATACTTCGATAAATTTTGTGTAAACAACATGGTATTTTAAGCACCACGGACCTGATGACTTACCTACAAACACACATATTAAGTTTCTCAAAAAGATACCCCGGTAACTTTATGTGAAAATAACAAGGTGATATACAAAACGCATATCCGATAATTTACATACAAACATTGCGGTAAGATTTACCGGGGGAGGGGGGCTGTTCAAACATACCACCGATAATTCTGTTTAAATAACATGGTAATAAGCACCATACAAACATCATGGCAACTTTTGCACCGGAAACAAAAGTTATTGAAAATATATCATCGATATATTATGTGAAAATAGCACGGTAATATATGAACCATATACCCGATAACTTCTGTACAAACACCATGGTAACTTTAACTAAGGGGGCAATTTTTTGAAAAACATACCCCCTCGGTCATGGTAATATATGTATCACATACCAGATAATTTACCACGCGGTAACTTTTCACTAAGGGGAGAAAGTTGTTGAAGAACATACCCCGGTAACTTATGTGAAAATAACACGGTAATATGTGAACCGCATACCCGATAATTTATGTACAAACGCCGCGATAACTTTCACCAAAGAGGGGACAAAGTCATTGAAAAGTATACCCTCGATAACTTATGTGAAAATAGCACAGTAATATATGAATCACATACTCGATAACTTACGTACAAACACCGCGGTAACTTTGACAAGGCAGAAAAATATATTGAAAACTATACCACCGGTAACTTATGTGAAACGAATAATGTATGGGCACACCAAATGGTTTTTGCAAAATGACCAAACGCACTGGCTGTTGGCTGATTGACGATCGTACATACAACAATCCCCGTTGCTAATTTCGACGGCTCGCCCTCACGAATCCATAAATACGGCAAAAAACGAGCAAACCAGGAGTCAAACCCCGCACTCACGGGTTGTGGGCTAACTGAGACAACCATCTAGGCATGCACTATGTTGTGATTGGGTATTGTTTTATGTAGTTTTTGTAAGTAAGGACCGAGAGCCTGAGATGGTAATATACGCACCATGGTAACTTTGACTAAGGAATAATAGTTGTTGAAATACCCCCAATAACTTCTGTGTCAATAGTATGGTAATATACGCATCACACACATGATAACTTAGGTACAAAACACGTGGTAACATTTGACCCTGGGGAAAAAATGTGGAAAATATTCATCGGTTATTCTTGTGTAGATGACATGATAATATATGCACCGGAGACCTGATAATTTACATGTGGTAACTTTTTAACATAGAAAAAAAATTGTTGGAAGCAAACCCTTGAACAACTACTGTGTAAATGTCATGATAATAATATGCACCAGCGGTGAAGTAGTATAATTCTTTAGAATGTGAACAGAAACTATGTGTTGGCTAGTTGGTTATTGGGCTTTGTGTGGGAACGCGAAAAAAACGGTTGAAAAAAATACTGGCCGAGAGAACGTGCGAGGGCAACGAGGACGAGAGAAAATTTTGAATCGAACGCACTCGGGCCTCCTTAGACGGATCGAGCGAGCTGGGCCTCGCTGGCAGGATCGGTTGGTATTTTTACAATCTGTCACACAGTTGACAAATATCACAGTCCATTATGTTATGAATCTGTATGAAGAGTCGATGGTAAGTAATCCAGGGGAGCTGCTCCATGCAAAGAAAGAAATATGTGTGCATTTGATTTTCTGTGTAACTGTTTCAGGATATCAGGAGAATTCAGCTAATGTTCCCAACGTCAGCAATGCGGCTGCAACCTACGCTGAAAACAGGAAGTCAGTCAAAACCAAACAGTTCGATCAAGTCCTTCTGCTCAAATGCATGCATACGGTGCTTTTGTCCTGTTTGATGACGCCGTGATGGTGATCACATGACCTATGCCGAACTTATGGTAAATATTCATTAACCACGAACTCGTCTTTCTCCCATAATACTACATTTTCAGCCTCTATTTGATAGCCCATGATGGTGCACATGCTTCAGGCCTCACATATAGAATTAGCGGCACAATATATTTTATTACGATGATGAAACAGTACACTATTAATATCTGTTACTGATCAATCAAAAAAATATTATTAGAAAGCTACCATAAGACACATTAATGAGGTCAGACCATGTTAAGGAGATTGGTCTTATAAGCTTGAGCCAACTGCACTCTCTGCTTCAAGACAAGGTATTGATGTCTGTCACAGATGTCTAGATGTCTCTAATGTTCCCTTTCATTCTCAGTCACGTTGTTGCTGAGGTTCGACATGGTTTGCACTTTGCAATAGCTTGGTTGCACCGTGTCCCTGATTGGAGCCCCTGATAACCTAGAAATATTCTCTTCTGCGTCAGCGATGAACATCATTCCCTTCTGGGTCCAGACAGTTAGTCTGTATTGCCAAACATCTCTTGAACCCTTGCAGACGATTCAACTGGTAGGTCCTCCTCCTCTCCTACACCTGCCACCTTTTTGGCCACAAATGACAGGAAACACTTAGTTTCTGCAAGAATAAGTTGATTGCGATGGCAACTAGGATTATAACATACCTCAGCTTTGGAATTATCAGGGAATTGATCTTTAGCATCCCACGTTACATCAATTTCATCATGGCCTAGCGCCAGAACGTTGGAGAGGGTGGCAATGGCAGATGGTGTTGGAGATAGTGGCGGAGGCAGGGGGGGATCAATAGGGCCCCCGGCCCTCCCCGACATTAGCCACTTCTTTGCATTTTGGGCGTGAACAGTAAACTTTTTGTTATGTTTCGTTAATTGGGCCCCCCTCGAGATCATAAATTTACTATTCCTGCCTCCGCCACTGGTTGGAGAAGGTGGTGGAGATTGTGTTGAAGGTGGAGGTGATGCTGCAGGTTGAACACTATTTGAAGTGGAAGTAAGCAGTGATGGATCTTGTTCACAATTGCTAACATTTTCAATAAAAGTTTCAGTCTCGTTAAGGTCATTTATGATATCCACTATACTTGGCCTTTCGTGCCTATCCGTCTTCATGCAACTGAGTGCAATCTCAGTGCATATTTTCACTTGCCGGCATTGCGCGTCTAGTAGCTTGGGAGAACTCCATGTTTCTTTCAAACTTTTTCTCCAATTTCCTTCTACCTGTGTAATTGAAGTGTAAAGCTAGAATCACAACATACAAATGTACAGTATATCATAACATGGTTCAAAGTAAACATGATCCTTTTGTCCAATCATAGGGATAGCTCCCTTACTTGATCAAGAAACTCTTGATGCTGCATTTCAGCACATTTGGTGTGGCCGCTAGGCCCTGCAATTATCTTGGTCATGACAACACCCAAGCTGAATATGTCAAACTTCTTTGAGACCGTGCCTCCATTTATGTATTCCGGTGGCATGTATCCACTACATACAGCAACATAAATATTAAAGATATATTCATGAAACATGAGTTCATTTGCAGGAGGCATTTACTTACATAGTTCCTGCGCGTAAATTTTGCGTCACCCTGCAGGTTTGTTCTTCGTTGAAGAGCTTGGACAGACCGAAATCGGCAAGTTTTGGGGCCATGTTTTCATCTAGAAGTATATTGCCCAGTTTTAGGTCCAGATGGTAAAATGGTTTTTCCAATCCTTCATGAAGGTATTTTACACCTTCACACGTCCCTTTGATAATTTTGTAACGTGTTTGCCAATCAAGTACATTACATTTATCTGCAAATTTATTATACAAAGAGGTTATCAATGGAATCCAGACATAGATGACATTTTTCTTCACATGCTTAATACGTATGTATGTAATATACATGAACTGGAGCGGCCTCATACCAGAAAGACGGTCGTGAAGGCTCCCCTGAGGCATATACTCAAAGCAAAGGGCTTTATGTATTCTTTCACTAAAAACAAATCTTCCTTCGAAGTCCATAGGTTGATGTTGTGTTTCATAGCAGTAGCCAACTAACCGTACAGTGTTTTGATGCTTTAGCATCATAAGGTTACGAAACTCACGTGTGAATTGTTCATTATCAATTGTTTGCAAGTTAGCATTGAGCAGCTTGACAGCAATCTCTTGTCCGTCATCACGCACACCCTACTCAAAATGTATGAACTATCAGAACACAAGATAGTATGTCAAGCAGAAAATGTAATCAAATATCAGGCTTTGTTTCTCTGTTGCGTGTCACACGTACAAACTTAGTGTCCTGAATCTTACCAGATAAACTTTTCCATATCCGCCTTCACCAAGTAGTCGCTCCTTGGAGAAATTATTTGTGATTTTTTGTAACAATGTCATCGTTAGACTTGTTAGCTCCATGGCTTCACTGGGTGACCTTTCTCCGGTGGTGGTGTGCCTGCTGGTACAAATTAAACCATTATGCACAACCATCCTAGAACATACTGCAAATTAACAATATACCAATATATACATATTGATATGCAGGTCGGGTCAATCGAGCGAGCGGCACAATATAGTGCATCATGATGACTAAATAACAGCCATAAAATTTGCATCGAGTGAGATACTAGATGTATTAAGCCACGTCCGAACCTGCAATCTAGGTTGCCAGCTTGGGGGGTGTCGCAATAGCCACTGGAGGGAAGAGGGCCGATTGTTGACTTAGGGGCTTCCTCCAGCAGAAGAGCGGCTCCATCTGTGCTGTTAAGCAGTGAGAGTGTACTGCCGGCCGTGTCGACCTGTGTGTATATAGTGTATATATGGGCAAGGGCATATTAAGAAGATGAAGATGCCCAGCCGGATGGTACAGATCAAACACCACAGAGTTGTTAGATAGTACTTACCCGAGGTGGATGTGGCTCTACATTGGTTGTACACTGGTTGCTGATACAAGCTGAAATGCTGTTGGTAGAGACTTGTCCTTCATATTCAGAACCACTCCGGCTCGGTCCCTGCATATATGTGCGGTTAAAAGCACTCAGCGGTCAAGCCAAGTATATATGCAAATGTTAGCCAAGCTAAAGAAAGAACTATAGTAGTACTAATTAATCAAGTGAACGTGGAGAGTCGAATTGCTACATCACTTGCTGCATGAGTATAGTTATTATATATTAGTTCAAAATCATCATCTACCAGTGTTTTGTTGCCTTGCCTGAAATGAAGGGGAACATACGTCGGCGTTAGATCTCTTCATGGTGAGGGTTGGAGTGTTGCGGTGGCCTTGACCAAGTAGTCTCTTCGTGGAGAAATTATTTGAGATTTTCTGTAATAAGATCATCGGTAGACTTGTTGGCTCCATGGCTTCATGGTGTGGACTTTCCCTAGTGGTGGTGTGTCCGCTGGTACAAATTAAAGCATCATGCACAACCATCTTAGAACATACTCCCTCCGTAAACTAATATAAGAGCGTTTAGAATACTAAAATAGTGATCTAAACACTCTTATATTAGTTTACAGAGGGAGTATAAAATTAACAATATATATGCAGGCCGGGTCAATGGAGCGAGCGCCAGGTGCATAGTATATAGCGCATTGTGATGGCTAAATAACAGCGATAAAATCTAGATCGAGTGGGATAGTGAGATATATTAAGCTAGCTAACCTGCAATCTAGGTAGCCAGCTTGGGGGATTTGGCCATAGGCACCGGAGAGAAGAGGATTGATTGTTGACTTGGTGGCTTCCTCCGACAACTGAGCGGCTCCCTGCGTTGGTAGTTCAAAACAATCAGCGCAAGTATATATATGCAGATGATAGCTAAGCTAAAGAAAGAACTATAGCAGTAGTACTAATCAATCAAGTGAACGTGGACAGTTGAATTGCTACATCACTTGTTGCATTTTGATTATTACCTGAAATGGAATGGAAATGGAACATACGTCGACACCGTCCCATCTCTTTATAGTGAGGACTGGACTGTTGGGGTGGGCTTGGCTCGCCTGCTTTAGCTCTTCTTCTGCATTGATCACCTCCACGGGACTGCAACCCCAGCAGTCGAGATGGTAGCTGACCCTCTCAAGGAGAGGCATGTTCCCCCGCAGACCAACGTCCGTCCCCACTCTGATTCCGCCAACCTCCAGCTCCTGAATCCTTGGAAGCGCTCCCTCTCCACATATCAGCTCTATGTTGGTGACGTAGAGGTATGCCAGCACCATGAACTCGTGCTTGCCTGCGGTGTACAGCAAACGGTTGCCGTAGCAGTGGATGTGGAGGCAGAGGGAGCGGAGGGATGGCATCTGCCCGAGGATCTGCACATGTTGCACCTCCAGGGTCTCCACCTGCAGCACCAGCTTGGAGAGTTTGGGGACACGCGAGTGGTGGATCCACGGCATCGGCCTGGGTAGGATGATCCCTAAGAGCAGCAGCTGCCGGAGCTGCGAGGATGGCACGCTGCCTTCCCAATCACGGCCGCCGAGGCGTGCCTTCTCCTCTGCGTCGGACCAGACCTGCAGGACCTGGAGCTTCCTCAGTTTATGCAGGGACACCACCAGCTTCTTCTGCATGCCCTCGTCCACCTCGTCCAAGTGGATCACCAGCACCCGCATCTCGCTCAGCTTCTGGAGCTCGGCGGCGAAGTCCGGGGACTTGTCCGCCGAGTGCAGCCACAACTCTTCCAGGCACGTCAGCATCCCTACCCGACCCATCATCCTTGTGCCCTTGCCAGCACGCAGGCACCTAAGCTTCCTTAGCTCCTCGACGAACGGTGGCAGCTCTCTGATGCCAGTCGCCGTCACGTCGAGGATCTCTAGTAGCTTGAGGCGTCCTATTCTCCTTGGGAGCTCGGCCATGTGTATGCCGACAAGCCCAACATACTTGAGCACTTTCAATCTCCCGAGCTGCTCCAGATTGGAATCTCTCAAGGATAAATCACATCTCTCCAGATCCATTACACGCAAGTTTTCAAACTCCCGGAGTGGTGGCAAGCTGCTGCCGGGGCATGTGCTGGCATACAATGACAGCACCTCCCTCACTTCCAGCAGTCTACTGTTTTGACTTCGACCCATCATTGCTTCGCCTTCGTGGATGGCTAATCTATGAATGGGTATGGTTCTGGATATGCTCTCCTGCTTCATGCCTAGGCCTAACACTGTGGAGAAATTCTCGCTGCTTGACAGGTCACGGATGACGCGAAGCATCAAAATGTGGACACGGCAACCACCTTGGCTGGGGTCATGAGGGCTCACTGCCCACTGGATCATGCACCTATCCATTAGCTCCTTGAAATAGGTCTCCCCAATCTCAAATGACCCCTCAGGGACAAGGCCTTCTGCAACCCACCTCCATATCAGCATATTCTTCTCGATCCAATGGTCTTCTGGGAACAGGCTTAGGTACAAAAAGCATCTCTTGATATTATAGGGTAAAGCATAATAGCTATAGGACAACACCTTCCTTATGTGCTGGAAGGCCCCATCCTCCTTGTGCTCATCAAAACCAATAGAATCATACACCCCATGCCACTCTTTGCTTTGATGTTCTGCAAGCAACACACCTATCATAGTGATAGCTATTGGCACACCACCACATTTACACAAAACTTGATCTGACAGTGTATCAAATTCTGCATCATGGCTTTTAACTTGAGCTTTGGTTCGGAGCAACTCTTTCGAGTCGGCAGGGGAAAGTGGTTTCATTGTGTACACTGTGACACCAACTCCTTTGACAATATTTCGGTTACGAGTGGTGGTGATGATTTTAATTCCAGCACAACCCTTAAAAACAAGTTCAACAAAGTTCCATGTTTCCTTATCCCATATATCGTCGATGACAATTAAGCACCTAATCACACCAGAAAGGCCAGAATGAATGATCATGACAAAAAAAATCTGCTTCACGAAAACTGAAAATGCAGGGGAGAAGGCAGGAAGGATAGGAATACAGAGATGCAGGTGTTACCAATAACTCAGTACATTGTTTCTTTGTAAAATACTGAAAAAAATAGTTACCAACAGCTCAGTGCATTGTTTCTTTGTAAAGTACTACCAAACGTTTATAGAAGGGCGTTGGAGCACATACTATACTAGAGATTTTTCCTAATTAACATGGTATTATAATAAGCATCACAATTTGAGAAGTTCATTTTGTAATGGATCTATCGTGCCACTTTTGTATATACAGCAACAAAATACAATCTTAAACTCGTATTAGAAATTAGTACTAGATAGGATTTAATGTCCACATGTAGGTACCACAGTACTGATTATACACTGACAAATAATAGCCCACCTAATTAACATATGAACTTGATTGATGAGATGTAATCTTTAAAATTTATTCACTATTTAATTACATGAGGAAAGAAAACACACATGCACATGCACATTCATTAATTCATAATTTATGTATTTATGTATTTTCTATGTACAGATAAGATCATATATACAAACAATTTGTTTCTCTAGTAGTTTATAGTTATGGTAAATGAGGATACTATGCATACACATAAACACATGTCATCAGCTCACACCACTAGCAAGCATATTAGATATATTATCAGAATAACCATGCGTACCTCTTATCCACCAGGAAACTTTGCAGCTGGTTGGTTAGCTGGTGTTGGTCTGGTTCGTGACCATAGATCTCCATGTGAAGTCCGTCGAAGATGTACATCAGAACCCTCTTCATGTCGGCTCTCTGGCCGATGGGAACAAAAGCTCCGCAATCAAAATCACCTTTCATCTTGTCGTAGACTGCTCGAGCAAGGGTGGTCTTGCCCATCCCCCCCCATCCCCACAATGGAGACATGATCACTCTTGGACAGCTTCTTGGTTAGTTCGGCAATTGCCCCTTCTAGGCCAACATGGTTAGATTCCCTAGTGTCCGTGGCAAACATACGTGTGCTGACTTCCAATGAGGAAGTACTTTCCAGGGCACTCTTACAAGGATAAGGGCCATACCGTTTACTCACCTTCTCCACCTTCTTCATGATTTCTTTGACGTATCTGTCCATCTCTTGCTGAATGTTCACCTTGCTCACGCTAGGAAGGAGCGCACCCTTGGTTGACTCGATGCGTGCCATGAAGGAGTGGAGGTGTGTCACGATGGCATGCGACAGCTCCCTGACCTCGCGGGCCCTGAGCTTCACCTGCGACTCGAGCTGATCCGGCGGCACGCTGGAGACATCCTCAAGGAAAGCGTCCATGTTCATAAGCTCGTCATAGAGGTTCGTCAGCTCGTCCTTCATGGTCTTCTCCACGCACCACTCGTTGACGACCAACTTCACAAGAGAGGACATGATGCCGCTCAAAGAAGTTGAGACCACCGCCTCCATGGCCATGCTTGCACGGTGGACTCTCACCCTCTCTTGCTAGCTTACATCTTCTTCTTCCCTCTAGTCTCTACTACCTTTGGGAAGCTCTTGCTTGGGTTGCTTGGATTGGGAGCGTATAGATACTAGCTAGATCCAGGCATAAATAATTTGTTGGTCAGATCTGACCCATGGTGCGTCGCGTGCTGCTACGCAACGTCTAAAAATACAATGACTCGCTGATCTAGGCAGTAGGTGAGTGCAGTTCACGTGCCTCTGCAATTAACCTGATATTTACACCGAGATTCCCGCAACAAAAAAAGGGATTAAGTCCGAGGTAATCAAGGAGCCGTACGTCTTTCCACGCAGGATCATCTTATAAAAACACAGTTTTTGTCGCATTCTCAGATATTTACTCCGAGGTAATTAAGGAGGGTATCCAATGCACTCCTATCCTCCCGTTGGGCTGTGCCAGCAACGGGATGGTTAAAGATAAACGTCAACGGTGATGTTGATAATGCTAATGGCAAGGGAGCCACAGGAATGGTTGCTCGCGATCATGATGGTGCTTTTCTGTCGGCAAGATGTGCCAGCTATGTGGGTGTCACTGACCCTCTTAGCTTGGAGCTCTTGGCGTGCCATGACACCGTGCTGTTTGCAAAGGAGGAGGGGTACCAGTCCATCATCATAGAGACGGACTGTTTGAATGCCAAGAACCCATGGCAAGCAAGGCAAAGTGGATAGATCAATTGGCTACCACATTCTACAGGAGATGCAAGAAGAGATATTAAGTTTCCATGGATTCCAGCTTCATTATGCTAGTCGACCTGTTAATTCTGTTGCACATATGTGCGCCAAGGAGGCTCTAGTGTTAGATGATATTGTAACTTTTTCAGATGTAATTCCTGGCTTTCCAAGGGGCATTTTGCACTTAGATGGGCTACCGCTAAATGAATAAAATCCGGTGTTTGTAAAAAACCGGACCAGGCACCGGTTCTGGTTTTCTCTGATCAAACGGCCTGTTTAGTCAGGTTTTCAAAACTATTGGTGACAAACTAGACACATGGTGCCCTATGCTAGCCCCGCCAATGCCCGCGGATGGGCTTTTGCCGACACAATTTTGTTGAGTGCCTGTGTCTACTAGACACTCAGCAAATCATGGACACATGGTGTGCTGCTGTGCTCCCAGTTTTGCCGATTGTCACTGGGACGGCACTCGGCCTTTGCCCAGTGTGCGCAACACTGGGCAAAGCGCCCGGATCCGGTAGTTGAAATACTTCGTTTCTTAGATTGAGGTTTGATAGTAGTGAGAGATGTTTTGGTCTTTGAGACTGTTAGTATTACTAGTACTTCTAAACTTTAAAGAGATCTCAAAGTACTAGGTATGAACAAGTTGGAACTGTCATGGCAAGGCACTACCGAACTCGCGGTCTATGCCTACGGCCAAGGGCCGTCGGCATAGATCTATGCCTACGGCTGCCTACGGCTGCCGTCGGCATAGACCCGTCGGCATAGATCTATGCCTACGGCTGCCGTCGGCATAGACCCGTCGGCACAGATCTGCCACGTGGCAAGCCCTGGTAACTCCTGGGCTTATATATGCCGACGGCTTTGCCGTAGGCATAGTTTTTTTTTTAATTTTTTTTATTTTCCCTGTTTTCTCTTTTTCAATTCATTTGACAGTATTTCAAAGCAAAATAATATGGAATTATGCAGAAATATGACAGTTCATCATCTAAACATACTCAAGTTCATCATCATCATCTAAACATAGTCAAGTTCATCATCATCATCTAAAGATCATCACCGGCGGAAGTTCATGAACATAAAAGTAGTGCAAGACATGGAACATCATAAAAGTAGCAACATGAAAGGCATGGCACGACGACCACATGCACGGAATCATCATCGACATCAAGCAAGACCACCTCCGCCAAAACCACCACCAAGACCACCTCCGCCAAAACCACCACCACCAAGACCACTCCGCCAAAACCGCCACCACGACCACCATCACTCTGCCAGATCGGAGTGACTGGGGTCGAAGGAGCAGTAGTCGAGCCACCGGTCCCCTACATGTTTCAGAAAAGATTCTAACGGTAAATATGATATGATAGTGTTGAATGAACGAGAACTAGTTTGCCAGTAGTTAGGCAAATGTACTAACCGGACCATCACTGCCTAGTGCCACCCATTCATCGAACACGGGCACGTGTGGGGGCTCTCCCGCAGGTGGTGGTGGGGGTCCCATTTGTGGTGGATCCGTGCGGTTACTCCAAGACGCTAACATAGCCTGGATGTTAGTTAAACAAGCAAACTAGAAGGTCAGAAGGAATGAAAGTGCAAAAATTTAGCTTGGTTTTAAGAGGGCAAAACTAACCGCCATCATCTGACGGTTGTAATCATCATTTGCCTTCACTCGTTGCAAGTACTCTCGCACCTCGAGATTCCTATGCTCGACAAAGGCCTTATATGCCTACATAATTTAGGTTGTTTCTAAGTGAGCAATGCTGAAAATGAACTGAGAATGCTAGAGAGAAAAAGATAAAGGGGAAGTACTTACAGCATGCTGGCGGGCTAAGGGAGTCTGTGAACGCCCCGTACTCTCTAACTGGCTCGGGTTGGTACAGCGAAGTCGTGTGTACGAGATCGAAGGAGTTATCAAGCCATCGAAACACGGATACCGGCCATGTGACTTCCCCTGGATGGCCACCACCGCCGTGTCGTCGATCTGAGACTGGGCGACCTCAGGAACAGGAACATCCAGATGCAACTTTTGATAGTGCTGAGTGTAAGACTCCAGGTGCTGCTCGGTCTTGCCATAGTACTGGCTCTCGCCCTCCTTGGGATGACTCCGCTCGCGGGCCAGCTTCCACGACTCAATGTCTGAGAGCGGCCTCTTCAACTTGTCCTCCTGCAACGTCAAATAGAAGTTAGCCATACATAAGAACATGACGGTAAAGAAGAACAAAAATGCATCACGAATATAGATATACCTTCATGGCCTTGAAGCCCCAGTGGTTCCTGTTTCCTTGGCCGTGTGTCCCGTCTTTTCCACGGTTAGCCCGGGCCTTGATGCTCTTGGCAGCAAACTCTGCATCGTCGCCGAGCCACCTATCCACCAAACTCTCTCATCCGTCATGCCTTCCATAGCACCAACGAGGAACAACCTATGCAAATTTTGGAAGCATGACATGTGAGCACGAAACATATAGTTGAATGCTTGAAACAATGATAAGTTAGTAATAGTTACCATCATGAACTGCTCCCTGTTCAAGGTAAGTCGTTGCCTCTGTGCTTGAGTTTTGGTCATCTTTTGTTGCGGGTAGATGTGGTAGTACTGCGAGACAGCAACCCAGCGCACCTCGTACTGCAACTGACGAGCTTTCTTCTTCGCAGCCACAAGCAAGACCACGTCGGCTCTAGCCTTGTGCTCGTCAAGAACTCTATAGAGTTGCTGCAATCATGCATAAATCAGAAGCAAACAAGGCATGAGTTGAGTGATTCAATGATAAACTATGAACGAAACTGAAGACAAGTGATTCAGAAGAGAACTTACCCAAAATTTGGTGATCACGGCCTTAGCGGCCGTCCCGTACTCCGCGTTGCTGCAAGCCTCATAGTGGGCCCAGCTTGTGGCCAAAACCCGCAGCTGCGGGTCCCTGTCTGGCCGTGGGCAGAATAGGCCAGGCCAAAACTCCTTCAACAGGACTGTGATAAGGCCGTTCGGTTTACGGCCCTTTCCGCGAAGGGTCTAGTTTCTGCAAAAGAATCAAATGATTGCCATGTGTACAATAAGAAAATGTTGTCATGTGTTGAAAATATGATTGAGAGGCACTTACTCTGTCCCCACAGGTTCAATGAGCCACTTGTGCTCCTCGATAGAAGGTGGTGTAGGTAATCCGACATTACCACGCAGCCACCCCTGCGGAGCACCCGGTGGCAAGTCACCCCACAACTCGGGATCAACATCCCCTCCACCCTCCTCGCCCTCCTCCTCACCCTCCTCCTCGGCCTCCTCCTCCTCGCCCTCCTCCTCCTCGTCCTCCTCCTCCTCGCCATCAGGAACATATTCCTCCTCCTCAGACTCAGAAGGTGCCTCTGTATAGGAGGGCATCAAAGAAGACCCTCCTATTTCGGACACGGCCCGGAGTTTTTTGCCCCGGCTGTCTCCTCCTCTAGGGTCTCCTCCCCCGACCCCTCCACCTCCCTGTGAGGTGTCATCCTCGCGTAGTCGGGAGGGAACCTTGTGGGCTCGTCCACTCCGAGTAAGTCCTTTGAATTTACTGAGGAAACTGGCGCCGCTGGACTTGCCCATGATTAGCAAACCTGCATTGAGAAGAGAATAAACAATTAGTAAGGATATCAATTAAACAAGCATACAGGAAAAACATTAATACCAGAAGAGCACATTAAGCATACTATTGTAATGATCATTAAAAGAACTTACATTTTCTAGAACCCATATGAATCATCACTATTGTAATCTATTTGTGGACCGGTCTCATCATCACTATCACGCATATGTTCTTCGTTGTCTGACGGAGGTGGAGGCTCTTCCTCATTGTCAGCGTCTTCATTTAACTTTTCAAGCATAATTATGTCTCTTTGATTCACAACTGCCTCACCATCAATCCGTGTGTCGTCGTCGTTTGGGTCCAGGTCAACATAACCCAAGTCATCATCCTCGTTGTTTTGGACCACGTCATCATGTTCCTCTTGATAGAACACTCCCTCGTATGTCATGGGGTTTATGTTGTAGTAATCATCATCGTTCGGGTCCGGTAGCTCACCATGCGGCGACACCTTGAACACAACTTCCCAACCCTTTAGGTACTCTTTCTGGCATGGGTAAGGCAGATAATATACTTGTGTGGCCTGGGTAGCGGCGATAAAGAGATCAGCTCCGGCATAGACGATTGATGGTTTAACTTCAACTAAACCAACAGAAGGCGTATGTCTCAGACCCTTTTTGGGGTCAAACCATCGGCATTTGAACACAGTGAGACTTAGGTGTTCGCGGCCACGTTCGAATGTAAGCTCGTATATTTTTCCTACCCTTCTGTAGTAATCTACTTTATTATCTCCTTCAGTGAAGACTCCAATATTTATGGTTTTGGGATCAGGCCGACTGTTCTGGTGCTCCTCTGTATGGAAGCGATACCCATTCACATCATACTTTTGGCATGTCATGACGATAGGGTCAAAACCCATGGAAACCCATCTCAATTCTTCATCCATTGATTCGGTCGGATCATTTCCCTACAAGTTTAATTGAAATTATAGGGTGCATGAGTTTAATTGAAATAGGTAAGTGTGAAAAATTACTTTCTCCATGAACCACGCAACGAAATTTTTCCTTCCATCAGCACCCTTTCAGAGAAGAGCAAGTGCCTCCCTTTAGTAGGAGGCAGCATTCCCGTCCATTCTTCTTCAACGAATCGACTACAATAAGAAAAGCGGTATAAGAACTAGGCAAAGTGAGCATAACGAATTAACTAAAAGAATGGTGCAAAGGTATTACCTCATCCACTCATCCTCAACTTCCTTGATGTTGTGCAAGATATAGAACATGACATCCTCCCACTCATCTTGTGGCATGAGATAAGGTTTCGAGCATCCAGCCCTACCACCTTGCCCGATGAATAGAGGCAACTTGGGTTTATACTTGGGTTCTTCTGTATTGTATCGAGACACCTTATTATGCAACGTGGGAACATGGTCCGGACAGTAGGCTGTCCTGAGGTCTGCCACCTCCTCTAGGATAACTGCCTTAGCTATGGAAGCTTCAATCTTAGCTTTCTTTCCACATTTCTGTCTCAGATGCTTGTTCTGTCTCTCAGGGCCGTACTGCCAACGATTCTGCACAGGGCCCCCCAACAATACCTCGTTCGGGAGGTGCAAAATGAGATGTGTCATCGGAGTAAAGAAGCCTGGCGGGAAGATCTTCTCTAGCTTGCATATCAACTCCGGCGCCTTCTTATGCATTTCTTTTATCTTCTCAGGACATACTTCTTTAGCACAAAGCGTGCGGAAGAAATGGCTTAACTCCGCAAGCACACGCCAGACACGCTCGGGAACATAGCCCCGAACCATCACCGGCATAATCCGCTCAATCCATACATGATAGTCATGACTCTTGAGCCCGGTCACTCTGCCCGTTGAAAGATTGACCCCCTTACTTATATTCGACGCATAACCATCAGTGAACTTCACGATGTGTTTCAGCCACTTGAATGCTTCCATCTTATGATCCTTTTTAAGTACGAAGTCAGCATCTGGCTTGAACCAAGATTTTCGACTGCCTGTGGGAGGCTGCATGTGTAGACGTGGTCTATCACAAATATTCTATTGATCAACTCTAGCATTAACATTATCCTTTGTCTTATCAGGAATGTTGAGGATCGTGTGAAAAAGGGACTCTGTGACATTCTTTTCGGTGTGCATCACGTCTATGTTGTATGGAAGTTTGAGGTCCTTAAAATAGGGAAGCTGCGTGAAGTGGGTAATGTGAGTCCAGTTGTGCGTCTCACCATATCCTTCAAAAAAAATTCCCTTTACCTTTTCCTTTGCCCTCGCCCTCGTCTTCGCCTGTGGCTTTGCCTTTGCCTTTGCCTTTGCCTTTCCCTTCACCGGCAGGCTTAAGAGCTTTCAGCTGAGCAAGCACATCCACACCAGAAAACGTTGGAATCTCGTTTACTTCATGGACAACTTTGCCTTTTGTGAAGTTCTTCTTGTCTTCCCTATCAAGATGGTCTGGAGGGAGGAACTATCGATGCAGGTCAAATGCAACATACTTGCCACCCTTCTTCAGCCAAATGAAAATCAAGGCCTGTATGCACACTGGGCAAGGCATCTTTCCACTTGTACACCATTCGCAGAACAGGGCATAACCGGGAAAGTCATGCATGCAATATTGTAGCCAAACTTTCATCAAGAAATTTTTCTGCAGATGTCAGTCGTATGTCAACCTCGGGAAGTACCAAGAATGGTGCAAATCATCCAGCAACGGCTGCATAAACACACTCAAATTCTTCCCCGGATATTCAGGCCCCGGAATTATAAGCGACAGGAACATGGTCTTGCGTTGCATTATGGCGCCGGGAGGGAGATTGAGCGGAATAACAAATACGGGCCAACAACTGTATGGATTAGACGACATACCATATGGATTGAACCCATCACCTGTTATAGCAATTCTGACATTCCCAGCCTCGGTTGCTTCCTCCGGGTACTCTATATCGAATGACTTCCATGCTTCACCTCCTGATGGATGTACAATTTTTTTTGGATTGTACCTTTTCCCTTCCTTGTGCCACTTCATCATTTTGGCAGACTCCTCGGTGATGAAAAGGCGCTGCAGTCTTTTTATGAAATCAAGATACCGAAGAACCTTCACAGGGATTTTTAGCTGCTGCTTCTGACCATGCTTATCGACCACCTCAATATACCGAGAGGAACCGCACTTCCTACAGTACTTGTCATCCGCATACTCATTCCTAAACAAAAGGCAATTCTTTGGACAAACATGTATTTTCTCATAGTCCATGGAGAGCGCCTTCATGATTTTCTTCGTAGCGTACATGGTTTTCGGCAGTTCATGGCCCTCAGGCAGGCTGTTAGCCCATACTCCCAGAAATGCTTCGAAGCAACCTCAGCTACAGCCGTACTCAGCCTTGACTGCCATCAGTTGCGAGATGGCATCCAGCACAGGCAGCTTGGCACCCTCATAGAGAGGTTTCTTTGACGAGGCCAAGATTTCCAGGAAGGCCTTTACGGTTTCCTCCGGCTCCTCCGGTTCATTCGCTGAATGTGACGGAGGTGTCGGCTGTGTAGCAAAGACATCATCTAGCATGTCTCTAACCCCATCGTCCTCATAACCAGCAACGCATTGTCGTATCACATCCTCTCTACCACGGTCCCGCTGGGCAAAGTTTATCGGCATATTAAAGTTGGGCATAAATCCATGTGTGCGAAGGTGCTTAGTCATCTCACTCTTATCTCTGCGGATACGTCTCTTACATCTGGCACACGGGCATTCTGTCACCATCCTCATTGGACTACGGAATATCTCTTTCAAAAACACATCAGTTTTCTCGACCCACTCTGTTGTTACTTGATTCCGATGGAAAAACCCACTATACATCCACTGATTATCTGCCATCTCTGCTTTATTGGAAGCCACACAACAAAATTAAGGATTCATTTAAATTACTCACATCAATATTTTATTTTTTACAAGGTTGACGAGAAACGACATTTAATCTACCTACATCTCTAATAGGTAAAGATGGGTCCTAATCCCACCCGAGAATGTGTAGATTGAGTACGTTGTCCATGCTCTACCCCATTCCGAGACAAAATTTCGGCAGCACCTCCCCGCTGTTCTCCAAATACACGTCTCGGCAAAATGCCGAGAGAATGTGCATCCGGAGAACAACAGGGAGGCGCCGCCGAAATCCTGTCTCGGAACGGGGTAGAGCATGAACAACGTACCCAATCTACACATCCTCGGGCTGTCCGTGGAAAGCGCTGGACAATCCGAAAGAGCTACGGTGATAAATATGCAATTGAATGCATATTTATCGATGCAACCCTTTCGGACGGGAGACCTAGGTTACATGACTTGATGTGAAAATTTGATCTAGTGACATGGAAAAAAAGTGGACGAGGTCATGGAATTGTTGCTCACCCTCCGATGTAGTCGATCAAAGGAGAGGGACGATCGTGGACCAACACCTCCAATGTCGACGACCAATCCACGAAGATGAACACCACAAATCCTGTTAATTACACCGAGTGAAAAAAAAATTAGGTCGTCACATATCACATAAAGCATTGACACTATCTTATGAACCAACATGAAACAACATCTCAAATTGCAAAAAAAGCTTTATTTAAGTGTCCTATGGAACAACATGACCTAACAATAAACATGACAAATAACGTATCATATGAAACAACATGACCAAACACAAAACTTACAAATATTCATCAATCCATCCATCTAACAAAATTTCATCCATCCATCTATCACAAATCCATCTAACAAATTCATTAATTCATCCATCTATCACAAATTCATCTAACAAAACATAACAACATTCATCAATCCATCCATCTACCAATATTCATTAATTCATTTAACAACTAGTAACATAACAACTATCACAAATTTCATCCATGCATCCATGCACATAACAACTAGTAACATAATGTAAAAAAAATTCATCCATGCATCCATCTCACCGCTGTAGGGGTCGCCGGGGCAGGGGCCGGGACGGGCGGCGGGGCCACCGCTGCAAGGGTCGCCGGAGGAGGGCTCCGAGCCCCGGCCGGCACGGCGAGGGCCGAGGCCCGAGCAGGAGGGAGGCAGACTCGGGGCGGCCTGGCTGGGGCGGCGCGGCGCGAGGAGG
>NC_041382.1:781606064-781610351 GCF_002162155.2 Triticum dicoccoides
GAGGCGGCGGCGAAGCTGGGTCGGGGTGGCGGCGCGGCGCGAGTAGGGAGGAGAGGGGCGCGGCGCGAGGAGGGGGAGGAGAGGGTCGCGGCGGCGACGCGGGTCCGGATGGCGAGGCTGACGGCGGCGGCGCAAGGAGGTGGGCGGAGAGCGTGGCGGCGGCGCAACGTGGCGGGTGGGGAGTCGGGGGCGCGATGGTGAATGGGTGGAGGGGGCGAGCCCGTGAGTGGATAAGGCAAAGTATGCCGACGGCTAAGCCGTCGGCATAGCTCACGATGCCACGTGGCACCTATGCCGACGGCTTAGCCATAGGCATATTTTTTTTTAGATTTTTTAATATTTTCTTATAGTTATATTTTTCCTTTTGTATTTCATATAGATTTTTAAATTTTTTTATAGTAATATTTTTCCATTTTACATTTTTACGTATTATTATTTCATATAGATTTTTTTAATTCTTTTAACCGCTCGGCCCTCTCCTCTCCCAGAACCACACAGAGGGGAGGGGAGGGGAGGCGCCGAACTCGAGTAGCTTCGTCCCCGAGGCCGTGGCCTGGTCGCGGGTCCGGGAGCGCCATGGCCACCACCTTGCGTGCTCGATTTGGAGCTTAGTTGGTCAGGTGAGTGAAGGGGGAGGGGGGGGGTCGATGGTGGGGGTGGGGACGGCGGCGGATCCAAGTCCGTCGGAGGGAGATGGTTGGCGCTCCCAGACACCTGGGAGCAACATCCGGGCCAAACTCACAGCTACATCCCCTCCATGTAGACCCGACGCGTCCGTTTCCCCCCTCCGGATGCGGCGGCGGCGCCGTCCGTGAGGGGGGCCAAACCACGGACACGTGTGCCGGGTGTTTGCAACCGCCACAACACTTCCAGACTTGTGAGAGGCCGCCTACGCAAGATTTGGCGGCATGCTAGTCCTCGGAGGCCGCCGGCCATAGCCGTAGACGCGCGAAGGGCAATCCGCGTAGAGGGAATTTTTTGGATACTTCTCCATCACCAAAAATTATGAAAAAATACCATCGTTCCTATAGCACATGTGCCCACGTCGTGCAAAAAACTCACGATTTTATCGCGCTCCGAGTATTTAATAATATTCACGCCGCATCGTTATCGCAGAACGTCTGCTACCGTGTCATCGCCGTCCGTGAGGGGGGGCCACGCCCCGGAGACGCGTGCCGCCTCTTTGTACATGCCACCACACCACCCCGCATGTATGAGGGCCGGGTGCGACGCTCCGGTGGCTTTTACTTTGCACGGACGGGCTTTGACCAGCGGACCTCTCCACCCGGTTGTGTTAGGTCAGCCCATAGGAACATTTTGGAGCAACATCCGGGCCAGACCCACAGCAAGATCCCCTCGGTGTAGACCCGACGCGTCCGTTTCCCCACTCCAGGTGCCAGCGGCGGCGCCGTCCGTGAGGGGGGGGACCCCGGACACGCCTGATGGGCGTTTGCAACCGCCACAACACTTCCAAACTTGTGAGAGGCCGCCTACGCAAGATTTGGCGGCATGCTAGCCCCCGGAGGCCGCCGGCCACAGCCATAGACGCACGAAGGGCAATCCGCGTAGAGGGAATTTTTCGGATACTTCTCCATCACCAAAAATTATGAAAAAAATACCATCGTTCCTATAGCACATGTGCCCACGTCGTGCAAAAAAACTCATGATTTTATCGCGCTCCGGGTATTTAATAATATTCACGCCGCATCGTTACCGCAGAACGTCTACTACCGTGTCATCGCCGTCCGTGAGGGGGGGGCCACGCCCCGGAGACGCGTGCCGCCTCTTCGGACATGCCACCACACCACCCCGCATGTATGAGGGACCGATGCGATGCTCCGGTGGCATTGCTACCCCCCTAGGGCCCCGTCCCGCCTAACCCTGTAGCGTTTGACCACGGGATCTAGCCCTTTGACTTTGCACGGACGGGCTTTGACCAGCGGACCTCCCCGCCCGGTTGTGTTAGGTCATCCCATAGGAACACTTTGGAGCAACAACCGGGCCAAACCCACAGCAAGATCCCCTCCGTGTAGACCCGACACGTCCGTTTCCCCTCTCCAGGTGCCGGCGGCGGCGCCGTCCGTGAGGGGGGGGCACACCCCGGACACGCGTGCCGGGCGTTTGCAACCGCCACAACACTTCCAGACTTGTGAGAGGCCGCCTACGCAAGATTTGGCGGCATGCTAGCCCCCGGAGGCCGCCGGCCACAACCGTAGACGCGCGAAGGGCAATCCGCGTAGAGGGAATTTTTCGGATACTTCTCCATCACAAGAAATTATGAAAAAATACTATCGTTCCTATAGCACGTGACCCCACGTCGTGCAAAAAAACTCATGATTTTATCGTTCTCCGAGCATTTAATAATATTCACGCCGCATCATTACCGCAGAACGTCTACTACCGTGTCATCGCCATCCGTGAGGGGGGCCACACCCCGGAGACGCGTGCCGCCTCTTCGGACATGCCATCAGACCACCCCGTATGTATGAGGGCCCGGTGCGACGCTCCGGTGGCATTGCGACCCCCAGGGCCCCCATCCCGCCTAACCCTGTAGCATTTGACCACGGGATCTAGCCCTTTGACTTTGCATGGACGGGCTTTGACCAGCGGACCTCCCCGCCCGGTTGTGTTAGATCAGCCCATAGGAACACTTTGGAGCAACAACCGGGCCAGACCCACAGCAAGATCCCCTCCGTGTAGACCCGACGCGTCTGTTTCCCCCCTCCAGGTGCCGGCGGTGGCGCCGTCCGTGAGGGGGGGCACACCCCGGACACGCGTGTCGGGCGTTTGCAACCGCCACAACACTTCCAGACTTGTGAGAGGCCGCCTACGGAAGATTTGGCGGCATGCTAGCCCCCGGAGGCCGCCAGCCACAGCCGTAGACGCGCGAAGGGCAATCCGCGTAGAGGGAATTTTTCGGATACTTCTCCATCACCAAAAATTATGAAAAAATACCATCGTTGCTATAGCACATGTGCCCATGTCGTGCAAAAAAACTCATGATTTTACCGCGCTCCGAGTATTTAATAATATTCACGCCGCATCGTTACCGCAGAACGTCTACTACCGTGTCATCGCCGTCTGTGAGGGGGGCCACACCCCGGAGACGCGTGCCGCCTCTTCGGACATGCCATCAGACCACCCCGCATGTATGAGGGCCCGGTGCGACGCTCCGGTGGCATTGCTACCCCCTAGGGCCCGCGTCCCGCCTAACCCTGTAGTGTTTGACCACGGGATCTAGCCCTTTGACTTTGCACGGACGGGCTTTGACCAGCGGACCTCTCCACCCGGTTGTGTTAGATCAGCCCATAGGAACATTTTCGAGCAACATCCGGGCCAGACCCACAGCAAGATCCCCTCCGTGTAGACCCGACGCGTCCGTTTCCCCACTCCAGGTGTCGGCGGCAGCGCCGTCCGTGAGGGGGGGCAAACCCCGCACACGCGTGCCGGGCGTTTGCAACCGCCACAACACTTCCAGACTTGTGAGAGGCTGCCTACGCAAGATTTGGCGGCATGCTAGCCCCCGGAGGCCGCCGGCCATAGCCGTAGACGCGCAAAGGGCAATCCGCGTAGAGGGAATTTTTCGGATACTTCTCCATCACCAAAAATTATGAAAAAATACCATCGTTCCTATAGCACATGTGCCCACATCGTGCAAAAAAAAAAACTCCTGATTTTATCGCGCTCCGAGTATTCAATAATATTCACGCCGCATCGTTACCGCAGAACGTCTACTACCGTGTCATCGCCGTCCGTGAGGCAGGGGGGCACGCCCCAGAGACGCGTGCCGCCTCTTCGGACATGCCACCACACCACCCCGCATGTATGAGGGCCCGGTGCGACGCTGTGGTGGCATTGCTACCCCCCTAGGGCCCCTGTTCCGCCTAACCCTGTAGCGTTTGACCATGGGATCTAGCCCTTTGACTTTGCACGGACGGGCTTTGACCAGCGGACCTCCCCTCACGGTTGTGTTAGGTCAGCCCATAGGAACACTTTGGAGCAACAACCGGGCCAAACCCACAGCAAGATCCCCTCCGTGTAGACCCGACACGTCCGTTTCCCCTCTCCAGGTGCCGGCGGCGGCGCCGTCCGTGAGGGGGGGGGGGCACACCCCGGACACGCGTGCCGGGCGTTTGCAACCGCCACAACACTTCCAGACTTGTGAGAGGCCGCCTACGCAAGATTTGGCGGCATGCTAGCCCCCGGAGGCCGCCGGCCACAACCGTAGACGCGGGAAGGGCAATCCGCGTAGAGGGAATTTTTCGGATACTTCTCCATCACAAAAAA
>NC_041382.1:781610361-781615159 GCF_002162155.2 Triticum dicoccoides
AGCCCTTTGACTTTGCACGGACGGGCTTTGACCAGCGGACCTCCCCTCACGGTTGTGTTAGGTCAGCCCATAGGAACACTTTGGAGCAACAACCGGGCCAAACCCACAGCAAGATCCCCTCCGTGTAGACCCGACACGTCCGTTTCCCCTCTCCAGGTGCCGGCGGCGGCGCCGTCCGTGAGGGGGGGGGGCACACCCCGGACACGCGTGCCGGGCGTTTGCAACCGCCACAACACTTCCAGACTTGTGAGAGGCCGCCTACGCAAGATTTGGCGGCATGCTAGCCCCCGGAGGCCGCCGGCCACAACCGTAGACGCGGGAAGGGCAATCCGCGTAGAGGGAATTTTTCGGATACTTCTCCATCACAAAAAATTATGAAAAAATACTATCGTTCCTATAGCACATGACCCCACGTCGTGCAAAAAAACTCATGATTTTATCGTGCTCCGAGTATTTAATAATATTCACGCCGCATCGTTACCGCAGAACGTCTACTACCGTGTCATCGCCGTCCGTGAGGGGGGCCACACCCCGGAGACGCGTGCCGCCTCTTCGGACATGCCATCAGACCACCCCGTATGTATGAGGGCCCGGTGCGACACTCCGGTGGCATTGCTACCCACCTAGGGCCCGCGTCCCGCCTAACCCTGTAGCGTTTGACCACAGGATCTAGCCCTTTGACTTTGCACGGACGGGCTTTGACCAACGGACCTATCCACCCGGTTGTGTTAGGTCAGCCCATAGGAACATTTTGGAGCAACATCCGGGCCAGACTCACAGCAAGATCCCCTCCGTGTAGACCCGACGCGTCCGTTTCCCCACTCCAGGTGCCGGCGGCGGCGCCGTCCGTGAGGGGGGGCAAACCCCGGACACGCATGTCGGCGTTTGCAACCAGCACAACATTTCCAGACTTGTGAGAGGCCGCCTACCCAAGATTTGGCGGCGTGCTAGCCACCGGAGGCCGCCGGCCACAGCCGTAGACGCGCGAAGGGCAATCCGCGTAGAGGGATTTTTTCGGATACTTCTCCATCAGCAAAAATTATGAAAAAATACCATCGTTTCTATAGAACATGTGCCCAGGTCGTGCAAAAAAACTCATGATTTTATCGCGCTCCGAGTATTTAATAATATTCACGCCACATCGTTACAACAGAACGTCTACTACCGTGTCATCGCCGTCCGTGAGGGGGGGCCACGCCCCGGAGACGCGTGCCGCCTCTTCGGACATGCCACCACACCACCCCGCATGTATGAGGGCCCGGTGCGACGCTCCAGTGGCATTGCTACCCCCTAGGGCCCCGTCCCGCCTAACCCTGTAGCGTTTGACCATGGGATCTAGCCCTTTGACTTTGCACGGATGGGCTTTGACAAGCGGACCTCCCCGCCCGGTTGTGTTAGGTCAGCCCATAGGAACACTTTGGAGCAACAACCGGGCCAGACCCACAGCAAGATCCCCTCCGTGTAGACCCGACATGTCCGTTTCCCCCCTCCAGGTGCCGGCGGCGGCGCCGTCCGTGAGGGGGGGCACACCCCGGACACGCGTGCCGGGCGTTTGCAACCGCCACAACACTTCCAGACTTGTGAGAGGCCGCCAACACAAGATTTGGCGGCATGCTAGCCCCCGGAGGCCGCCGGCCACAGCCGTAGACGCGCGAAGGGCAATCCGCGTGGAGGGAATTTTTCAGATACTTCTCCATCACCAAAAATTATGAAAAAATACCATCATTCCTATAGCACATGTGCCCACGTCGTGCAAAAAAAACTCATGATTTTATCGCGCTCCGAGTATTTAATAATATTCACGCCGCATCGTTACCACAGAACGCCTACTACCGTGTCATCGCCGTCTGTGAGGGGGGCCACACCCCGGAGACGCGTGCCGCCTCTTCGGACATGCCATCAGACCACCCCGCATGTATGAGGGCCCGGTGCGACGCTCCGGTGGCATTCCTACCCCCCAGGGCCCGCGTCCCGCCTAACCCTGTAGCGTTTGACCACGGGATCTAGCCCTTTGACTTTGCACGGACGGGCTTTGACCAGTGGACCTCTCCACCCGGTTGTGTTAGGTCAGCCCATAGGAACATTTTGGAGCAACATCCGGGCCAGACCCACAGTGTGACGCCCCCGATTCAATCGTACACTAATCATGCACGCAAATGTGTACGATCAAGAACAGGGACTCACGGGAAGATATCACAACACAACTCTACAAATAAAATAAGTCATACAAGCATCATAATACAAGCCAGGGGCCTCGAGGGCTCGAATACAAGTGCTCGATCATAGACGAGTCAGCGGAAGCAACAATATCTGGGTACAGACATAAGTTAAACAAGTTTGCCTTAAGAAGGCTAGCACAAACTGGGATACAGATCGAAAGAGGCGCAGGCCTCCTGCCTGGGATCCTCCTAACTACTCCAGGTCGTCGTCAGCGGGCAGCACGTAGTAGTAGGCACCTCCGGTGTAGGAGGGGTCATCGTCGACGGTGGCGTCTGGCTCCTGGACTCCAGCATCTGGTTGCGACAACCAGGAAGAGAGGAAGGGGAAAAAGGGGGGGGAGAAAGCAACCGTGAGTACTCATCCAAAGTACTCGCAAGCAAGGAACTACACTACATATGCATGGGTATGTGTGTAAGGAGGCCATATCGGTGGACTGAACTGCAGAATGCCAGAATAAGAGGGGGATAGCTAGTCCTGTCGACGACTACGCTTCTGGCAGCCTCCGTCTTGCAGCATGTAGAAGAGAGTAGATTGAAGTCCTCCAAGTAGCATCTCCAAGTAACATCTCCAAGTAACATCTCATAGCGTAATCCTACCCGGCGATCCCCTCCTCATATCCCTGAGGTAGAACGACCGCCGGTTGTATCTGGCACTTGGAAGGGTGTGTTTTATTAAGTATCCGGTTCTAGTTGTCATAAGGTCAAGGTACAACTCCAAGTCGTCCTGTTACCGAAGATCACGGCTATTCGAATAGATTAAACTTCCCTGCAGGGGTGCACCACATAACCCAACACGCTCGATCCCATCTGGCCGGACACACTTTCCTGGGTCATGCCCGGCCTCGGAAGATCAACACGTCGCAGCCCCACCTAGGCTCAACAGAGAGGCCAGCACGCCGGTCTAAACCTAAGCGCACAGGGGTCTGGGCCCATCGCCCATAGCACACCTGCACGTTGCGTACGCGGCCGAAAGCAGAACTAGCCCCCTTAATACAAGAGCAGGCTTACGTTCCAATCCGGCGCGCGCCGCTCCGTCGCTGACGTCTGAAGTGCTTCGGCTGATACCACGACGTCGGGATACCCATAACTACTCCCACGTAGATGGTTAGTGCGTATAGGCTCGTAGCCAGACTCAGATCAAATACCAAGATCTCGTTAAGCGTGTTAAGTATCCGCGAACGCCGAACAGGGCCAGGCCCACCTGTCTCCTAGGTGGTCTCAACCTGCCCTGTCGCTCCGCCACAAAAGATCCACACAGAGGGCCGTCGGGACAAAGGTCCTTTCAGCCCCCAATCCGTGAATCACTCGCGGGTACTCTTCGAGCTGACCCGACTTTAGTCACCATCTGTATAGTATGTATGTATGTATAGTATATACTCGTGATCACCTCCCAGGTGATCACGGCCCGATAGTATAGCAAGGCAGACTGACAAGAATGTAGGGCCAATGATGATAAACTAGCATCCTATACTAAGCATTTAGGATTGCAGGTAAGGTATCAACAGGTGTAGCAACAATGTCAGGCTATGCATCCGAATAGGATCAACGAAAAGCAGTAACATGCTACACTACTCTAATGCAAGCAGTATAGAGAAGAATAGGCGATATCTGGTGATCAAGGGGGGGGCTTGCCTGGTTGCTCTGGCAAGAGAGAGGGGTCGTCAACTCCGTAGTCGAACTGGGCAGGCAGCAGCGTCGGTCTCGTAGTCTACCGGAGAGAAGAGGGGGAAGAAACAATGAATACCACGTAAACAGATGCATATCGATGCATGACATGTCAAGAAGCGATGCTAGGCGTGCCCTAACGTGGTATAAGGTGGTACTGGTCAAGGGGGAATCATCCGGGAAAGTATTCCCGGTGTTTCGTGTTTTCAGGCAGAGGAGCCGGAGGGGGAAAGTTGCGGGTTCGATAGGTTAGGGGGGTGTGGTGGACGAACGGACTGCGTATCCGGGTTCGCCACGTCGTTCTGAGCAACTTTCATGTTGAAAATATTTTAATCCGAGTTACGGATTAAAAGATATGATTTTTAAAAGATTTTAATATTTTTGGAATTTAATTATTTATTTAATTAATTCGAAAAATGTATTTATGACGTCAGCATGATGTCATGCTGACGTCAGCAGTCAACAGGGGTTGACTGAGTCAACCCTGACATGTGGGTCCCGCATGTCATTCTCTAATATCTAATTAACCTAATCAGAGTTAATTAACATTAGTTAATTAGGTTAATTAGTGATTAGTGCTAATTAATCAGAATTAATTAGATTAATTAATTAATTAATTAATTAATTAATTAATTAATTAGTTAATTAGTTAATTAGTTTTATTTAATTTTTCATTTTCCTTTTATTTTTAAACCGTTCTGTGGGGGTGGGGCCCCCATGTCATCGGCCCAGAGGGCCAAACGGGCATGCGGGCGTGGTGGGTTTGCGGGGCGGTGCCCGTTTCGGGCGCAACCCCGAAGGACGCGGCGCGGGCGCCCGCGCCCGAAGCCAACGGGGTCGGGGCGGCCGAGGCCACGACGGTGGCCGGAGGGGCCGCAACCACGGCGAGGGTGGCCGGGCGGCAAGCGGCGCCG
>NC_041382.1:781619938-781624367 GCF_002162155.2 Triticum dicoccoides
AATGAAGCGGGCACGGAAGGCAGCCTGAAAGTCTGGCCAGGAGATGATTGTCCCAACTGGCAGAGTACGCCTATGGCTGTCCCACCATTGAGCTGCGGGTCCCTTCAGGAAGAAGGAAGCAAAAGTGACATAGCTGGCAGGGGCTACATCAGCAGACTCCATTTCATAGGTGATGTCACGGAGCCAGTCATCAGCATCCAGCGGCTGGGTTGAGCTGCGGTACACACTTGGGTTGAGGCGTATGAAATCCTGCAGAGTTGTTGTGTTTGGATGCTGGTTCATATTGGGGCGAGGAAACTGAGCCATCATGTTTTCCATGAACTGGCGATTCATCTCAAGCTGTTGGATCATACCAGCCATGTACTCAGGCGGTGGTGGGAAGTTGCCACCACGACCACGACCAGCTGGTCTAACCATCCTGCTAATATATAACAGGGGTAGTTCAGTATTGAGAATTTGCATAGACAAGAGTCATTCATGATGAAACATGCGAAATGAAAGGAGCACGACAGATACCACATAGATAGTCGGCATAACTTACAAAAGGGGTCGGACATAGAGTTCAGTACACAGAGTTCAGTACATAGATTAAGTCATCATAGGCGGCACGCAGGCTTGCGAGTGCATCTAAGACTAATGAACAAGACTACATCAGTCCCAGGAGGTACTGTGAAGGTAGCGGTAACCTGACAGCTGGTAGTGAGGCAACGGATAGTCCTCCACGTCAGTGGCCTGGGGGCCGCGGATACTCTGGTGTAGAACCCGACGCTCAGGTGGCAGAAGAGGACCAAGTGTGGGAGAGTAGCCTCCCACCTCTGGCCATCCGACACCGTGGGGCATCACGGTCCTGGCTGGGTAGATCGCAGAACGCGGTAGCTGTCCAGACCGGACAAAGGGGTGCAACCGCGTCAGAGCCCTGTAAAGGTGCTGACGAGTGGTGTACAACTCGTGGCGAAGAGCTCTGTTAGCTCGGTCCAGCCCATCAGCATGCAGAACCAGGCGCTGATGGTGGAACGGCTCTCGGGTGACGGTGGAGTAGGCGGCAGTGTAGTATCCCTCCGCACCAACGTCAGATGCGATAGGAATGTGCCTGAAAGGGGAAGTGTCCAATGCCTGATACTCTCCACGAAGACGTGTCAGAGCAGCATGAGCCGCATCGTGGACTGCCATCTCGATGGTCACTCCAACACCATGAGCGGTGTGCAGCACGGTAGTGGACTCATACTCCCGAGAGTATAGGTGGACGATGGCACGGTACTGCTCCTGGTTAAAGTCCTGGTACTCCTCGTAGACGGTGTACTCAGGGTGCCAGCGATAACCCAGATAGGTCATCATATCAGCTAGCACAGCAGGTGATCCTGAGGCACCAATGGCCGCAGTGTGGCGCACGACCTGCCTCGTGGGTTCCATCTGAAAACAAAGATGTTTCAATGGAGTCAAATGACAACACGGGCATTATTCAAAATGCTATCCTACAGAATAACTATGGCTTATCCAACTTCGGGGTGAACGTGGTAACGGGATCCTAATGTTAGAGTTAGTAAATTCGTTTAACCCGAGTAGAAAAGAGTTCAGAGTCCCAGAGCAAGGTCGAGGAGTAAAAGATCCTAGTACCACCCGATGGCGACGTGGGCCCGTAAGGCACACAGCCAAGTTAGTAAAAGTTTTTGTAATGTCTAGACTCGACTTCGGCCAAGGAGTGTGGAAGGGGGATTCCTACAGGCAGTCGGCTCTGATACCAACTTGTGACGCCCCCGATTCAATCGTACACTAATCATGCACGCAAATGTGTACGATCAAGAACAGGGACTCACGGGAAGATATCACAACACAACTCTACAAATAAAATAAGTCATACAAGCATCATAATACAAGCCAGGGGCCTCGAGGGCTCGAATACAAGTGCTCGATCATAGACGAGTCAGCGGAAGCAACAATATCTGGGTACAGACATAAGTTAAACAAGTTTGCCTTAAGAAGGCTAGCACAAACTGGGATATAGATCGAAAGAGGCGCAGGCCTCCTGCCTGGGATCCTCCTAACTACTCCAGGTCGTCGTCAGCGGGCAACACGTAGTAGTAGGCACCTCCGGTGTAGGAGGGGTCGTCGTCGACGGTGGCGTCTGGCTCCTGGACTCCAGCATCTGGTTGCGACAACCAGGAAGAGAGGAAGGGGAAAAAAGGGGGGAGAAAGCAACCGTGAGTACTCATCCAAAGTACTCGCAAGCAAGGAACTACACTACATATGCATGGGTATGTGTGTAAGGAGGCCATATCGGTGGACTGAACTGCAGAATGCCAGAATAAGAGGGGGATAGCTAGTCCTGTCGACGACTATGCTTCTGGCAGCCTCCGTCTTGCAGCATGTAGAAGAGAGTAGATTGAAGTCCTCCAAGTAGCATCTCCAAGTAACATCTCCAAGTAACATCTCATAGCGTAATCCTACCCGGCGATCCCCTCCTCATATCCCTGAGGTAGAGCGACCGCCGGTTGTATCTGGCACTTGGAAGGGTGTGTTTTATTAAGTATCCGGTTCTAGTTGTCATAAGGTCAAGGTACAACTCCAAGTCGTCCTGTTACCGAAGATCACGGCTATTCGAATAGATTAAACTTCCCTGCAGGGGTGCACCACATAACCCAACACGCTCGATCCCATTTGGCCGGACACACTTTCCTGGGTCATGCCCGGCCTCGGAAGATCAACACGTCGCAGCCCCACCTAGGCTCAACAGAGAGGCCAGCACGCCGGTCTAAACCTAAGCGCACAGGGGTCTGGGCCCATCGCCCATAGCACACCTGCACGTTGCGTACGCGGCCGAAAGCAGAACTAGCCCCCTTAATACAAGAGCAGGCTTACGTTCCAATCCGGCGCGCGCCGCTCCGTCGCTGACGTCTGAAGTGCTTCGGCTGATACCACGACGTCGGGATACCCATAACTACTCCCACGTAGATGGTTAGTGCGTATAGGCTCGTAGCCAGACTCAGATCAAATACCAAGATCTCGTTAAGCGTGTTAAGTATCCGCGAACGCCGAACAGGGCCAGGCCCACCTGTCTCCTAGGTGGTCTCAACCTGCCCTGTCACTCCGCCACAAAAGATCCACACAGAGGGCCGTCGGGACAAAGGTCCTTTCAGCCCCCAATCCGTGAATCACTCGCGGGTACTCTTCGAGCTGACCCGACTTTAGTCACCATCTGTATAGTATGTATGTATGTATAGTATATACCCGTGATCACCTCCCAGGTGATCACAGCCCGATAGTATAGCAAGGCAGACTGACAAGAATGTAGGGCCAATGATGATAAACTAGCATCCTATACTAAGCATTTAGGATTGCAGGTAAGGTATCAACAGGTGTAGCAACAATGTCAGGCTATGCATCCGAATAGGATCAACGAAAAGCAGTAACATGCTACACTACTCTAATGCAAGCAGTATAGAGAAGAATAGGCGATATCTGGTGATCAAGGGGGGGGCTTGCCTGGTTGCTCTGGCAAGAGAGAGGGGTCGTCAACTCCGTAGTCGAACTGGGCAGCAGCAGCGTCGGTCTCGTAGTCTACCGGAGAGAAGAGGGGGAAGAAACAATGAATACCACGTAAACAGATGCATATCGATGCATGACATGTCAAGAAGCGATGCTAGGCGTGCCCTAACGTGGTATAAGGTGGTACTGGTCAAGGGGGAATCATCCGGGAAAGTATTCCCGGTGTTTCGTGTTTCCGGGCAGAGGAGCCGGAGGGGGAAAGTTGCGGGTTCGATAGGTTAGGGGGGTGTGGTGGACGAATGGACTGCGTATCCGGGTTCGCCACGTCGTTCTGAGCAACTTTCATGTTGAAAATATTTTAATCCGAGTTACGGATTAAAAGATATGATTTTTAAAAGATTTTAATAATTTTGGAATTTAATTATTTATTTAATTAATTCGAAAAAATGTATTTATGACGTCAGCATGATGTCATGCTGACGTCAGCAGTCAACAGGGGTTGATTGAGTCAACCCTGACATGTGGGTCCCGCATGTCATTCTCTAATATCTAATTAACCTAATCAGAGTTAATTAACATTAGTTAATTAGGTTAATTAGTGATTAGTGCTAATTAATCAGAATTAATTAATTAATTAATTAATTAATTAATTAGTTAATTAGTTAATTAGTTTTATTTAATTTTTCATTTTCCTTTTATTTTTAAACCGTTCTGTGGGGGTGGGGCCCCCATGTCATCGGCCCAGAGGGCCAAACGGGCATGCGGGCGTGGTGGGTTTGCGGGGCGGTGCCCGTTTCGGGCGCAACCCCGAAGGACGCGGCGCGGGCGCCCGCGCCCGAAGCCAACGGGGTCGGGGCGGCCGAGGCCACGACGGTGGCCGGAGGGGCCGCAGCCACGGCGAGGGTGGCCGGGCGGCAAGCGGCGCCGGCGAGGCGATTCGGGGCGA
>NC_041382.1:781625186-781633573 GCF_002162155.2 Triticum dicoccoides
CTGGCCCAGATGGGCCAGGGGAGGTTCCCTCCCTCTTTTCTTCTTCCTTTCTTTTCTTTTATTATTTTCCTTTTCTGCTTTCTGTTTTAGTTTAATTAAAATGCCAAAACATTTTACAAAAATTTGTGCACCCCACCATAATTAGGTTTGCTATTTTAGACAACCCCCGAACAATTTAGTTTTCGTTTCTGAAAACTTTTATTGTTTGTTTTCTTTTTAAATTTGAAATTCGAACTAGGTTCCGAACTAACGCGAGTTTATCCACAGTAACCGAGGTGACGTGGCACCATTAGCGGGGATTACTGTAGCAAGATCATCCGGGCGTTACACACAGCAAGATCCCCTCCGTGTAGACCCGACGCGTCCGTTTCCCCACTCCAGGTGCCGGCGGTGGCGCCGTTCGTGAGGAGGGCCAAACCCCGGAGACGCGTGCCGCCTCTTCGGACATGCCACCACTCCAGCCCGCATGTATGAGTGGCCAGTGCGACGCTCCGGTGGCATTGCTACCCCCTCAGGGCCCCCGTCCCGCCTAACACTGGAGCGGTCGACCACGAGATCTAGCCCTTTGACTTTTCACGGACGGGCTTTGAACAGTGGACCTCTCCACCCGGTTGTGTCAGGTCAGCTCAGAGGGACACCTGGGAGCAACATCCGGCCAAACCGACAGCTACATCCCCTCCGTGTAGACCCGATGCATCCGTTTTCCCCCTCCATGTGCCGGTGGCGCCGTCCGTTAGGGGGGCCATGCCCCGGAGATGCGTGCCACCTCTTCGAACATGCCACAACACCATTCGGTTGTGGTAGGTTATTCCATAGAAACACATGACATCATATTATTAATGTGCTTGAAAAAAATACAAACTATATATATATATGTTCATAATCTATGGAAAAAATTACAAACTACATATATATTCATATAATACATAAAAAAGCATGAACACATATTTTTTAAAAAGCATAAAAACATATGCAAAAAAAACGTATGTAAAAAAAGCATTAAAACCTATGCAAAAAAAGTATGTAAAAAAATAGCTATGCCGACGGCAAAGCCGTCGGCATAGATACTGCAGATATGCCGCGGATGGGTGACGTGGCAGATATGCCGACGGCTGCCGTCGGCATACCTACGCCGCGGATCGCTGATGTGGCATGCGGAGATATGCCGACGGCCGCCCGTCCCGACCGTCGGCATAGGTTTGACGGCGTTAGCCGCTAGTCACGGGCGGGGTCGCCGGTCCCACAGTTATACCGACGGCTGATTTATGCCGACGGCTGCTGTCGGCATGTCAGCGGCTAGGTCGACGGCCGTTCTGTGCCGACGGCGGCTGTCGGCATAGATCCACGTAACCCAACGGCCAGTGTAAGCCGACGGCCAGGACTGTGCTGTCGGCATATCTCAACCTAGGACGACGACAGCCGTAGGCATAGGTTTGGCCGTCGGCGTATGCCCGTTTTTCCGGTAGTGAGGGGTAGCCACATGCCCGCATACGGTTCAGGAGTCTACAGTAGGTATCACTAGTAGAAAACAGGGCTTTGGTCCAGGCCGGGTCAGCCCATTAGTCCCGGTTCAGTCCAGAACTGGGACCAATGGGGGCATTGGACCCGGTTCGTGAGCCCAGGGGGCCGACCGGGCCACATGGGCTATTGGTCCCGGTTCATCTGGACCTTTTGGTCCCGATTTGTGGGACGAACCGGGACCAATGGGCCTCGCTCCTGGCCCACCACCATTGGTCCCGGTTGGTGGCATGAATCGGGACCAAAGGCTCCCCTTTAGTCCCGGTTCATGCCACCAACCGGGACCAATGAGGTGCCTATACATACCCCCTCGCGTAAGAACAGAGCACACTGCTCTGTTTTTTTCTGGCCGAGGGGGAGAGGGCTTGGTGGTGCTCTAGCTCACCTCCTATGCACACAAGGTGTTCGATGGAATGCCTGAGCCACACTACTTAAGCTTTCTCCTCTCCAAGCTCGACCTCCAAGCTCCATTTTCCTCAATATTTGTCTAGATTTAGCGGTCCGTCACGCCCCGTCCCCGTCTTCACTGCCGTCGATCACCCGCGCCGAGCTCATCGCCGGCACCACCGTGGTGAGCCTCTTGTTCTTATCTTCTTTCTAAAGGAAAAATATTCTTACTTGTATGTTTACATAGATACTTGTATTATTTTCTTACTTTTATTATTGCATCTTATATAGTGCGATGGTTTTGGTATCCGCCCCCGTCGGCCCTCGTCCTGTCTATGATTCGGATGTGGTATATATATTATCTTTATAACTATTGGTTCATTTATTGTTTATGAAAATTATGCCGACCAACGTGACATAGATTTTATTAATGTAGGATGTATGTGAATCGGAAATGCCAACCGACCCTATTGTTGAGAGGTTAAATTTAGTTGAAGAAGAAAACAATTTGTTGAAGGAAAAAATAAAAAAAATTGAGGAGGAGAAGATGATATTGGAGTTGCATGTTACGGATGTCGTCGATGATCACAAGATCAAGATGGATGCAATGCGCTTGAAGATTAGAAAGATTAGAAAATATGCCATTCATACCGAGGCTTGGTGTCATTATGCCATTGGAACAATTGTTACCTTGGTTGCGATTATGATCACATTTGTTTTCGCATTGAAATGTTTTACATAGTTTCAATGTATGGTTTAATTAATTAGATGCTATGGAGAGCTATATGTTGTTAGATGAGAACTATGTATGCACTTTGGTTTTAATGTGATGATGAACTTCTATTAATTTGGACACTTAATTATATATAATGCACGCAGATGAACCGGCAATGGATGTATGGTGACAGACACACCTGCGAGTACATTAAGAGCGTGCATGAGTTTCTCGATGCGGCTGAGGCAAACAAGCAGAATGGTTTTATGTGTTGTCCATGCACTGAATGTGGGAATACGAGGTCTTACTCTAACCGGAAAGTCCTTCACTCCCACCTGCTTTACAAGGGTTTCATGCCACACTATAATGTTTGGAGGAGGCACGGAGAAATAGGGGTTATGATGGAAGATGGCGAAGAAGAAGAGTACGATGACGACTATGTGCCCCCTGAATACGGTGATGCTGCAACGGGGGGAGCTGGTGAAGATCAAGAGGAACCAGACGATGTGCCCAATGATGCTGCAATGGGTGAAGCTGCTGAAGATCAAGAGGAACCAGACGATGTGCCCGATGATGATGATCTCCGCCGGGTCATTGTCGATGCAAGGACGCAATGCAAAAGTCAAAAGGAGAAGTTGAAGTTCGATCGCATGTTAGAGGATCACAAAAAAGGGTTGTACCCCAATTGCGAAGATGGCAACACAAAGCTCGGTACCGTACTGGAATTGGTGCAGTGGAAGGCAGAGAATGATGTGCCTGACAAAGGATTTGAGAAGCTACTGAAAATATTGAAGAAGAACCTTCCAAAGGATAACGAATTGCCCGACAGTACATACGCAGCAAAGAAGGTCGTATGCCCTCTAGGATTGGAGGTGGAGAAGATACATGCATGCCCTAATGACTGCATCCTCTACCGCGGTGCATACAAGGATCTGAACACATGCCCGGTATGTGGTGCATTGCGGTATAAGATCAGACGAGATGACCCTGGTGATGTTGATGGCGAGCCCCCCAGGAAGAGGGTTCCTACGAAGGTGATGTGGTATGCTCCTATAATACCACGGTTGAAACGTCTGTTCAGAAACGAAGAGCATGCCAAGTTGATGCGATGGCACAGTGAGAACCGAAAGAAAGATGGGAAGTTGAGAGCACCTGCTGACGGGTCGCAGTGGAGAAAAATCGAGAGAAAGTACTGGGATGAGTTTGCAAAGGACCCAAGGAATGTATGGTTTGCTTTAAGCGCGAATGGCATTAATCCTTTCGGGGAGCAGAGCAGCAATCACAGCACCTGGCCCGTCACTCTATGTATGTATACCCTTCCTCCTTGGATGTGCATGAAGCGGAAGTTCATTATGATGCCAGTTCTCATCCAAGGCCCTAAGCAACCCGGCAACGACATTGATGTGTACCTAAGGCCATTAGTTGAAGAACTTTTACAGCTGTGGAATGGAAACGGTGTACGTACGTGGGATGAGCACAGACATGAGGAATTTAACCTAAAGGCGTTGCTGTTCGTGACCATCAACGATTGGCCCGCTCTCAGTAACCTTTCAGGACAGACAAACAAAGGATACCACGCATGCATGCACTGTTTAGATGACACTGAAAGTATATACCTGGACAAATGCACGAAGAATGTGTACCTGGGCCATCGTTGATTTCTTCCGACCAACCATCAATGTCGAAAGAAAGGCAAGCAATTCAAAGGCGAGGCAGATCACCGGAAGAAGGCCGCCATGCGTACTGGTGATCACGTACTTGCTATGGTCAATGATTTACATGTAATCTTTGGAAAGGGTCCCGGTGGACTAGCTGTTCTGAATGACGCTGAGGGACACGCACCCATGTGAAAGAAGAAATCTATATTTTGGGACCTACCCTACTGGAAAGACCTAGAGGTCCGCTCTTCAATCGACGTGATGCACGTGACGAAGAACCTTTGCGTGAACCTGCTAGGCTTCTTGGGCGTGTATGGGAAGACAAAAGATACACCTGAGGCATGGGAGGACCTGCAACATTTGCACGAAAAAGACGGCATGCCTCTGAAGCAGTATAAAGGTCCTGCCAACTACGCTCTTACGAAAGAAGAGAAAGAAATCTTCTTTGAATGCCTGCTCAGTATGAAGGTCCCGACTGGCTTCTCGTCGAATATAAAGGGAATAATAAATATGCCAGAGAAAAAGTTCCAGAACCTAAAGTTTCATGACTGCGACGTGATTATGACACAACTGCTTCCGATGGCATTGAGGGGGCTTCTACCGGAAAACGTCCGATTAGCCATTGTGAAGCTATGTGCATTCCTCAATGCAATCTCTCAGAAGGTGATCGATCCAGAAATCGTACCAAGGCTAAGGAGTGATGTGGCGCAATGTCTTGTCAGTTTCGAGCTGGTGTTCCCACCATCCTTCTTCAATATCATGACACACGTCCTAGTTCATCTAGTCGACGAGATTGTCATCCTGGGGCTCGTATTTATACACAGTATGTTCCCCTTTGAGAGGTTCATGGGAGCCCTAAAGAAATATATCCGTAACCGCGCTAGGCCAGAAGGAAGCATCTCCATGGTCCATCAAACAGAGGATGTTATCGGGTTTTGTGTTGACTTCATTCCTGGCCTTAAGAAGATAGGTCTCCCTAAATCGCGGTATGAGGGGAGACTGACTGGAAAAGGCACTCTTGGAAGTGACTCAATAATATGCAGGGACGGATAATCTTGGTCTCAAGCACACTACACAGTTCTACAGAACTCTACCTTGGTGACCCTGTATGTCGATGAACACAAGAACAGTCTGCGCTCCAAACACCCGGAGTAGTGCGACGACTGGATTACATGTTAACACATCAGGACTTTCAGCAGTTGGTTGGAAACACGTCTCAGAGGTGACAACACTGTTTGTGATGAGTTGTACTTGTTGTCCAGGGACCATCTTTGACTGTATTGACTTACAAAGGATACGAGATAAATGGGAATACATTTTACACGATCGCCCAAGATCAAAAGAGCACCAACCAAAACAGCGGTGTCCGCTTTGATGCAGCAACCGAGAGCGGAAAGGACACATACTATGGTTACATAGTGGACATATGGGAACTTGACTACGGACCTGATTTTAAGGTCCCTTTGTTTAAGTGCAAATGGGTCAATCTGTCAGGCGGCGGGGTACAGGTAGACCCACAGTACGGAATGACAACAGCGGATCTGAAAAATCTTGGGTACACTGACGAACCGTTCGTCCTAGCCAATGATGTGGCACAGGTTATCTATGTGAAGGACATATCTACCAAACCGAGAAAAAGAAAAGATAAGGAAGCGAATACATCATACGATGAGCGAAAGCGCCACATATTTCTATCAGGAAAAAGGGACATCCTGGGAGTGGACGGCAAGACAGACATGTCTGAAGATTATGAAAAGTTTCATGAAATTCCTCCCTTCAATGTCAAGGCTGACCCAAGCATCCTGATAAACGATGAAGATTATCCATGGTTACGGCGCAATAAGCAAATGACACAAGCGAAGAAAAAGTGAAGACTTTCTCCCGCAACTATTATGATGATACCATGCCAACTTTGTAACACACGAGTATACTACCATTGTCCATTTTGTACATGCACATGCTATGTGGGTGAAATTATGATACCATGCCAACTTTCAACTTTTTCAGAGTTCATTTGAAATGCTTTAATGTCTTATGGTTCGGCCCTCGTAATACCATTATTCAAATTTTAACTATTCAAATTTGAAAACTAATGGCACTAACAGAAAGTTTATTATTTTTTCTAAAACTGATGGCACTAACAGAAAGTTTATAATTTTTCTGACCTAAAAGCAAAAAGAATTAAAAATAAAGCAAAAAACAAAAGAAAATAAATAATGCAAAAAACAAAACAAAAAACAGGAAAAAAACTATTTTTATAGTAAAGTTAATCACAAACATGTGATTCAGACAAATTTCAAAGAATTCAAATTTTAACTATTCAAATTTGAAAACTAATGGCACTAACAGAAAGTTTATAATTTTTCTAAAACTAATGGCACTAACAGAAATTTTATAATTTTGCTGACCTAAAAGCAAAAGGAATTAAAAAAATGCAAAAAACAAAAGAAAATAAATAATGCAAAAAACAAAAAAAAAATGGAAAAAGTAAAGTTAATCACAAACATGTGATTCAAACAAATTTCAAAGAATTCAAATTTTAACTATTCAAATTTGAAAACTAATGGCACTAACAGAAAGTTTATAATTTTACTCCTCGCCCCTGGCCCATGACCATTAGTCCCGGTTTATGCCACAAACCGGGACTAAAGGTTTGGTCCTCGTTGCGGGCAGAGTTTAGTCCCACCTCGCCAACCGAAGGGGGCTCACACCGGTTTATAAGCCCTTCCCTCTCTGCCTTGTTGAGCTCCTCTCAAAGTGAAAATAGATGCCCTAATAGAGAAAAGTTTAACCTAAATTCAGAGTGAATTTCTCTGAAATTCATAGAAATTTAATATGAATTTAGGTTGAATTTTCTCTGTAAGCGCATCTATTCTCATTTTTTAGTAAGTTAATCACAAACTTGTGATTCACACAAATTTCAAAGAATTCAAATTTTAACTATTCAAATTTGAAAACTAATGGCACTAACAAAAAGTTTATAATTTTTCGAAAACTAATGGCACTAACAGAAAGTTTATAATTTTGCTAACCTAAAAGCAAACAGAATTAAAAATTAAATCAAAAAACAAAAGAAAATAAATAATGCAAAAAACAAATCAAAAAATAGGAAAAAAACTATTTTTTATAGTAAAGTTAATCACAAAATAAAATAAATAAGGCAACAAAGAAAACAAAGAAACTAAAAAAGTGTTTTCAAATTTGAAAACTAATGGCACTAACAGAAAGTTTATAATTTTTCTAAAACAAAAAGCAAAAAGAATAAAAAAAAATAAAGCAAAAAACAAAAGAAAATAAATAATGCAGAAAACAAAACAAAAAACTGGAAAAAAATAGGAACAATAAGTATTTTGTTGTAAGTAGAAACAAAATAAAATAAATAAAGCAACAAAGAAAACAAAAAAAGTGTTTTCAAATTTGAAAACTAATGGCATTAACAAAAAGTTTATAATTTTTCTAAAACTAAATGCATAAAGAATTAAAAAATAAAGCAAAAAACAAAATAAAATAAAATAAATAAAGCAACAAAAAAAGTGCCACCTACTGGCCCCCACGGCCTGAATACGACTAGAAACCCATCCAAGGGCCAGGATTCAGGCCCGCAGGAGGCCCAGTAGGCCCACAGGCATAGCAGTGACAATTAGGCCCGTAAGCCTGCAATAGAGAGAAGCTCGAGAGGGGTGCGGCAGTGGGGCTTATAAACCACTGCGCACCCCTCTCAGCTAGCGAGGTGGGACTAAACTTTTGACGCCGCAGCAGCACAAGGCCTTTGGTCCCGGTTGGTGCTACCAACCGGGACCAAAGGTCGCCGCTTCCCGCCCTTTGGGCTGCTGAAAAGAGGCCTTTGGTCCCGGTTGGTGGCACCAACCGGGACTAATGCCCAACTTTAGTCCCGGTTGCTGCCACGAACCGGTACTAAAGGCTCTGCTATATAAGTCCACACTTAGAAAATTTTCACTCTCATCTTGCAGTTGCCGCCCCCGACGCCGCCAGGCTGGCCCGACACCGCCCGCCCCGGCCCGCCCCCGTCGTCGCCGTCGCCCGCACCCCTACCCCGACGCGCGCCGCCCCGGCCCGCCCCCGTCGCCGTCGCCCGCGTCCCTGCCCCG
>NC_041382.1:781633878-781635326 GCF_002162155.2 Triticum dicoccoides
CCCTTCCCCGACACGCGCCGCCCCGGCCCGCCGTCGCCGTCGCCCGCGCCCCCTACCCCGAGCGCGCGCCCACTGCCCCGTCGCCATCCTCGCCGCCGACCCCGCGGTCCTCCTGGTCCGGCCGGCGCCCTCCCTAGCTAGCATTTTTTCCATATATATGCTTTTTTTTCTTATATATGCTTACTTTTTATATATATGTATATATGTTCTCTGTGTATATATATGTTCATGTATATATGCAAAAGATAGTTTTTTAGAAAAATTAGGATTTTTTTCTGTTCATAGATTTTTTTGCTGATATTAATTATTGTAAATATGCAAATGTTTGTATATTCATATGAACAATGAATTAGGTAATACTACTTCATGTATTTTTAAGAAGGAAGAAGAAGAAAAAGAATGAGAGGAAAAAGGAAATAAGAAGAGGAAGAAAGGAGAAGAAGAGGGGAGAGGAAGATGATGAGAAATAAATAAGAAGAAGAAAAAATAAGACAAAGAAGAATAGAGGAGAAGAAGAGAAAAATAGAATATATATTCTATTTTCTCTTTTCTCCTCTATTCCTTTCTTCTTCTCCTCTTTTTTTTCTTCTTTTTTTCCATGTATATATGTATGTGGCTATGTATGTATAGATGGATAGCATTTTTTTCCATGTATGTATGTCATTGTCGATATACCCCCTCCCCGTTAACTTCGACAGGAGGGGGGTCGATATAACCCTCCCCGATAACTTCGATACGAGGGGGGTCGATATACCCCCTCCCTGATAACTTCGACATGAGGGGGGGTCGAGAACTGGTTTAGGGGGTCGAGGGTTGAGAACTAGTTTAGGGGGTCAAGGGTCGAGAATGTCGGACATTCATGAGAGAGGCGAGGAAGAAGGGGAAGAAGAGGGAGAAGAAGAGGAGAGGAAGAAGAGGAAGTCTTCTCCTCTATTCTTTCTTCTCTTCTTTTTTCTTCTTCTTCCTATATGTATTAGTTTTTTATTTAGGTTGTTAATTAGTAGATATTAATTTTGTTCATATATGTATGGATGCATGTGATATGTATGTATGTATGTATGTATCGGGTATGTCGTTGTCGATATACCCCCTACCCGATAACTTCGACATGAGAGGGTCGAGAGGGGGTCTATGGTCGCCGAGGGGTCGAGGGTCGTCGAACATGAGAGGAAGAAGAGGATAAAAAAAGAAGAGGAAGAAGAAAAAAAAGAGGAGAAGAAAGAATAGAGGAGTTCTTCTCCTCTATTCTTTCTTCTCCTCTTTTTTTCTTCTTCTTCCTCTTTTTTTATCGGGAACGAGGGTCGCCGAGGGTCACCGAGCGGTAGAGAAAACCCTAAATAGCAAGTATCGTCGGTGTGAGATACATGTGGTCGTCGGTGTCGGACAGTACATCCACGTCCCACAAGTGACGCGGGCTTCGACACCCACGTCACTTGTGGGACGTGGAT
>NC_041382.1:781635591-781640412 GCF_002162155.2 Triticum dicoccoides
CGACACCGACGGCCACATGTATCTCACACCCACGATACTTGCTATTTAGGGTTTCCTCTACCGTTCGGCGACCCTCGACGACCCTCGTTCCCGATAAAAAAAAGAGGAAGAAGAAGAAAAAAAAGAGGAGAAGAAAGATTTCTTCTTCTCTTTTTCTTCTTCTTCTTCTTCCTCTTTATTTTATCGGGAACGAGGGTCGTCGAGGGTTAGGGTCGCCAGCGGTAGAGGAAACCCTAAATGGCAAGTATCGTCGATGTGAGATACATGTGGCCGTCGGTGTCGGACACTACATCCACGTCCCACAAGTGACGTGGGCGTCGAAGCCCGCGTCACTTGTGGGACGTGGATGTACTGTCCGACACCGACGGCCACATGTATCTCACACCCACGATACTTGCTATTTAGGGTTTCCTCTACCGCTCGGTGACCCTCGACGACCCTCGTTCCCGATAAAAAAAAGAGGAAGAATAAGAAAAAAAGAGGAGAAGAAAGAATAGAGGAGCTCCTCTATTCTTTCTTCTCCTCTTTTTTTCTTACTCCTCTATTCTTTATTCTCCTCTTTTTTTCTTCTTCCTCTTCTTCTTTTATCCTTGAAGCGTTGTCGAGGCCACCCCAAACCCTAAAGAAGCAGTGTCGAGGCCACCCAGAAGCAGCGTCGAGGCCACTAATTAATATTAGTTCTACGTTTGCCACTAATATATCCATCTGTCATGTTTGAATAATAATTGCCATGTTGTCAATATTTGTAGAAACTATGGACACCGCCCGAGACGAAGTACAAGAGTTGTTGGGGGACATAATCGCACGAGGAAGTGATGCCGTCTGATCGTTGTTTCTCAACGACACCGATGGTCTGGAAGCAGCTGGCTATGATTATGATGGCTCCGGTGACCTAATGCCGGTGCAAGAAGGAGACCGTGAGGACGGCTCCGGTGACCCAATGCCGGTGCAAGAAGGAGACCGTGATGACGTCTCCGGTGACCGAACCGAGTCCGGCCAGGTATATATATTAGTTAAGCTTCTACTGACTAGCTAATTGATGCATTCATTGTTTTGGTATGTACACATATTAATTAAGTCTTTATTCTTTTTTCTAGCCCTCCAGATCAAGCACAACTTCGGTAAAGAGACGAGGCCCGAATAAAAAGTTGAGCTCGGATGAAAAGTTTGAGATCATAGCAATCGCGCCCGACGGCCAACCGATTGACCCCTCCGGACAAAGAGCGCATTTGTTGCTCAGTGCGGGGTTTTGGTTAGGGACAAGATCCCGATCAGCATCCAGCAATGGTTAAAGCCAGCTACAGAAGACCCTGAGGTGTCTTATGTCAATGATATGCAGAAAAATGATCTTTGGACTGAGCTGAAATCAAATTTCACCCTACCGCCAGAGGATGATCCGGAGAAGCCAGTTAAAGGGCAATTAATCAAGTCTTTTGCTCTTAAGAGGATGGCAGAACTATTCAGGAGGTGGAAGAAAGATCTGAATAAGTTTGTTGAAAATAAAGAGACACCAAAATTCAAGGGCAGATATGAGAAGATCAGAGATCACTGGCCCACATTTGTGGCCCACAAGACATCGGAAAAGAGTAAGAAGATGTCGGCGACAAACAAGCAAAATGCTGCGAAGAAGAAGCATCACCATCGCACGGGGTCAGGTGGCTACCTCGTAGCCCGGCCTAAGTGGGCCAAGACTGAGAATGATCTGGTTGATAAAGGGATCGAACCAGAGACAATTAACTGGCCAGACCGTTGCAAGACTTGGTTCTTCGGGGCTGTCGGAACCTTGGACCCTGTATCAGGGAAGTGCATTTGGACGAACGATCAAATGGACATACCAGTCAAGAAGCTTCAGTAGTATATCGAAGCAGCGCAGCAAGGGACGTTCTTTCTAGATAGAGAGAACGACGAGCTCACAATGGCCCTCGGGAATCCTGAGCACCCTGGACGGACACGAGGCACGCCAGGCTCCATTCCGTGGAAGGTTGGGTTTCCGGACGCAGGCGGTTACAAATGCCAGGAGAGGAGGAAAAAGTGCAGCAGACCCAAATGCAGGCGCTGCAAGCAAGGATACAAGCGATAGAGGAACGAGAAGCAAATAGCAGCAAACGAATTGCCGAAGCTTCCCCCGAAGCTACCCCGCCATCTCAGCGGAGAAGCAGCGTGGCTTCCACCGAGCTGCTTCAGTCGGAGCATGCCTTGACGGCTCCTGCCAGCTATCCCGTGGATGCTATCACGGAGTCTCAAAATTGCCACCTTATGACGCAATGGATGAATTTGAAGGTTAAGGCGGCTGTTGGCTCTGTTTATCCTACTGAACCCGGCGCAACTTTTCACTGCCGACCGATTCCAGAAGGATATTCTAGGGTGATGGTGGATGAAATAACGGAGGGATTTGAGGACCTCTAGCTTGACCACCCTACCGGTGAAGGGGAGAGTAGGCTGGGTTCTGCTCTAAAGACTCCATGCCTATGGCGGAAGGAGCTCATCAACCTTCCGAACTGGACGCCTCCGCCTCCTCCTCCTCCTCTGGCAAGTCAGGGCACTCCGCCTCCTCCACCGCCTCCTCCTCCGGCGAGTTAGGGCACTCCGCCTCCTCCACCGCCTCCTCCTCCGGCGAGTGATGATCAGGGCACTTGGCCGGCTCCTTCTCCGACGCGTGGCGGCACTCCGCCTCCTTCTCCGCCTGCGCTGGCATGCCCGAGCAGCCAGCCTCGTCCTTCTCCGCCTCGTCAGCAAGGGCGGAAGAGACCTGCCGCCGCTCCGGCTGCTCCGGCACGTCGTAGTCCTTCTCCTCCGCCCCGTAAGCAAGTAAAGAAGACAACCGCTCCGTCTGCTCTGCCGGCGTCTAGCAATACAACCAGAGGCGGGAGGAAATACAGATTCGGTCCTTCTCTGAAGACTCCAGAGAAGTTACCGTACGAGAGGACCCCGGAGGAGAACGCCAAGATCGCACGAGAAGAAGTGAGGAACTACTTTGAAGGGGTGAAAGCAAAGAAACATCCACCTCCGGAGGAGAAGGTAGATCCGGTGAAAGCGAAGCGCACTCTGGCTGCCTGTGGTCTCCGCCGAAAGGAAACTATGAGCGCATTATTGGAAAGGAATTTGCCGAAGCGGAGCGGTCGGGAAGTACTGTCAGTGATCAAAGGCTGAAAGAACGACGAGCTCGGCGAACAAGCGAAGCAATCGTGCCCCCCGCTCAAGGTGCCTAGCGACATCGTCGCTAATGATCCGAGGATGGTGCCCGGTTATAGCAATCTTGGCGATTACCTGCCCGACGATGTACATTATGATTTCATGGAGGTGCAGATACAAAGATACGAGTACGGGAAGCCTCTCGTCAAAGATGAAAGATCTCTATCAACGATGATGCGAAGATTGCATGATTGGTACTTGAAAATCTGCAGAGAGTCTGGGGGGAGGAGTACTTTGTATGTGAGAGTTAAAAAGGAGTATGACCTCGTTGGAATTGAGCTGTTGCCTGTTCCATTTGAGGAGTTCTTTCAGTTTTTCAATCAATTGGCCCTCGATAAAGCAACGGTCACCTGCTACTGTCTGTAAGTAGTACTACTTCTGTCATTAAGTCTCTCTATATAGCTCAGCTCTTTCATTGCTGTATTTATAATCATCCTCACTATATTATGCAGATTGAAGATCGCCGAATTGAAGAAAAGACAAGTCGGTGATATTGGGTTCATTAACACATATCTCATAGATGCAACTGAGGTTAAATTTCATGCCGCAGATACCGAGGCCAACTTGCTACGATCGTTGGTAATAAATGAAAACAAAGATATAACACTCTTTCCTTACAACTTCAAGTGAGTGTTACTGTCTTGTGCGTATTCGGTTTCCCTTATATATTAGTCAAGGTTATAGTAATGTAATTGATGAGTTATGCATGCGTGTGCAGTTTCCACTATATTCTCCTAGAGATTAAGCTTGAGCAGGGACTAGTAACCGTCTTAGACTCAAGACGAAAAGATCCCCAGGACTATGCGGACATGACTCAAATGCTCGAAAAGTAAGTTAAATCGATCATTATCCACCATATCAGCAACTTTGTTCATTTCTTGATATATCAAGTAATTGTTTTCTTTGTTTGGCAGGGTTTGGAAAAAATTCATCAAAAAAGCTTCAGGACTCCCGAAGAAGCTGCAATTTAGACACCCGAAAGTAAGTACTATAGTAGCATGTTCCGCGCATTTCCTATTGATTCAAGCGCTAGTTTCATCAATACCATTTGGCATTCTTGCTTATCAGTTTGATTGACCTCTATTTCTTGTAAAGTGGTTGTGGCAGGAACAAGGGAATGATTTTTGTGGATACTATGTTTACGAGTCCATTCGCCACACGACCTGTGAGCGGGGCTACACCGACGAACAATATGAAGTACGTAAATAACAACATTCACAATTTTATTTTATTATCATCATTTGTGTTGAGTTTCATTCATTCATATATATATATATATATATATATATATATATATATATATATATATTGACCCCCTTCTTCAAATTAGATGCTTCGGAAGCGGGATGAACTCCTAGCACCAGCTCGCATGCGAGCAATTCAAGAGGAATTGGCGGCATTCTTTCTTGATCACGTGATCGCTGAAGACAGAGAATATTATGTGGACCATGAGTCCGTATGATTATATTTGTAAGAGATAATTATTGTATATATGTAGCCGGTAGTGTCGGATAGATATACGAGAACTTGTTGTTCGACCAATCTCTCAGAGAAGGAGAGGTGGTCGATATCACTTCTCTCTGTATGCATATATGTTCATGACGATCTTCTGTTTCCTTCGTTTGCTTA
>NC_041382.1:781640651-781662077 GCF_002162155.2 Triticum dicoccoides
CAACTACAGAAATGCTGATGCGTGAATGCCTAACCGGGACCAAAGGCCCTCCTGCATGGGCTCCGCGCACAGGCCACGTGGAGGCTCATCTGTCCCGGTTCTGGATACAAAAGGCCCTTACAAACCGGGGTGAACCGGGACAAAAGGCCCTTACGAACCGGGACAACAGGCCCTTTTTCTACTATTGTATGAACAAGGTCTTAACGCCCATGTGAGTGGCTGTATGCTTGCCCAACGATGTGCGGCTCCTTGATTATCTCATAATTAATATCGTATATATAGTACTAGTATCAGCTTAGTAAATTGCAGGCACGTGCCCTGCAATCGCCTTCCGCCTAGATCAGTGAGGCCGTGTCTTTTTCGACGTTGCGTAGCGGCACGCGAGGCGCCATGGGTCCAGATCTGGTCAAATGCCTCGATGAAGTCACCATGTGTCCAGATCTGATCAACAAAATATCTATGCCTCTCCATCCACTAAACAGGCAGCGCTTGTATATCTTCCTAGCTCCAGCAGCAGCTAAGCTATAGCCAATATCCATGCGCCCCCAAGGGTAATTGACAAAAACTATCGCTTTTGGGGTACACGGACTCGCGCACCTCCGTGGCGGGGCGGCGCTACAAGGACAAGAGAGACGGCGATGTGCTGATGCTTGCTGCGTGCGTGCCCATGGTGCCTCCGTTTGTATCTGGATTCCATTGAGAACCTCTTTGTATAATAAATTTGCAGATGAATGTAAAGGACTTGATTGGCAGACGCGTTACAAAATTATCAAAGGGTCTTGTGAAGGTTTAAAATACCTTCATAAAGGATTGGAAAAACCATTTTACCATTTGGACCTAAAACCAGACAAAATACTTCTAGATGGAAAAATGGCCCCCAAACTTGCAGTTTTTGGTCTGTCCAAAGTTCTACAGCGAAGAACCGACCAAGGTGACAAAAGGCACTGTTGGAACTATGTAAGTAAATGCTTGCAGCTAATTATTCCATTTCTATTGAAGACATTGTATTTATGATATATATTCTTGTTGCCATATGCAGTGGATAAATGCCACCTGAATATTTATTTGGAAATGTGGTCTCAAACAAGCTAGACATATTCAGCTTGGGTGTTGTAATGACCAAGATAATTGCAGGGCCCAGTGGCCACACCAGACATGCTGAAATGCATTACCAAGAGTTTTCTGATCAAGTAAGAAAGATATCTTTCGTCGATTGGAAAAAAAATGTCATTATGATATGGTGTACGTGTGTATGTTGTAATTCTAACTTTACACGTGGATCACACAGATACTAGGAAATTGAAGAAAAAGGTCGAAAGAAACGTGGAGTTCTCCTGAGCCACTAGAAGCACAATGCCGGCAAGTGAAAATATGCATTGAGATTAATTGCACTGAGCTGCATGGAGATGGATAGGCACAAAAGGCCAAGTATTATGGATATCATACATGAACTTAATAAGACTGAAATTTTTATTGAAAAAGTTACTTATTATGGACAAGATCCATCACTGCCACTTGCTTCCACTTCAAATGGTGTTCAACCTGCAGCATCACCTCCATCTTCAACATCACCTCCACCATCTTCTCCAACATCATCTCCCATAGCCATCAGATCTGACTTTCGGCACAAGATCTTGATGAAATGAACATAACGTGGGGTGCTAAAGATCAATTCCGGGAAATATCCAAAGCCGAGGTATGTAATAATCCTAGTTGCCATCACAATCAGCTCATTCTTGCAGAAACTAAGTGTTTTCTATCATTTGTGGCCCTGGTCGTTGAGGTGACAGGTGTAGGAGAGAAAGAGGAAGCATTTGCAAGGGTTCAAGAGATGCTCGACAATATGGACTAACTGGTTGGACTGAGAAGAGAATGCTGAGTCCGGTTCATAAAAGCCAAGATCGAGGTCGACGTGGCATCCTTTGACCAAATTGTGAAGAAGAGGCGTGGAGGCTTACCGGGAGGACAGTCCACACTGGTCTCACGGTGGGTGGACGACGCGAACGGAAGGGAGATGGCGCTACCGGGAACACCATAAGCCAAGCAGCCAACCCCTATCCTGTACCATCAAAGAGCAACTCGCCATGGCTAGGTCTCTCACCCTGGGAACCAGCAAGAGGATGCAAATCTTGTTCTGGACAAGTCGATCTGTATTTGTGTGCATGGGAAACAATATGCATATGTGGCATGGTATGTGGCCTTAATTGATGTCCTTATTCTAAATGAGAGTTTTCATTACCACCAGAGTTCGACGAAATTCCCTTTTCTCAGAAAAAAAAAATAACCATTCAGCTGTAAAGGAAAGAGTCCACTCAGTTTCTTTAGCAGTGGCGGCTTCAAATACAGGAAGGCGGAAGACCGGAAGTCCATCCTCCGATTCTCGCGGCGGCGGCGGCAACTTTGGGAGGAGTGGACTTGCCGGCGGCGGCAACTTTGGGAGGAGTGGACTTGCCGGTGGCGAGGTGAGGCGAGGCGAAGTGGCCGAGAAGCATCCAGACGCTCCGTCCCATTCCCATCCCTACTCGTCGTTTGATTGTTTCTTTGCTCCGCAGCGCCGACGACGCCCGCAGCCTACTCGACGGAATGCCTCCTAGGAAGAAGCTTAAGGGTGTGCCGTCGGTGTGCGCCACCGACCGCATCGGCACCCTCCCCGACAATATGATCCATCACCTGCTCTCTTTCCTACCAGCGCAGGCGGCTGTGCGGACGTGCGTGCTCGGCCGCCGTTGGAGGTCCGCCACAGGCCTGCGCTTGTTGGCCTCGACGACGACGACGACGAGATGCCTGTCCAAGCCCAAGGCCTCCGTAAGTTCGTGGACTATCTGCTGGTCCTGCGTGAGCGCACGGACCTAGACACTGTTGAGATCAGATTTGACACTTTCCTGGACGACGACGTACCTTATGTGAACCTATGGGTCCGTTCTGCTGTGATGTGCAAAGTTCGGGTGCTCACCCTTCATGTCTGTGTCGACATTCAATACCTCAGCCTAGATGATGTGCGCCTCGCCTCTCGGCATCTGAGAACGCTGGACCTTCAGGGTGTAGCTCTACAGAAGACCTTCCTTGATTTTGCTAGGTGTCCAGCATTGGAGGATCTGAAGATGGTTAATTGCCTCATCAACGCCAATAAGATATCATCTCGTTCCCTGAAGCATTTGAGCATCATCGATTGTCGCTCTTACTTGGATTGCAGGATCTGTGTTTCTACTCCGGGCCTTGTCTCTCTGGAACTAGATGCGTTTGATGGTTCAACCCCTTTTCTTGAAAACAAGGCGTTGCTAGAGACTGCATTTGTCTACCTAGGCAAGGACTGCCACGATGTCTGTTTGAATTATGAATCTGGTGTTTTCTGTGGAGCTAATGATACTACATGTAAGAATTGTGTTCCTATTAGCGACGATTGCAGCAGCGGTTGTGTGCTTCTAGATTGTATCTCAACTGCTAAACACCTCAAGTTGATATCTGCAATTGGAAAGGTATGCCACTTGCACTATCAACATCATTGCTGGAAATAGGCAAAAAAAAAAAAACTGATCACATATGCATCACCAGCAACTGGGGGGGTGGGGCAGTTGTGTTCTTAGAGTTTGATCTTTATCTCTCATTCTCATTGATTGTTTACTTTTGACAGAGATCTTACTTCTTAGAGTTTGATCTTACTGTTTCAGTTTATCTTCTCAAGAGATTTGAAGCACTGCCCTGCATTTAGCAAGTTAAAGACTTTATCACTCAATGAGTACTGGTGCGAGGCTCCTGATTTGCATCCACTATCTTGCATTCTGAAAAACTCACCAGTTCTAGAGAAGCTCACTCTAGAACTTTTTCCCAAGGTATAAATCATCTAACATGGACACTTGCTCCGCTGCTAAAGTTATTATTGATTATCCATTTTTGTTAAATGATTCTGCGTACCACAGGGACAAAATCCCAAATTGGAAATAAAAGGAAGCTACTGTTGCATGGAGAAACCGTCTGCAATATCAGAGCACCTTAACGTAGTTGAAGTCAAGTGTGATGTGGTCGACGAGAGAATTCTCAAAGTTCTGAAGTTCCTGTGTGCATTTAACATACGTAAGTTGACTAATGACACTTTACATGCTCTCTATATTCTGAAATTAGATTTAATATATGTGCAAAAAGTAGAAAGCAGGCAGTGAATAGGAAACTTCTGAATTATCAATGAAGAACAGTTTGTAGGGATTCCAAATGTAGGCATGAAAAATCTGGAGCTTGCCTGGTGAGGGGCAGGCAGGAACACCAATTTAATCCATTTTGTTGGTAAATGATGTTTAGTCTAACCGTGTTGCCGAAACAATTAGTGATGGACTTGTTCATTAGTTGTGGTTTTGTGGGCACTAGCACAAATGCCTGAATCTATTAGTTCAGAGTTGTTGTACAATATCTTCAGTTCTTCACATGTTCATTTGCACTGATAGTAACCCAAATCCATAGTAACACAGTATTTTGACTCATTGTGTTGTCGAATAGTTTGTGCTAATAAATAGCAAAATTTATAAGCTCGCTAGATCTTAGCTGCTCCTTGCCATTGTGGGCTAAAATTCGACACTCGGTTTGGTTGTAATTCTGGCACTAAATTTTTTGGTATTTTTATAGACTTGCTGTTAGATTTAAGCCTATTGTTGTGTCATTGAGTTGAATAAGTGCATGCCTGTGTGCATAAGTGTGAACGGTACAACTGTGTGGTATGCCGAAGTGCAGCGGCGTGTTGCAGTTCGCCTGCAACTGAAGCCAAGTTGCACAGGTGACCAAATGCGTCTCTGTCTTGGTGAGTTGAACCAGCTGCGTGCATAGGTTCAGTGTTTAAGTCGGTTGTGTTGGCAATCGAATCATGTATAAGTCAGGCATTTGTTGTACTGAACAGGCTAACTGAAAAAGAAAAAGAAAAGGGGTGTGTGTTGCCCGGAACCCAAATACTACTGTTTGTCCTCTGTTTTTCAGTTACTCTGTTTTTGCTCTGAAACTATGAAGTGGGCACCGTTCTGAAAAACTCCGTGTGTGTGTGTGTGTGTGTGTCTGTATCCACTGAAATCAGAGAGAGGGTCTGAGCCAAGACATGCATGGGGAGTCTTTACAGTTATACGTAACGTTTTCTTCAAAAATAAGTCTATACATAACATGTCAAGTAGTGTATGCCATGATTGCTTATTTCACATTTCCTTTGCTGTGAAATTGCTTTTGACATTTTCTGTGTTCTTGTTTGGGAGCAGTTTAGCTAGATGTTTTCATGTTAGCTTATCAGCTAGAAGTGGAATTATTTGTCGCAGAAATGGATAAAAATGGATGTATAAAAAGGACAGGCCCAGTGCATAGAAGCTCCCACACAAGGTGGGGTCTGGGGAGGGATTATAGGAACCTGGCAGGCCCAGTACATAAAAATGGATGTATGTAGAACTAAATTACGTCGAGATATATCCATTTCTCCGACAAGTAATTCCTGGCAGAGGGAGTACCAAATATAGTGGAAGTTTGTGCCCAAATTCTTATTAAGATAAATTGCACCTGTGGAAGTTTGTTCCCAAATTCATATTAAGATAAATTGCACCTGTGGAAGTTTGTGCCCAAATTCATATTAAGATAAATTACACCTGGTAAAGTAAATCTCCATCATACATTCATACTTACCGAACTTTGTTCCAGTATCTTCATTTTAATTATGGAGTAACTGAGCACTTTTTTACTAATGCAACACATGAGAGACTTACATTGTTTTTCCAATCTTGTACAGTATTTAATTTCGAGTAAGGGTGAGAAGATCCGGGTTGTTGTGGATCTGGCATGTCTCGACCAGTAGGAAATACTAGGCCTATTCTACTGAGAGGAATGGTGTAGAATCCGCAGTGTGCAACTTATGAACTCTAGATCTTATGCGTATTCTACTGAGAGGAATGAACTCTAGTCCATAGAATTGCATATGTTGCACTTTTCGATTGCGCTCCTGTTGATATATTTTTCTGATGTTATATCTAGGCAGAGAAAATTGAAAGTGAGCTGCAGCTCTGAGCTTGTGTTTCGAGCAATGGGAGGGATACTCAGCAGTTGCTACTCTACGAGGTGATCTCAGCTCCATTCTATAGGAGCACTAGATCATAGAAGCACGCGTTACCGTGCCTGTCTATATTGAATAATTAATGACAAGTCTTCCTCTGATCCAAATTAATCGACGCAGCCTCTATACAATGTCAGTAGTAAAATATATAGAAAAAAAATAAAAAGGCCTGAACTTTTTTATAGATGATACATGAGTTATATACAAATTAAATGTTAATGTCATGATGTGTTGTATTCCACTGGTTTATCCTTGACTGGGTGTTTGTACGATAAATCTTACTGTACTTTGTAACTGAGCGAAATTTCGTAAGATGGCATGGTTTGGACTTGGGTCTGTCTCCACCAATGGATGAAATATTGACTAACGGCCGGCGGGATGGATCTTTAATCTATCTAATAAATATCTAATGGCCGGCCGGATGGTTCTATGACACGTCGGCCAAAGCAAGCAGTGCCATCTCCTGGAGGCGACGACGGAGCACAGCAGCAGCAGGCAGGCCTCCATTTCCCTGGCTCAAGCTCCAGCTGCAGGTCAGTACTAGGTTCTTCTGTTCTTCTGTTGCAACCCCCAAGCAAGCAAGCAAGCTAGCTAGATTGGTCCAGGTTCTGATGCAACTAGCTTAATACATCTGATGATCTCACTCGATTCGTGAGCTGTTATTTTATCATCATGATGCACTATGCTATACTATGCACCTTGGCGATCCATCCGCTCGATCGATCAATATATGTGTTGGTTAATTCTTAATTTATGTATGTTCTAAAATGGTCGTGATGAATAAGGATATAACTTGTGCGTACCAACAGAGACTCTGAAGCCATGGAGCCAACAAGCCTAACGATGGGATTATTATAAAAGATCACGATTAATTTCTCCAAGGAGCGAGTACTTGGTGAAGGTGCATTTGGAATAGTTTACAGGGTAAGATTCTGTTAACTCTTGTTCGCTGTGACACGTAACCAGCAAACAAAGCTTGATACTTATGGTTTCTGCTTGTCCTCACATATGTGATCCATGTCATGTGCGGATAATACAGCCGACGAAGCTGCGAAGACCGCCCTTGCCGAGATCAAGAGATGATTGGAGACGGGGATGGAGATGAGGATAGCTCTGGACAGAGCTGAGCTTTACTTGTGAACTAGTGTTGCACTGCCTTTATGCGATCTATATGATCTGTGTGAACTTAATTTCATGTTGCTATGACGGAGCTGAACTTAATTTCATGGTGTGAACTAGTGTTGCACTGTCTTTATGTGATCTCTAGCTATGATCGATGCTTCTGAACATAATTTTTATGTTTCTATGAAGATTGTTATATGCATGTTTAATTTGCTTACATATGAGCCGACTCCATTAGTCTGTGATTCATATTGTCTTCAATTTGTAGAAAGTGGGCGCCTCCGATTCAAAATCCAACATGGTCAAGATACAATGGCCCGACCTCGCCAAGGGGGCACACGCAGTGTTGGTAATGTGTGATCGCACGTATTACCGTTATGACTTTTTGTGTGGATTTTTTATCTTCCATCTATGAACACAACAAATGAATGAGGATGGGCTCGATGGTATCCTCGAGTACCCCTACTGTTCTGACAATGGGGGTATGTGCAACGATCCTCGTCTAGAGAACGATAGGTACTTCTTGTTAATGCTTAAAGAGGACTACAAAAATTATACGGTAATTTCTGCACATACTTCCTTCTTAACTAAACATGTCCCGTGTAATTTCTGTTTTTTTTCTTCTGAATCCGACTAGTACATCCCCTGCTATGCAAGGCCTTTTGTCCTAGAGAAGCTGCATATCGAAGACAGAGATGACATTGCTGAAAGGACTGTTTACCTGAAGATGAAACACGGTTTTGTTTTCGAAGCTATGATCTACAATGAAGTAGATCACACATATTTTTTGCACTAATTGGAAAGGATTATGCAAGGCTTACATATTTGAGGAGAGTAGGATTATAACCTTTGATATTGGCATCTGTCAGGGCATTTTTCTTCATTTTGATCAAGTCATTTGGGTGGAAATAGACATGATTCCTATTTTTCCTCCATGTGAGTTTCTTAAACAACTTTGTTAAGTAATCTATCTTAAAATATTTGTTATTCGTTCCTAACTTAACATTTCAATTAAAATCTACAACTAATTTTCTATCTCGAAGAAAAATACGGAATATAGTAGAAGAGACCTATTACACCGCTGGCTCCAAGCTTACTTGGGAGGAGAAGAATTATGTTGTCTCCTCTGTTAATGGTGTTGAGTCGTTTAAGGGCACTTACGGAGGTGGTCCAAATACCACACCATACGTGCCACTAGTCCACAAGTTGAGCAGTACCAACATTTATAAAAAATGCATTGTATGATTTTGTACTATTATTGTGCCACTAGTCCATCTTAAAGAAACTACACTGCTTACTATGTTACTATGTTGTTCTTCAATAGAAGCACCCAAGAGTTGCTGTGCCTGCAGCGATGGATGCGACAGGTGAGATGAAAATTATTCGTCATCAAAAGATCAATTTCAGAGGCACCTACTCGAATTCAAACCCATGAGATGGACGCTTGAAAATTGATGAATGACAGCAAATATTGAATGAGTGCATACCAGAAATTGGAGATCGGTTGATCTCTGTGCTCCACCATGGAGATGCAGGGGCATTTTTATTCTTTTCAATTTATCCTAAAAGAGAGAGTAGGTCCTAGTCCTTTGTCATTATCAGGACTAATTAACTGGTGGATGTTTGTGCCATAAAAAAACTGGTGGATGTTTGTATTGACAGTCGTGTTTTGCCTACTATGTGTTGGCTGCTACCTTAGTTGGGGCATTTGTAGTCATGATTGGCAACAATTAGAGTTAGTGGTTAGTGTATGCAGCAATATTTCGTCCTCTTTTATTCTTATCAATGTATTGTGATATGTGTTGTATGAAAAACGCAACCATGGCAATATAAATGTTGTCGTCGCTGTGAAAAAATTAATTTGTGTGACTGACACTCAGTGGCGGGCGCCAGAAAAGCCCGCCACAGATACCAAACTAACCAGCAGACTCTCTACCAGTGGCGTGCGGGCACCCACCACTGATGCGGTTATAGCAGTGGTGGGAGGTCGGTGGCGGGCGGCCCTGGGAATCTGGCCCACTGCTACTAGTCTTTTTGCACCCATCACTGCTAGGCATTCCTGCGGTACTCCCCCCCCTCCCCCCACCTCCGGTTTGCTTCAGGTTTCCGAGAAAAAGGACGTCTGGATCCGTTTGCGGACAAATAGAGACCCACGTTGGATGCCAAACACGTCTAGACTGCGCGGTCCAGACGGATGCAGGCGGTTTGAGGGTTTGTGTTGAAGATGCCCATTATGATGTATAAACTACTTGAGCAATTGTGAATCTTTCAAAAGCGCGTCACATATCTGTACTATTAAAGGGGATCGAAAGTCGTGATGGTTCGACCTCCGCACAGCACGTACGATCTGTCCCCCACCCCCGCTTCTCCCATCCCCGCTCGAAAAAAAAGCAAAAAAGGAAAAGAAAAGAGACCCACTACCCACGAACGCACGTCCCACACCCACCCGTCCTCCTCATCTCCCGCACCCTTCGCTCCCGATCCCGTCTCCCTCCTCATCTCCCGCACCCCACCCCGTCGCTCCAAATGCCGCCTCTCTCTCCGACCCAGAGAAAAACCTTCTCCAGCTCCCCCCTCCTTGTCCGCCCCGCGGTCGCGGCCCTTGCCGTCGGCGGTAGGAGCCAGTCCCATCGATAAACTTTCCACTCCTCCCTCTTATCTCCACCACTCTAGATCACGTTCGTCCATTGGCGAGCTTGGCGGCGGCGCAGAAGGAGAGCTCCTACGCACCACCGGTTCTTTACAGCCTATGTGAACTGCAGTAGCACCAGGTCGACGCTGTCGTTGGTGTACGACGCCTTTGTCTGCGTCGCCGGGGGTGGTCGTACTACAGGCTGTCCAACGGTATGTCGGTGCCGGAGGACGTACTGGGCCTGGGAGTGGTGTGCAGGTGCTGCTGGATTTTGGTTGTTCCGTATGCTGGCCGCCGGGAACGGCGCCGTCGGGGACGCTGTCAGGGCGGGGTTCTAGGTGCGACGGAAGGCCGACGCCAGGTGGTGCGGCGCCGGCGAGTGCTAGGCCTCCGGAGGGCGCTGCGGGTATGACACGGGGGCGTCGGAAGATCACACATGCTTGTGCTTCGGCGGTTAGGCTAGCGGGTCGTGTTCTACTTCTTCGTCAAGTTCAGTTACCCAATAGTTGATCTGAGAGGTAATTGGTTGGTCAGTGATGTTTGATTAATTTAAGCAACCTTGAGATGTGCGATGGGCGAACGTGAGCGGCGGCCAACGGCATACATGGACTCAAGCCAACACAGGTACACGGCGGAGCAACTCACCTGCTGGTCTCCACTTCGCAGGCGGCAAGCAGGCAACAGCGGAAAAAAATTATATGAGACCAGGTCTCATATAAATCAGGTGAGACCCGTCCTGATGAATGACATGTGGCATTCATAAATCACAAAGCATCTAATCTCTCCCCCCCTGATTTCAGGTGAGGGGTGGGGTGGATGCTTTGTGATTTGTGAATGCCACGTGTCATCCATCAGGATGGGTCTCACCTGCTAATCTGTGAGACCTGGTCTCATAGAATTTTTTTCCGGCAACAGCTGCCACCAAGGTATGTGCTCTTTTTATTCCTTTTCAGATCCATTTTGTTCACATGGGCCTCAAAAAAATTGGGGATCAACAAATTGATCGCTCGGAGTAATGAGCATACATATTCTTTCTTATGCATCAAGGCAGGAAACATTGTTTTATTGTCAGCACATGGAATTTTTGGTGGTCAACCCATCAGCCAATGCCCTCATGATCTGCGCTTGGTGTACTTACACTTTTTTTTGGACTAAGGCAGTGGTGCGGCTTTAATGAGAAGATTTACAGAATCTGGTGGTGCTTACATTTTGATCTATGCATCTTTTCCCAGATTTGAATAACTGTGAGTTTGTGACCATCGCCCTTGGCATCTTTTATGATGTTTTTTTTTTGTGTTAGGTCAAGCAGTCCCTGTGAAATGACTTTGGGAATGGGGTGGTTCACTGGGGTAATTAGCGGTACCACCACATGCTGACATGGAGTGTACGAGGTATGTATTTTCAGCTTGTTAATCAGGATGAAGTGGAATACATCATAAATAGTCTTTGCATGACCGGTCAGGGACATATCAACACGTCCACTTAATCCAGTTAATCCATGTTCAGTTCCTTAGTTTGCCTACCATTGTCCGGATTTACCATGTATTATTTGACCGAAAAAATGCATTGTTAATCGCTTCCACGAACAAGTGAATATGTAGGCTGTATCCCTCTTTAGTTTTTTAACAGTCTATTTCACTGACTCACTACTCCATCATAGATTAAGGTCAAGAATATGTCATGTATTGTCCCTTCTTAAATATGTTGCACTTGCTTTCTTCTGTCAGCATTTTAGAAATATAAATTTCCTCGGTTAATTTCTTATCCCGTTACCCCCATGTATGTATTGGTTGTTGAGCATCGTTCACTGTTACAAAGATAGGTCAGTAGTCAGTAAGATAACTAACATTTTAATATAAGGTGGTATTGTTCCAATTTATTGGCGGTGCATTTTCGCCCTTAATGTTGTTGTTCTTGTATCATTTCTGAAGTTCTAATTAAGAATAATGATCTGTTCACACAAGTCTTAAGAAAGGAGTGTGAAATTAATTTATTAGCAAAGAATCTAGAGTTAGACTTACTCGATGGTTGAGCAGTCAAGTGAAGTAATGATCTCGATGTGTTGGCAAAATTTCTTTGCAAGTGCATGGAGAAGCTAAGGAATATGTCAGCCACTTTCGGATATTGTGATGTTATTACTATATATTAAATGTGCTAGATCTCAATTCACATATCATAATCTGTCAAATTGTGATTATGATATTTTGTTTCTCATGACTTAATAATACTGAGACTTAAACTCAGCTACCAAGTATTAATAAATTAATGTTGCATCTACTAATAGCCTAAATTAATGTTTCATGTTACATATTCATACAAAGTTTACGTGTAATTAGCATGTGTGTTCTCATTTGTCCATTTTTAAATAGTTTTAGGGAATAACTAAATACTAATTTGAAATGAATAAGACTATTTTAACTAAGACCAAGTGTAGTTTATTCTCCTTTTAGTTTCTAACAGAGCAAGGAATTAGTTTTCTGTTTAATAGCAGAATAATCAGACTTGTATCACTTTACTCACGTTAGTTGTAAACAAGTTACCTGGGTTTCTAACCGAGCTGACATGCTGCTTCTTTATATAATGCAATCTACTTATAAAGAAGGTGATTTGTTAACCCCTTTCCGTCGTACACATAGTATGTTGAATTGGTATTCCCAGTCTATCATGTTAATTAGAAAACCTTATGCCTAAAATGCTTTAAAATGTCATCATTTGTTTTTTCCCAGCCATTTTTTTATCACTACATCGTTGTCATGGCATGCTCAAGAAATTACCAGTGTGACTTGCCTTATCCAGCCATTGTCTGGACTCACTGCTTAGTTTGGTTGCTAACACTAGTAGAAAAGGGGGCTAAGGTCCAGGCCGGGTCAGCCCATTAGTCTCGGTTCAGTCCAGAACCGGGACCCATGGGGGCATTGGACCCGGTTCGTGAGCCCAGGGGACCGGCCGGGCCACGTGGGCCATTGGTTCCGGTTCGTCTGGACCTTTTGGTCGATTGGTGGGACGAACCGGGACCAATGGGCCTGGCTCCTGGCCCACCACCATGGGTCCCGGTTGGTGGCTTGAACCGGGACCAATGAGGTGCCTATATATACCCCCTCACGTGAGAGCAGAGCACACTGCTCTATTCTTTCTGGCCGCCGAGGGGGAGAGGGCTTGATGGTGCTCTAGCTCACCTCCTATGCACACAAGGTGTTCGATGGAATGCCCGAGCAACACTACTTAAGCTTTCTCCTCTCCAAGCTCCATTTTCTTCAATATTTGTCTAGGTTTAGCGGTCCGTCACGCCCCGTCCCCATCTTCACCGCCGTCGATCACCCGCGCCGAGCTCATCGCCGGCACCACCGTGGTGAGCCTCTTATTCTTATCTTCTTTCTGAAAGGAAAAAATATTCTTACTTGTATGTTTACATAGATACTTGTATTATTTTCTTCCTTTTATTATTGCATCTTATATAGTGCGATGGTTTTGGTATCCGCCCCCGTCGGCCCTCGTCCTGTCTATGATTCGGATGTGGTATATATTATCTTTATAACTATTGGTTCATTTATTGTTTATGAAAATTATGCCGACCAACGTGACATAGATTTTATTTATCTAGGAGGTATGTGAACCGGAAATTCCAACCGACCCTATTGTCGAGAGGTTAAATTTAGTTGAAGAAGAAAACAATTTCTTGAAGGAAAAAATAAAAAAATTGAGGAGGAGAAGATGATATTGGAGTTGCATGTTGTGGATGTCGTCGATGATCACAAGATCAAGATGGATGCAATGCGCTTGAAGATTAGAAAGATTAGAAAATATGCAATTCATACCGAGGCTTGGTATCATTATGCCGTTGGATCAATTGTTACCTTGGTTGCGATTATGATCGCATTTGTTTTCGCATTGAAATGTTTTACATAGTTTCAATGTATGGTTTAATTAATTAGATGCTCTGGAGAGCTATATGTTGTTAGATGAGAACTATGTATGTACTTTGGTTTTAATGTGATCATGAACTTTTATTAATTTGACACTTAATTATATATAATGCACGCAGATGAACCGGCAATGGATGTATGGTGACAGACACACCTCCGAGTATATTAAGGGCGTGCATGAGTTTCTCGATGCGGCTGAGGCAAACAAGCAGAATGATTTTATGTGTTGTCCATGCACTAAATGTGGGAATACGATGTCTTACTCTAATCGGAAAATCTTTCACTCCCACCTGCTTTACAAGGGTTTCATGCCACACTATAATGTTTGGACGAGGCACGAAGAAATAGGGGTTATGGTGGAAGACGGCGAAGAAGAAGAGTACGATGACAACTATGTGCCCCCTAAATACGGTGATGCTGCAACGGGGGGAGCTGGTGAAGATCAAGAGGAACCAGATGATGTGCCCAATGATGCTGCAACGGGTGAAGCTGCTGAAGATCAAGAGGAACCAGACGATGTGCCCGATGATGATGATCTCCGCTGGGTCATTGTCGATGCAAGGACGCAATGCGAAAGTCAAAAGGAGAAGCTGAAATTCGATCGCATGTTAGAGGATCACAACAAAGGGTTGTACCCCAATTGCAAAGATGGCAACACAAAGCTCAGTAACGTACTGGAATTGGTGCAGTGGAAGGCAGAGAATGTTGTGCCTGACAAAGGATTTGAGAAGCTACTGAAAATATTGAAGAAGAAGCTTCCAAAGGATAACGAATTGCCCGACAGTACATACGCAGCAAAGAAGGTCGTATGCCCTCTAGGATTGGAGGTGGAGAAGATACATGCATGCCCTAATGACTGCATCCTCTACCGCGGTGCATACAAGGATCTGAACGCATGCCCGTTATGCGGTGCATTGCGGTATAAGATCAGACGAGATGACCCTGATGATGTTGACGGCGAGCCCCCCCAGGAAGAGGGTTCCTGCGAAGGTGATGTGGTATGCTCCTGTAATACCGCGGTTGAAACGTCTGTTCAGAAACGGAGAGCATGCCAAGTTGATGCGATGGCACAGTGAGGACCGTAAAAAAGACGTGAAGTTGAGAGCAACCGCTGACGGGTCGCAGTGAAGAAAAATCGAGAGAAATTACTGGGATGAGTTTGCAAAGGACCCAAGGAACATATGGTTTGCTTTAAGCGCGGATAGCATTAATCCTTTCGGGGAGCAGAGCAGCAATCACAGCACCTGACCCGTGACTCTATGTATGTATAACCTTCCTCCTTGGATGTACATTGAGTCTGGTGCTGTTTCTAAGGATGAGCTCAACAAGAACTTCTCAGCGATTTACAAAATCACTTGGCCTTGGCAGATCAGACAGTTGGATGAGTGGACCTACTTGGTTAAATTCCCACCACACATCCCTGTGGAGCAAGTGGCTGGTTACCCCATGTTTGGGCTTCCATCTGTGGAAGGGGCTACTGTTAAGGTGGAAACCTGGAAGGGTGACTGGGAATACTTTGCTGAGCTGCAACAGGTTTGGGTGAAGCTGGAGAACCTTGACCCAACTTGGACAGCTTGGGGGGTGCTTGAACAATTTGCCTCTGCCTTTGGGACTTTGCTAGATGTAGATTGGCAAGGCAATTTCAAGTGCCTGTTTGAGGTGGTTAGGATAAAAATCAGATGCAGAGACTTCTCACTCATTCCTGCAGAGAGACTTTTTGGAATTGGAGAACATCTATACAATGTAAAGATCACTGTTGAAATTCCCCCCGAGCCACCCATTGGAGGAGAGGCCCTAGAAGAGGATGTCAATGGGAATGGTACTAACTCTCACACTCACAGTGAGGATCTAGCCTCTGATCATGGCCCTGCAAGAGGGACTCCCAACTCCTCAGCCTCTGCCTCTCTCAGTGGAAACTCAAGCTCCTCTGGGCTTTCTCAACTCAACAACAGGCAGGCGGCACTGGCCTTTTTGCAACAGATGGATGACCATGGAGCTGATGACACCTGCTACTCCCTTCTTAGGGAAATGGAGCTCACTGACTCAGACATGTCTGATACTGAAGTAGACCTGGAGATAGCAGAGCAAATTACTCAAGCTGATGTGACTGTGTCCACTGGCCCACCGGTGGAAAAATCAGGGAAAAGCACTTGGGGGCCTATCGTCCCAGAAAGGAGGAGCACCAGGGTTGATCTCGGACGAAGGACTATGTTGGAAATAGCCATGGATAACAAAGCTGTGCAGAACCTTGGAAAAGATAAAACTTCAGTCAAAGGTACCATTCTTAAAAATTCTTTTGAACATTTCAATGATCCAAAGTTTTTAAGTATTGCTGACCAAATAGGAGTAGAAATTGATTGTTCTCTAGCTAAAGTAGGGGAAGATTTACCCATTCTTAGGAGTACTACTGACAGCTATAGCTGTCCCCCTAGTCTTGTTAATGTAGCTGTAGATGATGTTTATCATTCTGCCTCTGCTGCAAAGCACCCTAGTGATAATGTAGCGAATAGTACTGTATATGACCCTCTTGCTCTAGTTGGTACTAATGACAACCCCAGCTGTCACCCTAGTCCTGATACTTTTCCCCAAGTAGAAGAATGCCTAGTTATCTCTTCCATCCACAGGCAGTCCCCATGCTATGGTGGAGCTGCAGAACCTAGTGCATCTCTGGAGAGCATAGAGTATTTGCTCCCAGACAATTTGCTTTCAGAGGATGCTGGTAACTGTAGTCCTCCCAGCACCCCCCAGGGCTAAAAGGGATTGATAGTGATTAACTTAGATCACAGCGCGCTGTGGACACATGTAGCCAAATATGGACGGGGCAAGCACCCCAGGACAAAAAGATCTAGATGAAATGCCTATTTTGGAATATCAGGGGGATCACCACGTTTGGTAAAAAAAACCATATTATTGATACTTTAAATAAAACCAAAGCAGACATCATTGCCTTCCAGGAAACCAAGAAAGAGGAGCTCTCTGCTGCCTTTCTGAAATCCATTAGTGGCAATAGATGCTTTGAATGGCATCACCTCCCTGCCTTGGGTACTGCAGGAGGGATTTTGATGGGAGTAGACTTAGATATCTTTGACATTTTGGAGTGGGATGCCAAGAAGTTCTCAGTGTCCTGTACCCTTACTTTAAAATCTACTCAGAAGAAGATTAGGGTGGTAGCTGTATATGGGTCCCCTTATGAGGAAGGCAAGGAGGAGTTTATTTCTGAACTTCACTCTCTCCTGCTAGATATTGACACTCCAACTCTGATTGGTGGAGATTTCAATCTTACTAGGTATCATAGTGACAAGAACAATGGTAAAGTAGACCAGAAATGGTGTGATAAATTCAATGCTTGGATAGAAATCTGGAGCCTGCTAGAAATTAAAATGCCTGGCAGGCAATTTACTTGGGCCAACAACCAGGATAACCTTGTCATGTCCACTATAGATAGAATTTTTTGTACCACTGAGCTAGATGAGATTTTTCCCCTCAACTCATCTCAGGCCCTCCCTAGGGTTTGCAGTGACCACACCCCTTTGCTTTGGGACTCAGGGGTTGGCACTGTACCCAAGGCCTCTAGCTTCAAATTTGAGAAGTGGTGGCTCCTCATTGACAATTTTAAGGAGCTGGCTGCTAAATGCTGGAATGATCCTATCAAAAGCACCTCCCCTCTGGACATTTGGCAGGAGAAGACTAGAAGGTTTAGGAAACTTGCTAAAGGTTGGAGTAAGAATATAGGAGCTGAAATTAGGAAAATTAAATGTACTCTCATTATGGAATTTGATGCTCTTGACATTGAGGCTGAGACTAGTACCCTCTCTGATGTTGATACTACTAGAATGCATGATATCCATAAGGAGCTCCAAAAAATTTGGCTAGTTGAGGAAACAAAAGCCAGACAAAGAGCTAGGGATAGAGATATCTTAGAAGGTGATAGAAACACCAGGTATTTCTAGGCTGTTGCTAACCAGAGGAGGAGGAAGACCTTCATTCACTCCTTAGAGGGTCCCACAGGTGTGGTGACTGACACTAAGGATATATTAGATGTGGCTACTAATTTTTATAAGGATCTCTTTAGAAAAGAGAGTAAAAGAAATTTCACCTTGAAGGAAGACTTCTTCAATGAGACTGATAAGGTTTCTGATGAGGATAATGACATGCTCCAATACCCTTTCTTGGAGGAGGAGGTGAAGGAAGCAGTCTTTGGTTCCTACTCTGATGGGGCACCAGGACCTGATGGCTTGTCCTTTATGTTCTATCAAGAGTTTTGGGAAGTCATCAAAAAAGACCTCATGGCCCTTTTTTGATGATTTCCATGCTGGCAAATTAGATATCTATAGGTTAAACTTTGCCATTCTTTCTCTCATTCCTAAAGAGAAAGATGCTACCTCCATGAAAAAATTTAGGCCTATCAGCCTGCTTAACTACAGTTTCAAGATCTTCACCAAAGTGCTCACTAACAGGCTTGCTAAACTCATGCACTTTCTTACTTCTAGCAATCAAACTACCTTTATAAAAGGCAGGTACATCCTAGAAAGTGTAGTGACTTCTCATGAGATTTTGCACTCTGTGCATAGCTCTAAAACTCCTACAGTTGTGCTTAAACTAGACTATGAGAAGGCTTTTGACAAAGTAGATTTAGAATTCCTACTTGAAGTCCTCTCCAGGAGAAATTTCTGTCCCAAATGGATCCATTGGATCAAACAGATTACTCATGGGGGCTCTGTAGGAGTCAAAATTAATGGAGTGGAAGGCAACTTCTTTGTCACTGGCAAAGGACTTAGGCAAGGGGACCCTGTCTCCCCATTACTTTTCAATCTTGCAGTAGATGTCCTTACCAGAATGCTGTATAAAGCTGCTCAGAGGGACCTGATTAGTGGCCTCTGCCCTGAATTTCTCCCTGGTGGGGTCATCTGCCTCCAATATGCAGATGACACCATCCTCTTCTTGGAGGACAATCTAGATAAGGCCAGTAACATGAAAACTATCCTTCAATGCTTTGAACAAGTGTCAGGCATGAGGATCAATTATAGTAAAAGTGAGCTCATTACCTTAGGAATGGATGCAGATAGATCTGCTAATTTTGCTGACACTTTTAGCTGTGTTATAGGGAAGCTCCCTATAAAATACTTAGGAGTCCCTCTCCACTATGATAAGCTGAGGAGAGAGGACATCCAGCCTATTATAGATAAGATCCTTAAGAGGATGGCTGGCTGGAGAGGGAAACTCCTATCTTATGCTGCTAGGCTTACTCTTATTAAAGCCTGCCTCTCTAGTATACCTGTTTACCTTCTCTCCTTCAAATTCCCTAAATGGGCGCTTGACTTGATTAACACTCAGTTAGCTCATTGCCTTTGGAATGATTTCGAGGGGAATAGGAAACTGCACCTGGCCAACTGGCACCTAGTGTGTATGAAAAAAGAGCATGGGGGTTTGGGGGTGCCCAACCTCAGGGATGTAAACCTGTGTCTCTTGGGGAACTGGGTCAAAAGGTATATTATGGATGAAGGCAAGATCTGGAGGAACATAGTTGACAAGAAGTATATCAAGAACTCCCCAAACATCTTTGCTAGTAAAACTCCTAACCCTTCAAAGTTCTGGCAAGGAGTGCTCTGGGCTTGTAAAGCCCTGAAATTTGGATATAGATGGCAGGTAGGTGATGGGAAGAAAATCAATTTCTGGGAAGATACATGGTTTGGTACCTCCCCCCTTTCTGTCCAATTCTGGCCTCTTTACACTATCTGTGATCAGCATTGTGTTACCCTCTCTGATGTATGGGATGGTAACACCATTAAACTGACCGTTAGGAGGACTTTTACTGATAAAATGCTAGATTCCTGGATGTGCATTGAGCAGATCCTTCGTAGTGTCTCTTATAATGGGGATGATGATGCGCTCATTTGGCAATATGACTCTAAAGGAATATATACTACTACCTCCTTGTACAACATCATCAACTTCAGGGGGGTTCAACCCATTTATATTCCTTCTGTCTGGTCCATTGTCTCCCCACCCAGAGTGCAATTTTTTCTCTGGCTCCTGGCCCATAACAAATTAATGACCAGAGATAATTTGGATAAGAGAAACATGAGGAAAACTTTGATCTGTGAATTTTGCACTGAGAATGAGAGCATTGACCACCTCTTCTTTGGGTGTGCTGTAGCTCAAAGCATCTGGAAGGATGTGTCTGCTTTCTTTAACATTCCTGTAGGGCAGGACTACCTTCTGTAGCTAGATTTTGGCCTGCTAGCAAAAAACAATGTGCTTTGAATTCCATCTGTGCTTGTATATTGTGGGGCATCTGGAAAACTAGAAATGCACATGTGTTTAAAAATGCTATCTGGTCTGATATTAAACGGGTTTGGAGACGTATCCTCTTGATGATCAAGAAATGGATGATCCTGTTCAAAAAGGATTACCTCCCCCAGATCGAGACATTCGTCCAGTGGGTCTCAGAGAAGCTCAAGAACCCCTTCCAGCTTTCGATGGGGTGACACGCCTGGACCCCGCTGGGGTGCTTGACATGCTCTCCCTGGGTGAAGCTGATGCATCGAGGAGCCCTCCACCTGCTGGGAACAAGAAGCTGTCTGTGCTCAGCCCAACAACCCCGCTGGAGCTGCTGCTGCTGCCGCCATCCCCTGAACCTTCCCCTTTGAAGAAGGCCAGGTTCAAGACAGCAGATCCGGAGAAGTTGATCTCTGCCGCCTAAGTCTCCTGTCATACGGAGTTCTGATAAAAATAGGGGACAGTGCTCTGTAATAGGGATAACTTTCATTTTCCCCTTTGCTCATGCTTTTAGAGCAATTTTGGGATGTTTTTCCGCTGCTGTGTAGTAGCATGTTGGACCTTTATGTTTTTTTCTCTCTTGTGAACCTTATGGTTTCATATATATATATATGGAACCGGGAGGGCTTTGCCCCCTCCTGTTGCTTTAAATTTTTTTGCTACTACCGGCGATGGATTTGCTACATCCATCACAGCGGAGCTGCGACCTACTATGGCGGTGGCTTTTTTTGTTGCAACAATCCTCAGTTTTTGCTACTACCGGTCAGGGATTTTGCTACCCACAAGAGCATGTTTATTGCCACCGCCCGAAGCCAGGGCTGGAACCGGCAGATTGTTTTGCTACAACCCGTGAAGCCTTCAGCTAGAAACAACATGGACTAAAGCAACCCGTGAAGCCTTCAGCTAAAAAAAACATGGACTAAAGCAACCCGTGAAGCCTTCAGCTAGAACCGGCATGTTTGCTGCATCGAACTAAAGCAATTTGTGCGGCGGCAACGCTGGAGCCTTTATTTTGTTTCAACCGGCAACCGGAAAAGCTTCCATCAACATGGTTTTTTGCTACATGGGAGCTGCATCCAAGGGAGAGGTGGAGGTTGCAACGAGGACACGCATGACCGAGCCCGCCCGCGAGCTGCACCGGAGACAGACAGGAGGGTTGCAACGGCGAATGTAAAGCATGTTGCAACCGACGACGGCAAGGGCGACGAACGGCGTGGTTTGATGTGTAGATCACGAACGGATGGCGAGACGGTGAGCGTGGTCGACGACGGCGACGGTCGAGAAAGGCGCCGGTGATGCGTCGACGGCCGTGGCGAGACGGCGTGTTGCCGCTAACGAGGCAGCCTGCGGCCCTACGGGGAGCAGTTTATCTACAGGAGGTTAACGCTATTTTCCATCTCTGT
>NC_041382.1:781662492-781698042 GCF_002162155.2 Triticum dicoccoides
CCGCTGAGTAGTCGCCAATTCGTATTGGCAATGACCGTGGTTTAAATATGTCCAGAAAAAGGGTAGTTGCATGCCAAAAAAGGGTTCTTCTCCTTTTCCGTGCACCTGGTGGTACTACCACCGTGGTAGATTATGGATTTGTTTCAATTTCTCAATTTTATTCATCAGATCTGCAGCAAAGTAACATCGAAAAGCGGCAATGATGAATGACCGGCACAAACCATGGAAACTGAAAGGCGCACATGAGCACCAAGGAATTAGTACAGCCACGGCCCTGCTAGCCGCCTCCCAATGGCGCTCATGGTTGCATGCTGGCACAGCTGTGAATCGTGCCTACATATTATGTATCCCTTCCTTTGCTTTGATTCTATTATTGTTAACAGTTTTTGGCACTATTATTGTTAGCAGCGCCTCCTGTATCTGCTGCAGCACGAAGCTCTGGAGCTCCTGCACGACTCGCTGGCGGAGCCCAGGCTGCTCATCCCGGCTCTTCCCGGCGCCGTGCCGCCCACATGCAGTTCCCCGGCCCCGTCGGCTCGGCTCAGAACGGGAGGCGGCAGCGGAGATCTCCCTATCGTCCTGGACCATGGCGTGGGATGCAGCTTGCGCCACTGAGCACGACGGCGGGCCTCGAGGACGGCGGAGGAGGTGGGAAGGAGGATTGGGTGGGGATGGCGGCGGCCTGCGCCTGTGAGCGGGACGGCGGAGAAGGCGGGAAAGGAGGACTAGGTGGAGACGCCAGCTCGTGCGCGCTCACTGCTAAGTGGGACCAAGGGCGGACACGAGCGGACGACAGCGGTCGAGCAGAGCGTCCGCTTCTGTCCGCTTCATACCCATTTCTTTCCAGATTTGGGTCAAGTTTGGGTCGGGAGCAGACAGCACGTGGACACGGACGTCCGTTTGGGTCGCCCCGTTGAGCCAGGTTTTGTGTCCGGATGACCCAAACGAACAAAATGGACCGCCCCATTGGAGTTGCTCTAATAGCATGCTATAGCACGAAGCATGTTATTAAGGAGACATTATACACTGATTTATTTGGTAAGATATTGTTCAGAACGTCATAGCACAATACCATGCTATTAAGGAGACATTGTACACTAATTTATTTGATGAGACATTGTTCGAACGCCATAGCATATTATTAGCTGTGCTATAGCATTTTTTCACTGATCCGGAGACCTGGTCAACAAAACATTTATATATGCCTAGCTAGCACATACCATCATTGCGCCTCTGGAAACCCCATTTCTAGTTCGACCAGACAAGCAGTCCATACTCCATAGCCAGGCAACCTTTCCCCACCAACCAAGAGCTCCTCATTTAGCTAGTAAGAGAGGGTGAGAGTCCACCGGTGAGCATGGCGGAGGTCGGCGCACCGGTGCTTGCCACCGCCGTGCCATCTCTTGGTAACCTGCTCAGCGAAGAGTGGGGCGTGGACATGACCGTGAAGGACATGCTGTGTAAGCTCCAGATCCAGCTGATGAGCTTGCACACTTTCCTTGGGGATGCCTCCGGCTTGCGGCCGGATCTGCAGCTCCAGGCCGACGAGGTCAGGGAGCTGTTGCATGCCATGGAGACACGCCTCCACTCCTTCGTGATGCGCATGGAGTTGACCAAGGGCACCCTTCTTGCTACTATAAGCAAGAAGATTATTAACCATGAGATTGTCAGCTACATTGAAGATGCACAAATCAAGGTTCAGGAGGTGCGAGACCGGCATCGCACTTATCGCTGCAAGAGTTCCCTGGAAAGCACTTCCACACGGAAAGTGGGCCCTCTTGGCATACCGGGGGCAGTTGACGATATAGCCAAGCAGTTGTCCAGGGGCGATCTTGTCTCCATTGTTGGGCTGGGGGGGATGGGCAAGACCACCCTTGCTCGAGCAGTCTACAACAAGATGAAGAAGAAAGGAGGGTTTGATTGCTATGCTTTTGTCTGCATCGGTCCCAGAGACATGAAGAAGAAATGAGACATGAAGAAATTTCTGACAGACATCTTCGATGAATTTCACATAGAGATTCATGTTCATGCACCAGACCAGGACCAGCTAATCAACCAGCTGCAGAATTTCCTGGCGGATAAGAGGTATGCATTGCTATTCCTTATAGATGTTGCCAGTCATGTGAGTTGAGCGTAATCTACCATCCCAGATTCTGAGCAAATTATAACATACTAAGAGAATAAATAGTCTACATATATGATCTACATGTACCAAGAGAAAAGCATAGTCTGCATGTAGAAACATATACAGACATTTGAATTCATAACTGCACTGCACATATAACATATGTGTTTCCCACATATAAACAGTGAATCATATACATAAATAAACTGCAGAACATTTCCATCAATTATGCAGTTGGTTATTATTTATCTGATATTTTAACAATTATATATTCATGGTTGTGCGGGTACTACATGTTTACATGTGGGCGGCCCATCATCCGTGGTATTAACTAATAATATGATATTTATATATAATATGAAAGTGACACAGTCTCATTCCAAAATGTACCTTTAAAATTTGTGTTGACACTTATAATACCATGCTAACAACAAACTGTAACATCTGCAACCTACAAATTAATACTGCAAAATCATGATATAAATACTCCCTCCGTCCCATAATATAAGAACGTTTTTGACACTAGTGTAGTGTTAAAAACGTTCTTATATTTTGGGACAGAGGGAGTATTTTACAATGAATGTAAGTGGTAAACCATGCATCTCCATGTTCCTCTCTTTTCTGCCTTCTCCCCATGCATTTGGAGTTTAATCAATCAAATTTATCATGTTCATTGATTCAAACCTCTTGCCTTCTTGTGTGAATAGGTTCTTATTTGTCATTGATGATATATGGATGAGGAAGCATGGGCCTTTATTAAACATGCTTGTGTGGGTAGTGCTGGAAGTAAAATCATCACCACGACTCGTAATCTCAAAGTTGCCCAAGGACTTGGTGGTGCCGTGTACACAATGAAACTACTTTCCCCTGCTGACTCGGAAGAGTTATTACTCCGTACCAAAGCTGAAGCTCAAAGCCATGATGTTGAATTTGATAAAGTGTCAAATAAAATTTTGCGTAAATGTGGTGGTGTGCTTTCTTATAGCTATTATGATATACCCTACAATATCAAGAGATGCTTTCTGTACCTAAGTCTGTTCCCAGAAGACCGCTGGATCGATAAGAATATGTTGATATGGAGGTGGGTTGCAGAAGGCCTTGTTCCTGATGGGTTATTCGAGACTGGGGAGACCTATTTCAACGAACTAATAGATAGGAGCATGATCCAGTACTGGGCGGTGAGCCCTCGTGATGTTGGCCAAGGTGGTTGCCGGGTCCATGGTTTGATGCATGACCTCATCTGCGACCTGTCAATCGGTGAGAATTTCTCCACTAGGCGCATGAAGCAGGAGAGAACATCCCAAACCGGACCCATTCATAGATTAGCCATCCACAAGGGCCATGATCGAAACACTAGAATGGAACTGGGGGAGGTGTTGTCATTGTATGCCAGTATGTGCCATGGCAGTAGCTTACCATCACTCCAAAGGTTTAAACAGCTGCGTGTAATAGATTTGGAGGCTTGTGATTTATCCGTCAGAGATTGCAAACTGAAGGACCTCCGTAAACTGAAAGGGCTGAAGTATGTTGGACTTGTTGGCACACCCATAGCGGAGCTCCCAAGGGATATAGGAGGCCTCGAGCTCCTACAAACGCTCGATGTGACGGCAACCGGCATCAGAGAGCTGCCACCATTCATCGGAGAGCTAAGGAAGCTGAGGTGCCTGCGTGCTGGAAAGGGCACGAGGATGAAGGGCCGGGTAGGGAAGCTGACGTCTCTGGAAGAGTTGTGGCTGTACTCGGCGGACAAATCCCCGGACTTTGCCGCCGAGCTCCGGAAGCTGAGCAGGATGCGGGTCCTGGTAATCCACTTCGACGAAATGGACAAAGACCTGCAGGAGGTGCTGGCGGCGTCCCTACAAGAACTGAAGAAGCTCCAAGTCCTGCAGATCTGGTCCGATGCAGAGGAGAAGGTTCGCCTGATGGGCAGCTGGGAAGGCAGCGTGCCATCCTCGCAGCTCCACCAGCTACTGCTCTTCAGGATCATCCTACCCAGGCCAATGGCGTGGATCTGCCGCTCGCATGTCCCAAAACTCTCCAAGCTGCTATTGCAGGTGGAGACCCTGGAGACGGAGCACCTACAGATCCTGGGCCAGATGCCGTCGCTCTGCTCCCTCTGCCTCCACTGCGAGGGACACCGCCTGTCATACACCACCAGCAGGGATGAGTTCCAGGTGTTGGAATACCTCAACACGAACATAGAGCTGATATGCGGAGCTGGAGCGCTTCCATGGATCCAGGAGCTGGAGGTTGGTGGCATCAGGGTTGGGGTCGACGTTGGCCTGCAGGGGAACATGCCTCTGCTCGAGAGGGCCACCTACCACCTCGACTGCCAGGGCTGCTGCGGCCGCATGGAGGTGCACAAGGCAGAGGAAGAGCTGAGGGAGGCGGCGAAAGCCCATCCCAACCGTCCCACCCTCTGCATAAAGAGATGGAACAACGTAAATTCTTGCAACTTCCATGGTTCCGCTCATCTCCCCCTCCCCCTCATATAAGCTAATATAATCTCCCTTGTGTCATTTTGTCTCAGTTTGAATTGGAGATGCATCATCAATTCATTAGGCCAGTGGTGAGGGCACTCGTGGAGGAGATGCATCATCAATAATTCATCTGGCATTGTAGTCAGCCCTGCATTTGTCAATGTATTATCAGACTCTATAGCTCGGGCTGTGGGAGCTATCGGGGCACCACCAACCCTCTCTCTGGGTGATGCTACAGATGGCAAAGACTCTTCATCTCAGGTAATAAAAGGAGCTGGTAGGTCACCAGACGCGTTTATTTCTTTTCTTTCAGAAAGATAAATTATTCTACTGGCATAGGCAAAAAAGTGGAGTACGATCCTCAGCCTCCGAGGTGAGCACCGTTGCATTTGACAAACTAAACCAATGGATTTATTTAGCAACTTGTTTAGGAGAAGATATGCCCCAAATAGTGGATTTGGAAGATAACAATTTTGAAATAAGTACTACTATACTGATGCAGCAACTTACATGCATCATGCATGTCTGCCTTCTTTCAGTTCACTAATCAGTCTAATTCTTTCTCTAACACCTCAATCTTCATGGCACTTATTGTTTTTAACCACGCATTCATGCAGGGATCAGATATAGCGGTTGAAACGGGAATCACATTCGATCAAGCTGCTGCTCATACGAAAATGTCGAATGACATCCAGCAGCTATTGAACACTAAGATAGCTGCTAGAATGGGAAGCAGAGATGGACCCCTATCCAGCTCTGAAATTTACACAACAGTGGAGCTAATAATGTCAGAAGTGATTAGTCATTATTCACAGAATGGGCCAGAAATTGTTACAGTTAACTCTAAGGCGATTCCAATGATGCTAAATTTGTTGCACACAGCTCAGGCCTCGAGCAATGGAAGCTCTGAAGTCAGTGACAATGCGATTTTAATTAACAGTTGTCTTGCGTACGATTCAATGACTGTAAAGGCACAAGCTTGTCTTAGGAGCTCATTGGAAAAGGGAAAGCGCATGCAAAACCCTGAACCATATTGTGTTAGTTCTGTGGTTGAAGAAATGGACTGGCCAGGAGAAGGCCAAGGTACGTACTAGATTGTTTCCATTCCTAGAACTGTATTGCATGTCATTCGAACTGGCTGAGAATTGTCTTATCCTCCGCTATATAAGGTGAAGACGAAGATGCCAATTTAGCAGAAAAAGAAGATGCATGTGTTATCTGCGGTCGGCTGCAGCCTAAGGTACCATTAACAGTCCCACATATGTCTGTTATCTGTACTAGCCGCGCGTTTTACTTCACCTGTATGTATATATACAACTCATGCAGGTGGACATGGACAGCGCGCTCTCTTGGGGCAAGACCCCGGTTGGAGCATCTTATGTATCAGAGCTAGCCACTGAAATAGGAATATCTCATGTCGCTTTTGCGAGAATATTTGAGGACTTTTCTGGTGAGAAAGCAGAGGAAGCGCAGGCGAGCCGAGACCACCCCAACAGTCCAATCCTCACAATAAAGAGATGGAACAACGACGTATGTTCCTCTTTATATTTCTTTTTTTTAGAACAATACTATATGTATTGATGCTCAACCTCCATTGTCCGCACATCAGTTTGCAGGTGGAGTGTCTCCGATAAGATCAGATGGTAGAGAACAAGCGGATCTCGATCCGTGTCACATGGTGAGGATCATTTATTTTACAAACTAGCTAGCTAGTGTGAGATCTAATAAAGAGAAGATTTGCCAGCTGGCTTCATCAACGAACTGAGCCAGCCCCTAAGTGGTGGATTGTTCAAGCACCTACTGCATTCTAGAAGATAGTGATTTTGAATTAACTGTACTCATGCAGCAACTGATGTAACAACTCAAATGTGGACATTTAGTTGATTAATAATTAGTACTAATATAGTTCTTTCTCTACCTAGCTGCATCTGACATGCATGCGCTCTGATTGTTCTTAACCACACACGCAGGGACAGAGTTCAATTTGTACTGCCACTGGAAAAATGTTACCATGCGCTGAAGGCATGCAGCCAACAGGTCTAACGATGGGATTGTTAGAAAAGATCACAGATAATTTCTCCGAGGAGCGAGTACTTGGTCAAGGTGGATATGGAGAAGTTTACTTGGTAAGATTCAAGACATTTCTTTTTGTACCAAATATGTGTGTGACATGTAACCAACAAACAAAGTTTGATACTTACTTTTTCTGCTTGTCGTTATATGTTGTTGTGTACTTACATCTTGAGTAGGGTATCCACGACAACGGCCAAAAGATTGCTGTGAAGCTGCTCTATAACAACATGCAAACAATTGATGACAAGCAATTCAAACATGAGTTTGAGAACCTTATTGTGCTAAAGCATCAAAATATTGTACGGTTAGTTGGCTATTGCTATGAAACACAGCATCAACATATGGAGTTTGAAGGAAGACATGTTTTTGGTGAAATTACATATAAAGCACTTTGCTACGAGTATATGCCCAGGGCGAGTCTTCAAAAGCATCTGTTTGGTAATGAGACCACTCCACTCAAGCAAAATTTGTATATACAGTTAATGAGCATGCCAGTACAAAATTCATCTAGATCTGGATTCCATTGACAGCCCCTTCGTATACAAATTTGCAGATGATTATAAAGGACTTGATTGGCAAACACGTTACAAGATTATCAAAGGGACTTGTCAAGGTTTAAAATACCTTCATGAAGGATTTAAAGACCCATTTTACCACTTGGACCTAAAACCAGACAACATACTTCTAGACGAAAACATGGCCCCCAAACTTGCAGATTTTGGCTTGTCCAAGTTCTATGGCGATGAACAAACCAGGGTGACGCAAAGTCCAATAGGAACTATGTAAGTAAATGCATCCTGTGAATCTCATTTCTAAATTCTGATGGATGTATCTGTATAAAAAAAATTGCCATATGCAGTGGATACATGCCACCGGAATACTTATTTGGAAGCAAGGTCTCAAAGAAGTATGACATATTCAGCTTGGGCGTTGTAATGATCAAGATAATTGCAGGGCTTAGCAGCCACGGCATAGATGCTGAAATGCAACAAGAGTTTCTTGATCAAGTAAGAAAGCTATCTCTTCAGTTGGACAAAAATATCATGTCTATTTTGAGCCATATTATGATATGCTCTACATTTGTATGTTGTATGTAATTCTTGCTTTACACTACGATCACAGGTACAAGGAAATTGGAGAAAAAAGCTGCAACCAACACGGAGTTCCACCGAGCCACTGGAAGCACAATGCCAGCAAGTGAAAATATGCGCCGAGATTGCATTGAGATGCATGGACAAGGATATGTACAACAGGCCATGTATAGTGGATATCATACATGACCTTGACAAGACTGAAATTTTTATCAAAAATATCACTTATTATGAACAAGATCCATCACCACCACTTGCTTCCACTTCAACTGTTGTTCAACCTGCAGCATCACCTTCAATTCCATTTCGACCTTCCCCAGCATCTTTTCCAATTCGATCTTCAGCACAACCTCAGCGTCCACCTCAAAAGGTTCCTTCTATGGTTCCACCACCACCAAACAGTCACCGCAGGGGACTATTCAGCACATCTGTCTGCGGCAAGCCGCCCGACGGGCTCCTCGCGATCACCGAGCGTGTCTATGGTGCACGCCCTTTGTCCATTTCCTTCCTCAATCACTATGTGTTCTGTTTGAGATAGGACTGCACATCACATTTCCCTTTCCACATTTGCATCTTTTGCACCATTTTTCTTACGTAAACGTAACGATGCTTTGGCCTAATGTTTTTCTTTGCAGTATTGGATTCGTGCTTCAACACTAATATCCTTGCAGGCGATAAGCACCAGCGGCAGCAGTATGTCCAGGGTATCCTCTCACACCTCAAGAGCAGCTTTGCAGATGCATGCTTCTTGGTCTCCCACTTCAAGGAGGGATGGAGAAGCCAGAGCCTGGAGGCCAAAGACTTGACCAGTGATAACATGATCGTGATGGAATACCCCAGGCAATATGAGGGGTATTCAGTCCTCACAATAGAGACGATCCACGATTTCCTGATGGTAGGGAACACTTGGCTCTCTCTGGGTCAGCACAACATCCTGATAATGCACTGCGAGCGAGGCGGCTGGCCTGTACTCGCTTTCATGTTGGCAGGATCGCTGTTGTATCAAAAGAAATCCACTGATGAGCAAAAGACTCTAGAGATGGTCTACAAGCAAGCATCTCGTGAGCTCATCCAGTTGCTCTCACCACTAAATCCCATGCCTACTCAGATAAGATACCTGCAGTATATATCTGAGAGGAATATCAACTTACATTCAAGCTGGCTACCAGCCGATCGACCACTTACTTTAGACTATGTGGTACTAAGAAGCATTCCGGACTTCAACGGAGAGGCTGGGTGCAGTCCAATCTTCCGTATTTATGGGCAGGATCCTCTGTCTGGTACAAAAAACAATCCCAAGGTCCTTTTCTCTACAGCAAAGAAATATGCTAGGGTTTACAAGCAGGCAAGTTTAAAATGTTAATATTTCAAGAATTAGCAAGCCTATTGTCTGTTGGCACTTGTTATTAACATTCTGTTCTCAGGCCGAGGACGACATGATTAAGATTGACGTGCACTGCCATATCCAAGGCGATGTTGTCCTTGAATGCACCAGCATTGATGCTGATAAAGAACGAGAAGAGACGATGTTCCGAGTAATGTTCAATACATCATTTATCAGATCTGATATTCTGATGCTAGACCGTGATGAAATCGATATGATGTGGGACGCTAAAGATAGATTCCCGGAGAACTTCAAAGCTGAGGTAATGTAATTCTAATCATCATCACAATCAACTTAATTTTCTCTCGTAAAATTGCGCAAAAACTAAGAGATGTTTGTCATTTGTGGCCAAAAGGTTATCTTTTCAGAAATGGGCCATGGAGGTAACCAAGGAGAACCTACCAGTTGAAGCATTTGAAGAGGTTCAAGAGATGTTCAGCGATATGGATTGTTTGGACTCAGAAGAGAATGCTGCATTGTAGTCCAGTTCATAAAAGCCAAGACCGTGGGTCGATGTGGCATCCCGTGTTGATAGCATGAAGAAGCAAGGAGGCTTACCAGACAGGAGCCACACCAGTCTTATGATGGATGGCGCAGACGTGCTCATCTAAAATGGGAGTATATACTACTCAGCTGAAAGATTTCTGCAAGACAATACTGAAGATTGTCTTGGCAGCATCGCCGAAATACTGCCAAATTTAGTACTAATGCATGCTGGAGTCTGCCATACCTCAAGTACCACAAACAAGCTAGGAATGAATGCCTTATCATACTCATTGTCAATTCTATTCATGTACAACTCTAAGAACTTACCACGACGGCACCAGCCAGTTCCACAGTATCGTTCCTGTGTGTAATAATAATTAATGGGTAACAGTTTTCTGTCTAAATGGATCTAGAAATGAGAATCTCGACTGTGCCACATGTGTGCATCTCCTTGATAAGAAATAATTGCATGTATGGTAGTTTCTTTTGGCCACCACAAGGAGACTCCTAGTTTTCGAAATCATAGAAGGTTGATGCTGTGCATTCCATGGGCCAATGGAGAATTGGTTACAGTGTATTAGCCTGTGTTATCTAGCTTAGGTGCCTGCATCAAGGAAATCTCAGCTTCAAGACAGGGTCTTGACTCTTGAAGCCACAACTTGAATTGAAGCTGAGATTTCAGTTGGCTCAAGCTTACAAGACCGATCTCCTTGACATGGTCTGACTTCATTAATAATTATTGTAGATTTTGAAGTACAATTTTTTAGCAATCAGTAACAGTCTAACAGATATTGCCTAACTACCAACAGTGTACTGTTAATTCTATAGGTGGGCCTGGAAGCATGTGCACCATCATAGTTTTCGAACAATAGCTGAAAATGTAGATAGAAAGACAAGGTCGTGGTTAATGAATAATTACCATAAGATCGGCATAGATCACGTGATCACCATCATCAAACAGGACCAAAAGCACCCTGTAGATGCACTTGAGCAGCTGGAGTTCATCCAAGTATTTGGCTTTGACGGACTTCTTGTTTTCAGCATAGCTTGCGGCGGCTTTTCTGACGTTGGGAACATTAGATGAATTCTCATGATCTCCTGAAACAATTACAAAGAACATCAAATGCACACATATTTCTTTCTCTGCCTGGCGGCTGGCGCAGCTCCCCTGGATTATCATCGATTCTTAATACAAGTTCAATATGACACTTATGGTTCATGAGAAGCACGGAATCTTAGAACACACGGCATGGCAGGAAGTTGGTAGCCACAGGATCCGTAATCCAACCAACTGCTCCCATCTCACTTACACAGCTCTGACTGGCAGTTCACGACCGCCCTCTATTGAGAGCAGGCCCTAGGGTGCTGGCGAAGAGGAACTCGTGGGGCGCCTCGCCGTCGGAGGCCCTCCAGAAGGCCACGAAGAGGGCGGTGGCGTCTTCCTCGTGTCCTGCTGCGCGTATATGAAGACGGCGGAGCCCCAGGAGATGGGGTTCAACCGAGGCATCGGGACGAACAGGTGGCGGGCGTCACGGAGGCGGCCGAGCTCAGAGCAGCCAGGCAGGAGGAGGTTGGGATCCGGGAGAGCGTCAGTGACGACAGCGCGGCCGTGAGGATCGCGATCACCGGCGAGGCGTGAAAGGAGGAGCACGTGCCGCCGGCCCGGAAGAGGGCAACGAGCTTCTTAACCTCCCGCGACTGCTACGCGCCTACGCGACCACGCGCTCTCAGCCGCCTGCGCCCCACACGCACGCACGCACGCACGCAATTCAGTCGCCGAAATCCAGTTTCTCTCAGGCGGAAGTCGCGGCTGGTGCTCGGCGGCCGCCGTGTTCCGCTTTTTGAACCGTTGGATAAGAAACACGGGATACGAAGACGCACTCTATGTACGTGAGCCTGGTAATTGATGATTTGCAATAGCGGCATAGGCAAGTGGGGGTGGCAGCACCGGAGGACCTCAGCTATGGACTATGGTGGCGCATCTCGAGTGCCGAGTCCTGATTTTCAGTGTAAAAACCCTAAGGTCTGACCTTTATTAGTTATACCTGATAATGGTTTTGGTTGAAGACATTGATTTGGGAGCTCGGACTTTCTTCAGAATGAAAACCTAAGATCTTCAATTGGGCGACGACAACGCTTGTACAATGTCTTTGGTGATGGTTAGAGTGATGCTGCTACGTATGATTGATCATCGTGGCAAGGTCTTTTTTCTCTTTTTCATTTTATTTTTTGGCTGTGTGCATCCTTGATGCCTTCGGGTATCTTGTTGGTGCAGAGACTGAGTGTAATTGGTATCTTCATGATATTAATATATTTTCTTTACCGGAAAAATGTGTCTTTTTATGGAACAAGACGCCAGGGATCCTATTTGGCGCGCGGGTCGTTGTTTAGCAACCGCGCGTGCAACCCCGCTACCTGTTTTTCTTTTTTGTCCTCGTGTTTTTTCCTTCGGTTTTTTTTCCTTTTTCATTTTCATTTTTTTATTTTTCTTTACCGTTTTCTTTTATTCTTTTTCTTTCAGTTTTACACTATTATTATTTTCACTTTTTCTTTGTTTTCATTTTGGGATTTTTTTTGAGTTCGTGAACATTTTTTTGAATTCTGAATTTATTGGAAATCTTAATGATTCGAATTTATGAACTTTTTTTACAAAGTGAAAAACATTTTGTTTTGAAAATTACAACTATTTTTTATATATGAATTTTCTGAAATTTGGGAATAATTTTTAGAAAGTCATGATATCTTTTCAAATTCATGAATATTTTTTAATACACGAACAATGTTTTGTTCTCGTGAATACTTTTTACAAATTTGTGAATATTTTTTAAATTTGCAAGCATTTTTTGAAACTCATAAACAATTTTTGAGAATGTGAACATTTTTTAAAACACATACATTTTATAAATCCGTGAATATTTTATGATTTCTAGAACTTTTTTTCAAAATGCACATTATTTTTGTATTTTGCACCTTTTTGTAATCCTGAATTATATTAAATAAGAATAAAACAAGAACAGAAAATAAAAAAGAAAAGGAACAAAACAAAACAAAAAAGCAGCAGGCTCTAGCTGATGGAGTGAAATCCAGCTGATCTCTAGTAGAGGGTCCTAAGCTGGTAGTCTTGGCATGATGAAAATAAAGACACGGGGACAAACGGGTTACCCAGGTTCGGATCCCACTCCAGGAGGTAATACACTACGTCATGCTTTGCTTGTATTGAGTTTGCTAGGGATAGAGAGGTGATCTACCCCGAGATCATGTGTATGAGTTCTAGACTTCTAGTTTTAGTTGTCTAGAATATATTATATTGGCTAGCCTAGCCTCAGTTTATACAATGTATCGAAGACCTAGGATAACATGAGTCATAGTCGGTTCGTCGGTAGAGAGGAGTCCTCCACGGGTTAGGAGTCCTTGTCTTGTACGTCAAAGTTGTTGGAAAACATAGTAGAAAACATAAACTTTCGCCCTACGATTATGATCTCAGAAACACTATGATGATACATTAGAGGCTTAGATCGGACTGTTACCAAATTCGAGTTGCAGCGGAAGAACAGTTGATGTAGATCGTTGGTGAAGTCCCTTGGACTGTTCTCAAACGATCCCTTGAATCAAATATTGAAAGGGCTTCGCTAACTAGAGCTAATGATTGCCGAGGAATTAGAGGGAGAAGAACATAACATCACGGGCCTTTTCTCTTATGACGATTAGAGAGAACTATGTCTAGCTCTAATCTAGATCAACTCTAAATTAGAACTAGAACTAGTGAACTAGAGAAAACTCCAAAAACGTGTGTCTCTCAACTCTCAAGTGCTAAATTCATACATCGGTGGTAGACGGCAAAGGGGTGGCAGACGGCAAAGAGGCTGCATTTTCTTTTTTTTTCTTTTTTTTCTTATGCGCTATTCCGTAAGGGGCTGATTTAGACCCATATGTTTAGTGATATGGTTAGATTTATCTTAGTTCTTCTTTCGTAGTTGCGGATGCTTGTGAGGGGAGTTAATCATAAGCGGGAGGCTTTTTCAATTAAGAACAACACCGAAGCATTGGTTCACCTACATACCAAATTATCAAAGTAGCGAACGCGAATCAAACGTACATGATGAAAGTGACTAGATGAACTTCCTGTGTGTCCTCAAGAATGCTTAGCTTATTATAAGAGACCGTTTCGGCCAGTCCTTTTCAACAAAAAAGATTGGGCTACCTTGCTACACCTTAGTTACTATTGCTACTTGTTAAAATTATCTTGCTATCAAACTACTCGTTACCGATAATTTTAATGCTTGCAGAAAAATATCTTGCCGAAAATCGCTTGTCATTTCTTTCTGCTCCTTGTTGGGTTCGACACTCTTACTTATCAAAAGGACTACGATAGATCCCCTATACTTGTAGGTCATCAAAACTCTTTGCTGGCATCGTTGCCGAGGAGTGAAGCGCCTTTGGTAGGGAAACATTTATATTACGTGTTGAAATTTACGGTTACTTGTTACTATGGAAAACAATCCTTTGAGGGGTTTGTTCGGGTTATCTTCACCTCGACAGGAAGCACAAAGAGTTGCTCCTTAACCTACTGTACCTATTGAAAATATTTATTATGAGACTTCTTTGGGTATGATAAACTGCTAGCTAATCCTTATGCAGGAGAAGTAACATTACCTCCTGATATGCACCTAATCTATGTGGATGAAATTTTTGGATTATTTAAGGTTGCAGGTTGATACGTCTCCAACGTATCTATATTTTTCAATTGTTTCATGCTGTTATACTATCATTCTTGAATGTTTTACAATCGTTTTATAGCAACTTTATATCATTTTTGGGACTAACCCATTGACATAGTGCCAAGTACCAGTTGCTGTTTTTGTTTGTTTTTTACTTCACAGAATATCCCTATCAAAGGGAGTTGATGTCTACTACACAACCTTCTTCTTGTAGACGTTGTTGGGCCTCCAAGTGCAGAGGTTTGTAGAACAGTAGCAAATTTCCCTCAAGTGGATGACCTAAAGTTTATCAATCCATAGGAGGCGTAGGATGAAGATGGTCTCTCTCAAACAACCCTGCAATTAAATAACAAAGAGTCTCTTGTGTCCCCAAGACACCCAATACAACGGTAAATTGTATAGGTGCACTAGTTCGGCGAAGAGATGGTGATACAAGTGGTATATGGATAGTAGATATGGGTATTTGTAATCTAAAAATATAAAAACAGCAATGTAACTAATGATAAAAGTGAAGGAAATATGCCCTAGAGGCAATAATAAAGTTATTATTTATTTCCTTATATCATGATAAACGTTTATTATTCATGCTAGAATTGTATTAACCGGAAACATAATACATGTATGAATACATAGACAAACAGAGTGTCACTAGTATGCCTCTACTTGACTAGCTCGTTAATCAAAGATGGTTATGTTTCCTAACCATGGACAAAGAGTTGTCATTTGATTAACGGGATCACATCATTAGTTGAATGATCTGATTGACATGACCCATTCCATTAGCTTAGCACCCGATCGTTTAGTATGTTGCTATTGCTTTCTTCATGACTTATACATGTTCCTATGACTATGAGATTATGCAACTCCCGTTTGCCGGAGGAACACTTTGTGTGCTACCAAACGTCACAACGTAACTGGGTGATTATAAAGGAGCTCTACAGGTGTCTCCAAAGGTACATGTTGGGTTGGCGTATTTCGAGATTAGGATTTGTCACTCCGATTGTCGGAGAGGTATCTCTGGGCCCTCTCGGTAATGCACATCACTGAAGCCTTGCAAGCATTGCAACTAATGAGTTAGTTGCGGGATGATGTATTACGGAACGAGTAAAGAGACTTGCCGGTAACAAGATTGAACTAGGTATGGGATACCGACGATCGAATCTCGGGCAAGTAACATACCGGTGGCAAAGGGAACAACGTATGTTGTCATGCGGCCTGACCGATAAAAGATCTTCGTAGAATATGTAGGAGCCAATATGAGCATCCAGGTTCCGCTATTGGTTATTGACCGGAGACGTGTCTCGGTCATGTCTACATTGTTCTCGAACCCGTAGGGTCTGCACGCTTAAGGTTACGATGACAGTTATATATTATGAGTTTATATATTTTGATGTACCGAAGTTTGTTCGGAGTCCCGGATGTGATCACGGACATGACGAGGAGTCTCGAAATGGTTGAGACATAAAGATTGATATATTGGAAGCCTATGTTTGGATATCGGAAGTGTTCCGGGTGAAATCGGGATTTTACCGGAGTACCGGGAGGTTACCGGAACCCCCCGGGAGGTATATGGGCCTTAGTGGGCCTTAGTGGAAGAGAGGAGAGGTGGCCATAGATGGGCCGCGTGCCCCTCCCCCCCCTTGGTCCGAATAGGACAAGGAGAGGGGGCCGGCCCCCCTTCCTCCTCTCTCTCCTCTTTTCCCCCCTCCGCGAATCCTATTCCAACTAGGAAAGGGGGGAGTCCAACTCCCGGAGGGAGTAGGACTCCTCCTGGAGCGCCTCCTCTTGGCCGGCCGGCCCCCCTTTGAGCCTTTATATACGGAGGCAAGGGGCACCCCTAGAGACACAAGTTGATCCACATGATCATATTCTTAGCCGTGTGCGGTGCCCCCTTCCACCATAGTCCTCGATAATATTGTAGCAGTGCTTAGGCAAAGCCCTGCGGTGGTAGAACATCAAGATCGTCACCATGCCGTCGTGCTGACGGAACTCTTCCCCGACACTTTGCTGGATCGGAGTCCGGGGATCGTCATCGAGCTGAACGTGTGCTAGAACTTGGAGGTGCCGTAGTTTCGGTGCTTGATCGGTCGGGCCGTGGAGACGTACGACTACATCAACCAAGTTAGTGCTTCCGTTGTCGATCTACAAGGGTACGTAGATCACACTCTCCCTCTCTCGTTGCTATGCATCACCATGATCTTTGCGTGTGCGTAGGAAATTTTTTGAAACTACTACGAAACCCTACAAAAAGTGAGCGTAAATGGTATTGCAATGCGTTGAAACAAGGCCTAGGGTTCATACTTTCACTAGTGCAAGTCCTCTCAACAATAATAACATAATTGGATCATATAACTATCCCTCAACATGCAACAAAGAGTCACTCCAAAGTCACTAATAGCGGAGAACAAATGAAGAGATTATGGTAAGGTACGAAACCACCTCAAAGTTATTCTTTCCAATCAATCTGTTGGGCTATTCCTATAAGTGTCACAAACAGCCCTAGAGTTCGTACTAGAATAACACATTAAGACACAAATCAACCAAAACCCTAATGTCACCTAGATACTCCAATGTCACCTCAAGTATCTGTGGGCATGATTATACGATATGCATCACACAATCTCAGATTCATCTATTCAACCAACACATAGAACCTCAAAGAGTTCCCCAAAGTTTCTACCAGAGAATCACGACGAAAACGTGTGCCAAACCCTATGCATAAGTTCATGGGCGGAACCCGCAAGTTGATCACCAAAACATACATCAAGTGAATCACGTGATATCCCATTGTCACCACAGATACGCACGGCAAGACATACATCAAGTGTTCTCAAATCTTTAAAGACTCAATCTGATAAGATAACTTCAAAGGGAAAACTCAATCCAATAAGATAACTTCAAAGGGAAAACTCAATCCATTACAAGAGAGTAGAGGGGGAGAAAACATCATAAGATCCAACTATAATAGCAAAGCTCGCAATACATCAAGATCGTATCACCTCAAGAACACGAGAGAGAGAGAGATCAAACACATAGCTACTGGTACATACCCTCAGCCCCGAGGGAGAACTACTCCCTCCTCGTCATGGAGAGCACCGGGATGATGAAGATGGTCACCGGAGAGGGATTCCCCCTCCGGCAGGGTGCCGGAACGGGTCTAGATTGGCTTTCGGTGGCTACGGAGGCTTCTGATGGCAGAACTCCCGATATATTGTGCTCCCCGATCGTTTTAGGGTATATGGAGATATATAGGAGGAAGAAGTACGTCAGGGGAGCCACGAGGGGCCCAGAGGGGGTGGGCGCGCCCCCTACCTCGTGGCCTCCTCGAGGCTTCCTTGACGTGGACTCCAAGTCTCCCGGGTTGCTTTTCTTCCAAAAATAAGTTCCGTGAAGTTTCAGGTCAATTGGACTCCATTTGATTTTCCTTTTCTGCGATACTCTAAAACAAGGGAAAAAACAGAAACTGGCACTGGACTCTAGGTTAATAGGTTAGTCCCAAAAATCATATAAAATAGCATATAAATGCATATAAAACATCCAAGGTTGATAATATAATAGCATGGAACAATCAAAAATTATAGATACGTTGGAGACGTATCAAGAGTCCAAATGCAGCGAAATTTTTTAAAGATTTTTTTGGCCAAGAAGACAACTTGGGAGCCAAGGAAGCACCCGGGGAGGCCTATGGGGCCCACAAGACACCAGGGTGCACCATGATGGATTGTGGGGCCCACGGGGGTCTCCTGCACAACCTCTTCGCTCTATAAATTCTCAGAAATTTCAGAAACCCTAAGGGAGCAGACAAAACACAATTTCAGCCGCTGCAAGTTCCAGAACCATGAGATCCAATCTAACACCATCACGGAGGGGGTTCATCATCCTCATTGGTGCCTCTCCGATGATGCATGAGTAATCCATCATAGACCTACGGGTCCATAGGCAGTAGCTAGATGGATTTTTCTCTCTTTTTTATTCTCAATACAATGGTCTCTTGGAGACCTATTTGATGTAATGACTTTTGCGGTGTGTTTGTTGGGATCCGATGAATTTTGATTTTATGATCAATTTTTATCCATGAATATTATTGGAGTCTTCTTTGATCTCTTATATGCATGATTACTTATAGTTTCGTATTTCTTCTTCAAATTTTTGGTTTAGTTAGGCCAACTAAATAGATTTTTCTTGCCATGGGAAAAGGTGCTTTGTGATGGAAATGCACATTGAGAGCCGACCTGTCGTTGTCGTGGGAATCATCGCTGGTTCAATGCATGCTCGTCGTGAACCCACACACCGGTGGCCAGACGATGGTGATGGTAATCGAGGAGTCATGAATGCGTCAATACTCTATTTCACATGTTTCTCACCGCGGAAAAAAGAGAAAGAAGTTTGAACAGACATCAATGACAAGCCACTAGAGGTAGCCAGTGATAATAAAGTAGTAGCAGCACTGACGGTACATTTTGACTGTAGTATGTGATGAACAATCGACCTCGCTACGGTTGAGGAGGACAATAACACATACATACCTAATTTTAGCCGGTCTGTGTTAACCGTCTTGGAAGTCCTGCAGAGGCTTATCATTGACGCGTCCGCGTTGTCCCTCGAGTGATGACCCTCATCACTGACGCGTGGTCATAGGCCAGTTAGTGATGAGTAGTCACTTGTGTTTGGTTTTGTAGTAGTGTTAGGGGTAACAAATCTTATGTAAATTACATGACGATTCAACATGAATATAGAAGAGAAGAGATATTTTTTCTTGTTTTACGAAGTTTGATTTTTGGATAAAGTAGGAAAGCACCTGCATTTTTTTTCTTTTTGAGGCAAAAAAATAAAAAAATAAGGGGCACGGATGTTAATAGACGGGCCGGCAAGCGGAGAACTGGGCCATACTTACTTGTGGAGGAGAAGAATAGGTTCTTTTTGGGCCAGCCCCTCCGAGGAGAGAGACCGGGCCGGACTGAGCTTGCTTGTTGGGTGGGAGTATATAACCATCCCACCAACCCGGCCAAATCGCTGTTGAAACCCTAAGCTGCTAGGTTATTCGCCACAAAGAAAAAAAAGGAAACCCCAGGCGGATACGGTGCCTGTGTGTCATAAGGTGCGGATGGACAAACGGGATGCAAATGAGACTGAAGATCTGACCGTACCATAATAAATATATGGCTCGACCTACTAAATTCCAGTAAGCGGCAAGTTAACTATGGGACTTGCTACAACATAAAACTGAATCTGCAATAAGTCATTTATTTATAGTATTGGTCTGATTAAAAAGTGTGAAGTAAGACCCATTGAGTATGGACAATTGGGCACAGTTAAATTAGGAAATAATCTGCAACTCAAGGATACTCACATTGTCATATTTATAGTATAGGAAAGTGTTAAAATTGAATTAGAGCTTTAATGTGGTATAAGGACTGAGGAATATCTGGGTAAATGCAAGTATTCACACTTACACGGTTCAGCAAAACAGGGGGGAAGTGGTATCTGCTTGAGATCTCTTTGTACTACTAACTCTTGAAGCATTTCAAAATGAAAGTGAACTGATGGTCTTTGTTTAATTTGTGTTGCAGCAACATTAAGTCCTCTCCAATTTACGCACTGCACACCCGGTATCCTTCTGCCCCGTGCCGCTGTCACTGAAAGAACGTTGCAAATCTACTCATTCAAACTTGTTGGACTAACGGAGCAGCTGAAGTGGCCACTCTCTGTTTATGGTGTGGTTGCTGCCCGAGACACCGTAGACCGCAACCGCAACCTTCTCTTCTCTCGGTCGAGGATCAGGGGTCAATTACTCTCTCGACATGTATGTACTGTTGTATATTCACTTTCTCTTCATTGTCCTCTTCTTCTTTTAAGTAATATATACTTTTTTGTCCTCTGTTTATTTTAAGTAATATATATACTTCTTTGTCCTCTAGGTCGTTTAAGTACTATTTTTCTGCCTCTTCAGCCAAACACTATAATGATGGTTTAATCTAATGATTGCAGGACTCTTATCTGCGCTTGACTGGCCCGTCTCATGCAATTCTAGTTGGGGATTATGTTGACTTTGAAGTTGAACTAAAAGTACGTGATGGAGATGATGAGCGCAATGATACACAGTTGATGTGTGTTAGCAAGCGGTATAAAGAAGCAGACGGCGGCGGTGAGCAACCTTTACTCTTCGATAGCCCATTCTGTACTGCAGAGTTGAGGTTTGAGGTTTTTCCTACGACGGTCCAGCTCACTGTATTGTCCGTTCGTGTTGTTGGAGGGGAGTTCCCTTTTAGCTCTGGGGGTCAGGCTGCTTGTATTGTTTCTGGCCGTGAGAGGGTTGTGCTGTTTGATTCTACTAAAAAAATTACTAGAGAAGACCAAGTAGTTTTGGATGGTTATGTTCCTTTGTCAAGAAACGCCATTTCAGTAGAGTTTGAAAAAGGAGTGACTGTTGAGGTAACAGCCTATGTTGATTCTGGTTCTATCTCTGATCTTGTCCACTTCCCTTCCAAGTGGTGCAACATTAGTCAGGATAGCTGTTTCATCTGTGGTTCTGAGGTGAAGATTACCGTTGCATGGTCCCGGGTTGTGAGAGACAAGATGGAGATGTTGCTGGAGGGATACGCTACCCAGGTGTAGTGTGCTATCTGTAATCAGGAGTGGTAATTGTATGTCGGCAAGTAGCATGTATCAACTATATATATTATTTTGTATGTTGCCAAGTGGCATGTATCGACTCTATATTTTGTATGTCGGCAAGTAGTATGTATGAAGTCTATATTATATTATTTGACTCTAATGTGTTAATGAGCAGTCGTGTTGTGTGAAATATTCAGGAAATAGCCTTGAAAGCCAAGTTTGCTTGTACTGGCACCATTGCAAATATTCGGCTCATCTGCTTAATAGAAGTATGTAAGATTGGGATGTCCTGCATTTAATCTCCCACCTGGTACCATTGATGCATTGCTTGTGAAGGGTGTCCTCCAGGGATGGTAGATCGTGTGCTTACCCAGGGAAGAAATACAAGTTAGAGGGTCCAGTGTCGAGTCCCCCACTGTTAGGATGGTCTCGAGTTTGCAAGTCACAGCCCAAACAAAATAATTGACAATCAATTAACAAGTTGGGATGCAATCCAGATAGATTCTGCAACTGTAGTCGCATAGTGTTTCCTTTTCACATAAGAGGTTGGTGACAGGAGTAAACTGCCATTGTATTACTCCCTCCGTCACATAAGAGATTTGCCTAGATACGGATGTATCTAATGGAAACATCACTCAATGTCCGTGCTGCTTGTCAGGTCGTGACCTGTCCGCACCACCCACCTAATGACCATCGCGCCGGCACAGGTGGTGAAGGCAGCATCCTCTACCAAATCCACACAACTAAAGTGCCCAAACAACAGTGGGGCAAAAATAAAAATTAAAAATCTCTCAACCAGGACAAAAGCGGAGGCATGCTCTGTTCACTGATGAAGTTCTCTCGATGTCTCGTTCTGTTAGGCTGGTCATAGTGGGGAGTAACTTATACTAGTGTCATGCATATGACACTAGTCTAAGTTACTATCTCCATAGTGTAAAGTATCTTAGTAGTAGTGTCATAGATTGTTCCATTTATTGCCTTATAGACTCATTTTACCTCGGGAATCGCTATGTTACAGTAACATATTATGTTACTCCAAACACCTCTCTCCTCATTAAATACTTGCCACATAAGCAAAATTGTCTTGGGATGTGTTAAGTTACTACCTAAGTTACCCCCACTATGGCTAGCCTTATCCAGCTCATCCTCTTACTTCTTTTTCGCTATTTTTCCAAGCAGTGTACATACAATGAGTGTCACTTGTTAATTTCTACCAAGTCTGCACAGACTTTTGGAGTAAGTGAGGTCCAAAATACACGGATCCTCTCAGTTATAGGTTGTTGTACATTTCAAAACCGGCATAGTCAAATCACATAACGTATTTGTCATTCTAGGTTTACTTTACATTCCTGCTTATATAGCTAACTATGGGAAGTGGCCAAGGTTTCGTTCCTTGGCTCCTCGGGGGCTGTTGGGAGAAAGTACAGCCGACGAGCATGATTGCGCACCAAATTGCATTCATTGAGGATCGGTTTTTAGAAAGAAATAGAGGAGAAACGTAGAGGGCAGAAAACATAGTCCAGAATGGTCGGTCTTACTTTATGGTTGCCAGCAACATTCAACTTCACTGCGGTGGTTGATTGGATCACGTGGAAGATGGACAAGTTAAGGCCAAAGGCAAGCACCCCTGAGTCTAGGATGATAATCAGCACAGACAAGATCAAGTCATGTATGCAGAGTCAGTATCATGGCGGCAAAGGGTGCCATGTTAATGTTGCAGATAAGAAAAACACATAATAAATTATCTTACCGAGTCAAGAGATTAAAAGATTGAATTTGGCAGTAACATTACAGCAATAACTAAATCTTTTGACCCTCGAACTCGAAAGGAAACTAATAATTTTAGAAAGAAAGACGATCCTATAAAATGCTTTAACATTGTATATGCCAGACCACACCAGCCGCTAAAGCACCAGTGCATGTACCTGTCAAATGTGCACCCATGAAGAAGGACTCTGCCAATATGGAATTCGTACACATGGCGAGGCAGCCAACCATGGTAGAATAGAAACCAAAACTGTTGGAACTAAGCACTGTCAGTATCCCACCACTCAAAATGCTTGCTCCAAACTAACCACTGCAGAACAAATGCATCACACTGAATCAGAAAAGATGTTATAGGCAGCAACACCACAACCCTACTACTTACTTCCTCCGTTCCGAATTACTTGTCGCAGGTATGGATGTATTTAGATGTATTTTAGTTCTAGATACATCCATTTCTGCGACGAGTAATTTGGAATGGAGGGAGTATTTTTTACAGGAAACATGTGGTAGTAAGAAGCGCACGATGATGCCATGGTACATGTGGTTGCAGGAGTGAAGGAGGCCGGAGTGTCATTTCCGAGCACAATGTTCTTGTAGAACGCCAAATGGCATGGGGGAAATCCTCTTCCAATGGTCCTTGGACTCGACTTGATCAATGGCTTCGCTTTGAGCATGCAGATTGCACCGTAAGCTTTGATGGAAGATCGTATGAAGTTGACACAAGACACCATCTGGGGAAACTTGGAATTCAGCTTCTGCAGAAAATAGGGTTACACATTACTCTCCACTCCAAAAAGGAGTTTATCACAAACGATAACATAAACAGAAGCATGTAGTGGTGGTCATTATTGTCATCACATATGGTTCATCCAGAGTAAACCAAGTCAAAGTTGGAGAGAAGGAAACATAGTCCAGGATGATCTTACTTGAAGATTGCCAGTAACATTGAAGGGCACCCTGTGGTTGAACAGATCACGTCGAAGATGGAGAAGTTGAGCACCCCTGAGCCGAGGATGATAATCAGCATAGAAAAGATGGGGTCGTGAGTGTAGAACAAGTTGATTACAACGCCTCCTTCGAGCAATATTGCTGGTAGAGCTAGTATCATGGTGGCAAAGGGTGACATATAGTACACTGTTAAATAATGCTGTAGAATAAGATAACACATAATGAATCATCTTACCAAGGCAAGGACTTACAAGATTGAAGGGGCACTATTGCCAAATCACAGCGGAACACGTTGAATCACTAGAGCCACGAATGTGCGGCACAGGACCTAATCCAATGAATGTGCTATTCTTGGAAGGGTACCAAGAAGGATAAATATAGTAAATGTTATTTCTGGGGCTATTGTTCAATTTGGGAGTTGCATCTGTTGATGAGTGATGGTGGCCCTTATGAGCTACTCGGTCCGTAAAGAAATATAAGAGTGTTTAGATCACTACTTTAATGATCTAAACGCTCTTATATTTCTTTACAGAGGGAGTAGTTGTTATACACTTCTTGGTGTAGCTTGTTATATGGTTCATGACTAGGAACTTAGTTTCCATCTGGCCTGGGCATGCATCCCCGGATTGCTGTTGCATGTTCAGCTCCTGTTGTTGTGGCTGCTACTGCTGTTTTCTTGATTTACCATGTTGGTCAAGGAAGCTTCTCTGATGCTTTCAACTAAATGGGAGTGCCTAATCAACAGTCAGCTATTTTTCCTTTGAGTAACAGTCGAATTTTTGTCCAGTTTCTGGCATGTGTACATGTGTGTAAAAAATGCCTCCGTCCAGATTCTTGTCATCTTTTCCATTGATTCTCTCAGTGGAAAAACTCCCATGTCCCCCAGACCCAAAAAAGGCTTGACAAACTGACGGCCCGGGGCTAATGGGGAAAAACATGCTAATGGTTTTGATCATTAAGACCCAATGGAAAACATCCAATGCTATTTTGAACAGGCCAACACAATCAGCAAATGACTGGACAGCCCGATAGGGAGGAGAGAGAACAGATGACAGAAACGGAAGACACACACGCAGACATCTAGCTCCCAGCTAAAACAGAGAAAGAGAATGAGGAAAATTATGTAGGGAACGGATTTCAAAAGATAACGTATTAGACAAAGGAGCCTAGGAAAAAATAAGGAAGATATGATGTTCCTGATTAAAGACCACACACATATCGGATTCCAAGGCACACTTCAGAGCATTTACACAGCACAAAATAAAAATGGGACCATGACTCAGGACTGCTTAAAGGTTTACATGACATTTTGAACACCCAGGAAAATGAGGGCATGGACATTCTTAGGTTGAGAATGACTAGTAACTTTGCTTGCTTCTTAGGTGGAGAATGACTAGTAAAGTTCTGCTAGTCAGTCGAAGCCCAACTCCTTCTCCCTTTGCTGACTAAAGTTTGACACGCTGCAGAAGGACAAGTTCTTTTTTCCACCATAATAACAAATACTACTGGTACTTTATGCATGTTCACAATCATCTTACTAGGGGCACATGCTTTTAGCTCTGGCTTAAGTTGCTTATATAATGTAAGGTAGGTTTCTGCTGCAGGCTAGAATAAATTGCCCCTCTGTAACCCTTCCAATACATCAATTGAAACGTCATGACAATCCAACAAGCCCGACGTTGCAATCATAATAGCATATCATGCAAACCATCCTAACGTGCACTGAAACATGCTGTTGCCAACTTGCCATTGCAACCAAACCGCCATCGTGATCAAGCACCATTTGTTTTAAGGCGCAATTTGTTTTAAGGGAACAAAGCCTAGAGGATATATATGAAATTCAATTATTTGAGGAAGCACTGTTCAAGTTCAGCCACGGCAATAATACCCATCCAGCCAAAATTATGGCACCAGTTGCCAGGTCGTAAGCATTGTATGTCATGTAGCAAGGACAGATACCTTTACTTTCTCTGGCTGGACAATTGCTCCATGCCCTTGAGGGCACACATAGAAGCGGACGCCTTTCACCCTGCAGCATCCGAGAAATCAAAGAAAAATGTTTCAAGGAGCTATTGCTTCAAAGATCAACTATTCATCACTTTCATAGTTTGAGAATGAACATACATGTGCCATCGTGCTTTCCAAGTGGCTCATTGTATTGCACTCCAACCCAAAATCCATGTCCAAGGGATTCAGCTTGGCCAACAAATTTTACAGTGCCCCTCTTGTCACCTGGCTCAACTTCACATCCATCTCCCACCTATTGCAATTTTTAAAACATAATAAAAAAGATATTAACTTTCATTTCATGCTACAGAAGAAGAAAGCTTTCACCTGTATTTCAGATTGTCCATTTCAACAGCAAAGAGCCAATATTTACTACATACCTCTGAAAGCAGAGTACCCTGACAATAAGTTAATTATCTTGGTAGAATTTCCTACTGATTGTCAACTTAGTGAACTATACACATCTTGATAGTCATATTTTACAAGAAGAATTGCTACTGTTTTATCAAAATTCTAGTCAAACCAACGAGCTATTAGAAGGAAATATACACTGCAATACTCCGAATTGCTGCTCCAGCCAATGGTAGCAGTTTGTCAAGCTCATTTAGTCACGAGTTCATACATATTACTCAGGGTTATTTTTACAGGAGGAAATTACTGTAACCAATATGCTGGCAAACTGTACAAATTTGAAGATGCTATTACCAGCTACAGTATATTCAATAAGGCTGCTATACCCATACACAAAACATGAAGAAAAAACAGTAGCTCCAGCAGTGTTGGGGTGCTAATCGTTAATACTTAGCAACTGAGATGGGGCTTGACATCAGCAGGTAGTTAGCAATGTTCCATTCATAATGCACATGTGTAAAGCAAATTAATTGACCTTGATGTTGGCACAATTCCTCCATTTGATTATCTGACTGGTAAAAGAGACAAGAAATTGAGTAATCAGGCTGATGAAGGGAACAAAGTAGTCCAGAACGTGAGCAACTTGATTATCATCCAATATAGGTTTTTTTACACCATCTTTTCTTTGAATTTCCAGAAGTTTGCTGCACAATTGCACAAAGTTTAGATGCTAAGATCGAGTCTACTGCAAATGATTAACAAAAATTCTTAAAGCATGTCACCATATCCATACATTTCATAGGAGTCAACAATAACATAGTTAGGGCCGTGTTGCCAGTTTTTTACATTATCTCCACTATTATGTTGAACACAAATATAAGGTTTGTCTATCTGAGCTTGTGAACTAAAATAAGAAGAATTTTGAACGATCCTGTCCAAAAGAGTGGCATCAAGTTTTAACTTTCGAATGCCACATCAAACACAGAAAATAGGAGTGAAGCTTTGAGGGGTAGATACCTTGCCAACATGTGGAGCAACAAACCATGCAAGAAGAACAAAACCTAGGGCAGTAGCAATAAAAACTCCAGTACCCCCCCCAAACTACGCCTTGCATGTGTCCTTGCAGCCACAACACTATGCTCTACAGAATTATTACTTGGGCTAACTGGTGGTTCTTCATTGTGCCTCCGAGAGAACACCACATGTGTACCGTGAGGATTGAACCACGATTGAAAACTAAGCAAAACAAATAAAAAAATCTGAAACTTTGCAACTTCGCTTATGACCAAATGTTTTACGTGCTGGCAATGGCAAATTTTTGTGGAGATCATTTGATTTGGCGACCAAACTTTGCAACCTTGTAAAACATTTGCTCGTAATCAATGCCACGAAGTTTCAGAATTTTTTAATTTTTTTTTTTACTTTTCATTGCGTGGGTGCACCAAACTTGGGTGCAGCCACTACTTTCCCATCTCACATACAGTTGATCCATGGCTGATGAACCACTTGAGTGCACATGGACAATGTGCAAGAGACAACTCATTCTTGCAGGAACGTCCTATATCACGACATCATCTTGCCGATGCAAAGGGGCTGATTCCACATCAGTAGCGCATACGAATATCTCCCCGTCAAAGCATATAAACCCGAGAAATATTGGAGCATTGGAGCCATCCTTGCTGGTGGAAGCTTTGAAGCTTAAAGGCATGCCTCTGTATGAGTTTGCACCTGTAAAAATGGAGAAGGAAATTACCAGTCTAGTAACTAGAGCAAGTAGTATGGTGCCAGGGCTAACAAAAGGTTAATGAGAGAAAGAAAGGCCCGGTCGTCTGATTAAAAATGCAATTAGAGGTGTTGGAAAATTAAGTAGAGTGAAGTGATGGGGTCCGCCGTTGATTAGCAAGAAGGGGGAGAATACTACAGTACTACACTACACTACTGGTCAATACAGGAAGTCTGTAAACTGATAAATCTGGGAGGGGAGGAAGTACCTAAGCCTGGCCTGGGTGACGAATCGAGCAGCGGAACCCAAGTATAGTACCTGCAGCTTCACAGGAGACGATTCGGTGAGGAAGAGAAGTCCCGTGAGACGATCTGCGGGCAGCAGGAGACGGGGGTTCCTTTACTGTAACGCCCTCGATGCGGCTATATCTCCCACGTGTCGAAGCACGACTTAGAGGCATAACCGCATTGAAAGCAATTTCATAAGTGAGGTAATCTTCACACAACCCATGTAATACATAAGGGAAAGAGATACATAGTTGGCTTACAATCGCCACTTCACACAATTACATGAATTAAAGCATTACATCATCCAGATACAATCAAGGTCCGACTACGGAACCAAAATATAAGAAGACTACCCCAAATGCTACACAGATCCCCGATCGACCCCAACTGGGCTCCACTACTGATCAAATAGAACGAAACAACACAAAGGGCAAGATCTTCATCGAGCTCCTCCTTGAGCTTGGTTGCGTCATCTGCACGGTTCAACGGCACCTGCAAGCTGGTTTTGGAAGTATCTGTGAGCCACGGGGACTCAGCAATCTCGCACCCTCGCGATCAAGACTATTTAAGCTTATGGGTAAGGTAAAAGGTATGAGGTGGAGCTGCAGCAAGCGACTAGCATATATGGTGGCTAACATACGCAAATGAGAGCGAGAAGAGAAGGCAAGGCACGAGCGAAAAACTATGATCAAGAAGAGATCCTATAACAACCTACGTCAAGCATTACTCCAACACCGTGTTCACTTCCCGGACTCCTCCGAGAAGAGACCATCACGGTTACACACGCGGTTGATGTATTTTAATTAAGGTCAACTTCAGGTTTTCTACAACCGGACATTAACAAATTCCCATCTGCCCATAACCGCGGGCACGGCTTTCGAAAGTTCAATCCCTGCAGGGGGTCCCAACTTAGCCCATGACAAGCTCTCACGGTCAACGAAGGAATAGACCTTCTCCCGAGACGTTCCGATCAGGCTCGGTATCCCGGTTCTACAAGACACTTCGACAAGTTAAAACCAATCCAGCAACACCGCCCGAATGTGCCAACAAATCCCGATAGGAGCTGCACATATCTCGTTCTCAGGGCACACTCAAATGAGACTAGCTACGAGTAAAATCAAACCTCAAGTTGCCCCGAGGTGGCCCCGCAGGCAGCTCAGTTCGGACCAACACTCAGAGAAGCACTGGCCCGGGGGGGTTAAAATAAAGATGACCCTTGGGCTGGCCGACCCAAGGGAAAGAAAAGGCTAGGTGGCGAATGTTAAAACCAATGTTGGGCATTGCTGGAGAAGTTTTATTCAAGGCGAACTGTCAAGGGGTTCCCATTATCACCCAACCGCGTAAGGAACGCAAAATCCAGAAACATAACACCGATATGACGGAAACTAGGGCGGCAAGAGTGAAACAAAACACCAGGCATAAGACCGAGTCTTCCATCCTTTACCAAGTATATAGATGCATTAAATTAAATAAGAGATATTGTGATATCCCAACAAGTAAACATGTTCCAACAAGGAACAACATCTCCATGTTCCAACAAGGAACAAACTTCAATCTTCACCTGCAACTAACAACGCTATAAGAGGGGCTGAGCAAAGCGGTAACATAGCCAAACAACGGTTTGCTAGGACAAGGTGGGTTAGAGGCTTGGTTCAACAATATGGGTGGCATGATAAGCAACTGGTAGGTATCGCAGCATAGGCATAGCAAAAAAGCGAGCATCTAGCAAGCAAAGATAGAAGTGATTTCGAGGGTATGATCATCTTGCGTGAAATCCCGCAAGGAAGAAAACGAGTCCATGAAGAAGACAAACGGACGTAGTCGAACGGATCCTCACAAACACAACGTTATCGGAACCAACCCAAAGAAGCAACACCAGAAAGAAGCAAACAACATAGTAAACAACCACCACATAAGCATGACACGATGCGCAAACAAGTATGATGCATGTCCGGTTTAATGAGGCATGACATGGCAAAGTGCACAAACAGCCCTACAAATTAAGTGGAGCTCAATATGCAACTCCGTTGCACATTGACGAAACACCACATTCAAGTTATTTAGTTCAATCTCGTTTATGTACCCAACAATATTAAATGTTGTTAAGCATGTCAAGAGGTGAAACATAAAGGGATTATCTATCTAAACAATTTAAATGGGGCCGGATATAGCAAACAAAAAATCCGGTAAATCCCCATATGCTTTAGTAAATTAATGCAAACAACAATTTTAAGCATTCAAATGTTGTTAACATGATGTGGATGACATGTTCAAGTTTTATGCAAGTTTTATTAAAAGTTGACAGGATAAGAGATGAGGCATTTGACATCGTGGCGGAAACAAAAGGGGTGCCACGGCGACGATAACGAAAACGGTGCCACTGCAACGTTCCAGTTCCAGTAACTCGATTGAGATACCGATGCAAAGGAGAAGTGTGCGGGTGCATGCAAAAGATGGTGGGGCACTCCCGGATATCGGGTGTCCCATGAGTCGACGACGGTGATAAGGCAAAAGAGGGGCAACGTGCACCGACAATTCGGGCATGGAGCAAGCACGGGCATCTCAAACAACATGCATTCATTCTCGGAAGGTCGTCTCGGCGGTTATACCTTCGAAGCGTGCAAACGAGACGGTTTGGGTTCGATGGGGCGTAGTGGTACTCGGAGTCTTGTCAAACCCAAGCGATGGCAGTCGTACACGACGTGTTGTGGAAGTAGTTGTACTCGCGGACTTCGGCGGCGGTAGTCGTTCAGGGTCTTGGCGGTTCATCGTGTAGCCGTACATGTTCGATGTGGTACACGGTTCGAAGTCGTGCATGTCCCGTAGATGTTCAGGGTCACCGTGAGGAATTTGTCGAATCCAGGGTCTTAGCCGTCGGTAGTGGTACCCGTTTCGAAGGTGAACTTGACGAACTCGGCTCCCTTCGGGGTTGTCGTGGTACTTGGGGTCTTCGGACCCGCCGGTCCCGTTCTTGCGATGGTAGTCGTTCACGTTCATTCGGAGGGGTACTTGATGACTCCAACGTCTTCGGGGCGACGGTAGTGGTACACACGAGTCACCATGTAGTCGTACACTTGTCGGAGAGGATCTTGGCGCATCCAAAGCGAAGCAACACAAAAGGGCCTCGGGTCTCGGTGGTCAACGAACAGAGGCTGCCATGGATGGAGCTATGAGCAGAGGACGACCAACCTAGGCGAACCGATGCAATTGAACTTGTACAGGGAGTGGCGCCGAACTGGATGGAGCTCAGCTCCTGGTGAGGAAGCGATGCAGGGGGGCTAGCGGAGCCGAGGCTAGACCGGACGGGGTAGCAGGAGAGGCGGAGGCAAACTGCTGACGAGGCGGCCATGGCATCAGCAGGGGCCAGCGGGAGGCAAGCCCAGCAGCAGCGCCATGGTGGGCTCACGGCAGCAGCGGAGGATGGAGCAGGTCCGGTGAGGCGGAGGCGCAGGGCGGCGGAGCACACGGGGTTGCGACCATGGACGGCCAGCGGCGCACGGGGCAAGAAGAGCTCCTGGTGATGCGGCGGCCTGGTGGATGGTGCTGCACGACGAAGCAGAGGCGGTGAGGCTGGCCCTGAGGGGGGGTCACGGCGCGCGCGAGGAGGCGTAGAGAGGCGGAGGAGAAGGGCTTCGCCGGGGACGGCTCGGTCGTCGCCGCAGCGCTGGGGGGATCGGGCACGGGGGCTCGTCCCCTGGCTTGAGGAGTACGTGGCCATGGCAAGGAGGCGGGGAAGAAGACCAAGGCGTGGGACTCGCGCGCAGGGCGGCGGAGCAGTCGTTCCTGGTGGCGGGGCCTGGTCGAGAGGGAGAGATGGGGGTCGAGGAAGAGAAGGGTCACGGGCGAGAGGAGGGGTCGAGCGCGGTGCCCTTTCTCTCCTGGCGGCGCGAGGGAGGGAAACGAGGGAGAGGGTGCAGGGGATCGAGCGGGAGGCCTAGGGTTACGGGGGAAGATGACTGGGCCTTAGGGAGGCCGGCCCAGGGAGAGGGAAGGCTGCGCCTAGGGAGGTTTGGGCCTGCTGGGCTCTCTCTCTCTCAATCTCTCTTTTCAGCAAAATAGATAGGCCAAAAATAATTAAGAGAAGAGGCCATGGAGAAGAACAAAATTATGGAACATTTTCGTATGGATTTATGGAATATTTCCACCTCAACAAAAATAGTTCCGACAAGTTAGGAGAATTTAAATTCAAACTTATTTGACTTGAGCCAAAAGAGTTTGAATGGAGGCTAGGCTAAAGGGGTGCACAAAAATGTTGAGGGTTTTTGGAGGAACCTCGATAAATGGAGAAAGAACTACTGCCAAGGTTTGGAGGTGAAACTTGAAGCAAAAAAACCCAAGGGATTTATATAATGAGTGTGTTGGCGGTAAATTCAAATAATTGAAATATTACTATAGCTCTCTAAATATCAAGAGGATATGTTGTAAAGAGAATCACCATGTGAATTCCCTCGATTTAAATGGACCGAAGATCCATACAAATTATTTAGTTGAGATGCAAAAGACTTATGACATGATGACATGATGCAATGCACAAGATGCAACGAACCAAAACGAATCATCCGACAACACTCAGAAACATGGAAGGCATCTGAAACTCCGGTCTTGAGGCATCACATTTACCTAGCTTGGAGCTGGAGCTGAGCAGCAGATACTGCGGAGCGGCGGCAACAGTCTTGATGGATGACGCCGGCGGCGGCGGGACACGGACGACGAGGAAGCGAAGGACTGGATCAAGGCAAGAAACCAAGCAAAAAGCTCGGCGCCAGATTTTCTCCTTTCTTTTTCTTTTCCTCCTACGGGAGGAGAGGAGGAAGAACAGAGTGTTTGCTTGCTCGCTCGCTGTTTGGTGTGGGTCATACATCGCCTTTTTTTTAGGGAAGGGTCATACATCGCCTGACGCGAGTTTTTCTTTTTGAGACAATCGCCTGGCGTGAGTTGGAGCGACCGCTCGCGTCAGGGCTTCGCAAATGGGCCGGCCTAGGTCGGTTACCGGTAAGTTCGTCTTTCCGGTTTTTTTACAAACAAAATTTACAAATTGAATTTTTAATATCTTAACACAATGTAAAAAAATTAACTTAATTCAAAATAAAAACTTTTGATAGTATATAATTGTTTTAACATTTTAAAAATATGACGTGTTTCAAAAATATTGTGTGATATTATAAAAATTTAGACATATATAAAATAAATGTTTCAAATGTATATGAAAAATGTTGATAGCATACAAAAAACATCTCGTGACATTTTCAAAATGTTCATACGTTTCAAAAAAATGTATGTGTCATTACAAAAAAAATGAATCGTGTATTTTAAAAATGATGTCTCAAAAAATGTCTCACATGTACATAGAAAACCAAGGAACAACGATACAAACAACATGTAGGAAACAAAAAAGTCAATAAAAATGGTCCCAAAGCCAATGAAAACCGGTGAAAAGAAAGAGAAATGAACAAAACAAAATAAAATCGATGATAACCAAAGAAATAAACAAATAAAACCGAAGAACAATAAAAGAAAAAACTTGTGAAAACCAAGAAAGAGAAAGAGAATAAAAAAAACCATGAAAATTGAGGGAAAAAAACTATGAATAACAAAAGAAAACATAAGTTATACGAAGAAAATGAAAAAACCCCAAGAAAACAGTTGAAAAACAAAAGGAACCAAAGAAAAAATAAAAGGAAAAAAACCAGAGCAGAACAAAGGCGTCGAGCAAACTCTTATGCATGCAAACTAGTTGGACCATGTGGTCACATGGATGCATGCAAGCAACACTGTGGGGACCAGGTGAGATTAAGTGCGTTTAAGATTTCTAAAACGGACACAAACTTTTCTAAAGTAGCAGGAAGACATAATCTTTCCTAATAAAAAAGGCTGTCACAGATCGCTAGCTGGCCAACGGCCGCCCGCTCAACACGTCCAAATTTGAATCTAGCTGGGATTGTTTCCTTAGACTCTGGATCCAGTGAGAGCACCTATTGGACGCTCTTTGCGTCCAATAGCGCGCTGCCGCACAGCGTGACCCACGACTGGCCCGGCCCACAAACAGGAAACGAAAGAGAGCGTGACATAAAAAAACAACTAGGCGCTGACAGGTATCGAACTCGCAACTTTTGATTCACAACGTGTGCAACTAGCCACGGCAGTTTATGCTATAAGCGAAGCACGATTTGTTTCTTAATCTCACTAAAGCGGCACCCTAAAAACAATCTTTACAAAATTTCGAACGTTTCTTGAAAATTTAGGAAAACAATTGACAATTTTGTTCGGAAAACGATAATATTTTTGTAGTTCCAAATATATTTTTATTCCGCATATTTTTTGAAAATCGTGAAATCCTGAACATTATTTGATTTGTGAATTTTTTTCACAAAAAGGAAACAATTTTCGAAATTCTAAACAAAATGAGAAAACACGAACATATTTTTTACTTTGCAAACATATTTTGATTTGCAAACATATATGTATGAACAGATTTTGATCTATGAACAATTATAGAAAAATGAGAACATTTTTATTGGTAAACACAAACAAACTTTGAAAAACTAAAACAAATTTTGAAATTGTAAAAAAAATCCAAAAAAGAGAACAAAAGCTAAAATTCCAAAAAAAAAAATTAAAAAAGAAACAAATGTTGGAACCGTAATTTTTTTTTAAAATGTGATCAATTTTTGAAATTTAGAAAATTTATTAAAATTGTGAACAATAAGTTTAAAACTCTGAACATTTTATGAAAATCTGAAGAAAGTTTAGGAAAACAATAAAATGCCAAATTTTGTTCTGAAAACGACAATATTTTGTAATTCAAACCATTTTTTGAAAATCGTGAAATCCCGAACATTATTTGATTTGTGAATTTTTTTTCAGAAAAAGAAAAAAAATTCGAAATTCTAAACAAAATTAGAAAACACGAACATTTTTTAATTCGCAAATAACTTTTATACCTATGAACAGCTTTTGATCTATGAACAATTTTGGAAAATGAGAACATTTTTTTGGGAAAACACAAACAAACATTGAATAATTAGAACAAAATTTGAAATTCTAAACCCAATTTTTAAAAATGAGAACAAAAATTAACATTCCAAACAGTTTTTTGAAAACACAAACAAATTTTTAAACAATAAGTTTTTTGAAAGCATGAACAGTTTTTGAAATCTAGAACATTTATTGAAATTGTGAACAAAATTTGAAACTCTGAACATTTTTATGAAAACCTGAAGAAAACATGAACATTTTTTGAAATGCAAGAACTTTCTAAATACACTAAAATATTTTGAATGTGTGAACATTTTTTGGTAACACAGACAATCTTTTAAAAAATAGAACACATTTCGATTTTGTGAACAAAATTTTGAAACGAGAACATTTTTTGAAATATGCTAACATTTTCTGATTTTATGAAGCAATTGTTTTATAATTTTAACATTTTCTTAATTCCCAGAATTTTTTATGAATTTGTGATTTTTTTTATATCCCGACTTTTGTGAAAAAGAAA
>NC_041382.1:781698221-781766837 GCF_002162155.2 Triticum dicoccoides
GTAAAACCGGCTGGGAAACTTTCACAAAATCGGAACTCTCAAGCGATTCGAACCGTGTGAGATGGGCCGGCCCGTGTGGTCGCGCACCTGTGCGCCCGACACTTTGAGGCAGTTCCGGATCCAGTAGCCCAATTTGTGCTTCCCGTGCAAGAGGGCCTACTTATGTAGCCCAATTCTTGTCTCAAAAAAAAAAAAAAAAATGTAGCCCAATTCTCTGTTAGAGATAATCACGATTAGGAAGTCGAGTCCGGCATGGACTTGTAGTTGTGGCCGAGTCGGCTGCGTATAGGTTGAATTAATAGTAGCTGTATACTGTATATAATTACGTGGTTCCCCCTGTAAACCCCGATCGAATCGACTAATAAACTGATAGGTGCGACCGTCGACTTGTGTGTTGGATCGAACAAGCCGGCGGCTGGTTGCTTCGTACGTGCCTGCTTTGTCCTAGCTACGTACGTCAAGAAGAAACGATCCACCTGTGCACAAGCGTATTTGTGTAGGATTCTCCAAGGATTTCTTTTTTCCTTTGTGCGAATAACCGCGCGTCTAGCGGCGGCGGAAACAAAGAGCGGCGGCCGCCGGTGGGTCGATCTTGTCCGAGATGGAATCCGGGAAAGATGAATCTGATGAGTTATCGACGCTGATACAGGATATCATCTCGCTGGAGAGGGAGCGCAAAGACTTGCTTGGGTCCCTTACTCCCACGATTTCTCGCTGGGAGGATATCCTCTCTGGAACAACAACAACACAATGTCCCTTCCTGTACACAAGAAGAAGAACACGGACTCGCCGCAGGTTAGAGACGACGAGAAAGAACTCGTCGATTCCATCCTCCAAGACACGGAGGACCTGGGCCACCGGCTGCTATCCATGTCACAATATCTTTGGATTTCCAATGCCCGCATCTCCTTGTACACGGCCGATGAGCTGGTTACCACAACATCCAGATTAAAGAAAATCTCCAAGGATTTCTATAAGGCTACCGAGGAGGCGGCAGAGGAGAAGAGGAAGGAAGATAAGGAGGAGAGGGATAGGATGAGGAACAAGGATGCAGAGAGGGATCAGATGATACTGACCAACGAATTCTTGCGTCTCTCCTCCAGTGTCCTCGCTAGACCCAGCCTTTACAAGAATGAGTTGGCGATGATGTTTACGGTGGAGGATGAGGAGTATGAGAGGGTGATGGAGGCGGAGAGGGAGTTGGAGAGGCAGAGGGAGAACTGCAAGCGGCGGAGAAGAAAGAAGAGGCCCCCGAAGAAGCCTCCGATTGTGGAGGTGGAGCACGCTGCTGACGAGCAGGAGACGAAATCACAAACGGAGCAACTCAAAGAGTGGATGGATGATGAGCTGGAATTTTTCGCAGGCCACCGTAGCATCTGGGAACGCTCTAGTGGCAGCAAGTCCGGACGGTGCGGCGGCTTCGAAGATAAAAGTAAGTAAAACATGCATGCTGCAGCTTAGCTTACTCAACTTCTTTTCCTTGGTCCGTTTGCTCTATTCATGTCTCAAGAAATTTCTGCATATCACTAATTTCCTCCCTTGGAAGTGAATTGATTGTCTTTGCTTAATTTGTTTTGCAGCCACATTGAGTCCTATGCAGTTTACGCACTGCATACCCGGTATCATCCCGCCCCGTGCCGCTGTCACTGGGAGCACATTGCAGATCTACTCCTTCAAAATTGTTGAACTAAGTGATGACCTCAAATGGCCACTCAGGGTGTATGATGTGGTCGCTGCCCGAGACACCGTGGACCGCAACTGCAACCTTCTCTTCGCTCGGTCAAGGATTATGTGCCAAGTACTCACTCAAGATGTATGTACCATTGTATATTGAGTTTATTATCTTCATTGTCAAATATTTCTTTCATGTAATATATACTTCGTTGTCCTCTGTTTCCTTTAAGTAATACGAGTATATACTTCTTTGTCCTCTGTTTCTCTCAAATACTACTTTTCTTCTTCTTTAGCTAAATATAATGATGATCTAATGATTGCAGGACTCTTATCTGCGCTTGACTGGCCCTTCTCGTGCAATTCTAGCTGTGGACTATGTTGACTTTGAAGTCGAACTAAAAGTACGTGATGGAGATGATGAGCTCAATGATACACAGTTGATGTGTGCCGTCAACCGTTATGATGGCAACCGTTATGATGAAGCAGATGACAACAGTGAGCACCGACCTTTACCGTTCGATAGTCCCTTCTGTAGGGCAGAGTTGAGGTTTGAGAGGCTTCTTACAACGGTTCAAGCCACTATTTTATCCGTTCGTTTTATTGGAGGGGAGTTTCCTTTCAAATTCGGAGGCCAGGTTGCCTGTGTTATTGATGGCACACGTGAGAAGGTTGTTTTGTTTCATTCCATTGAAAAAATTTCTAAAGAACATGAAGTAGGTCTAGATGGTTATGTTCCTTTGTCAAGGAATGTCGTTTCGGTAGAAATTAGAGGAGGGTTGGATGTTGTGGTAGAAGCCTACGGGCGTTCTGGCTCTACATCTGGTCATTTCTACTTCCCTTCCAAGTATTGCAACACAAGTCAGGGTAGATTTTTCGTCTGCGGTTCTGAGGTGGAGATTACCGTTGCTTGGTCCTGGCTTGTGGGGGACAAGATGGCGATGTTGATTGAGGGATACACTACTCAGATGTAGTGTGCTATCTGCGATCAGGATGTGGTATTTGTATATTATGTTATCCAACTCTATCGACTCTATATTATGTTATTTGACTTGTGTGTTAATGAGCAGAAGCAGTTGTGTTGTGTGAAATATTTGTCAAATAGTCTTGAAAGCCAAGTTTGCTTGTACTGGCATTATGTTTACTTATTGTGTGCCATCGCAAATATTCGGCTCAGCTGCTTAATAGAAGTATGTAAGATTGGGATGTCCTACATTTAATTTCCCACCTAGTAGCATTGATGCATTGTTTGTGAATAGTGTCCTTCACAAATCGTAGATCGTACGCTTTCCCAAGGAAGAAATACAAGGTAGAGGGTCCAGTGTCGAGTCCCCCACTGTTAGGATGGTCTCCAGTTTGCAAGTCACAGCCCAAACAAAATAATTGAGAGTCAATTAACAAGTTGGGATGCAATCCAGATAGATTATGCAACTGTAGTCGTATAGCGTTTCCTTTTCTTTTCTTTTCACATGACGAGGTTGGTGACAGGACTAAACTGCCCTTGTATTAGTAACAAGAAGATATCCACTCGCCGTGCACCCATTGTTCAATCGATCAATGGAAACTTCAAGTTTGCCATATCCAATCGCCCGGTCGTCATCGCCAATCACATTTGCAGCCGGGTGCACTGCAACCTGTCCACACCACCCACCCGATGACCATCGCCACACTCTTTTTACGGTACATTAAAATGATATGAGTCATCCATTTCTAGTAACTCAATGGATTAGATCCGCCAATACTAGTAGAAAAATAAGTAGTATATTTTTGTTCAAGGGGTAAAATTGGAAGACGTTACAAAATCAGCACAGATTCTAAGCTCCGAGGAAATAAGAGCCGATGGTGTATCGAGGTTTTGCTCAGCGACTTCATGTGGCCCGTTTGAGCGTAATTTCAGGCAAAACGTGGCGGCCCGTCTACTTCCTTTCCATTCAGTTTCCCTCATCGAATTGGATCACAGTACACCAACGAGCACAAGGTTCCCATGGTCAGCCGCCGCTCACCGGTGTTGTTGCCGACAACGACTATGCTGACCTCCCCCAGGCCACAAACCCCAGCCTTCGTCAGGCCTTCACCGAAACTGAGCTCCCACAGGTCACCGAGGCCCCAACCGACCCTCGATGGGCTCGGCCTCCCTAGCCTGGTCACATCATATCGTCTTCTTGCTTGCGCAGCCCTTTCTCCTCCCCATCCTACACCGCTTTCCACCAGCCCTGCCGCCGTCACACCTGAGCGCCACACCCCGTCAGTGTCATCCCTTTCCACTTCTCCACATCACCTTGTACAAACCCCCTACACTACGCGAGCGGCGTTGCAGAGGCCGAGCGTCAGGTAGCTCGGTATCCCCTTCATGGGAATGGACTTCTTGATTCCATCCCGTCAGACATTTCCGAGGTATACTAGCCAATATACTTCTGCGTGAATAGTACAAACGTATGGGAGTTGCACAGGTTAAATAGATGGTGCATGTCCGCGTTTTCGAAATGACACAAGATAAGCCTGCCCCGTCTGCAGAGTGGCAGTGCAATAATTGTTCAACTGGTCCAACGAAAAAGTAGCTTAAAAAGTATCATTTTTCTATTCGGCAATTTTCCGTACATGTATAGTCAATGTATCTCTTTATATATATATAAACTAATACTCAAGTTAGTGTGTAATTAGCTACTGATTTATAGCAAACAATTAACTGCCTCTTTTTTTAAGGAGCTTTCTTAAGATGGGCCCCTCTTACCCCTTGATGTAAAATTTGAGGAGCTCAACCCATATATAGGATCTATAGAATGTAACAAGATAGTATGATATGAAAATAAGATTATACATGGGAGGAAAACATTCAAAAGATCCAAAGAACATATTTTGAACAAGATAAATAAGAATATCCAATGTGATCATCCTGTCAAGTATGGGTCCAAAATACACTCAAAACACATGAGTGCACAAGATTATCTGCAAAACATACAAGCACTCATGACACAACCTCTTACCGAAGCCACCTTAAGAATAAAAGGAAACAAACCAAGTGGCCGACAAGGAATAAATGATATCAAGGAAAGATATGAGCTTTCCCATGTATAAAATTTCTAGTTGGCCAATAATAATCATGATATGTATCCACAAAGAAACTTGTATACACAAAATAGACGCAATTGATAAGAACATGATATCCACAAGTGAATCCATTATTATACAACTGTGATCCTAGCATGAGAGCAAGGCACATGGCACAAAGCACATGGCACAAATTGATCTCATTTGCATAACACAAAGTGAAGTAAGCTATCAAAAGACCCGACGAGCAAAAAGGATAAAGAATATTATGATTTGGGCAAAGGAGTGTTCTAAGGAAAATAGAGAAGCTCCTCATGATTTGTGCACTATTTAGTATTTTTATATTTGGATACAAGTGCACAAAATAGGATCATCACTCCCCCAAAATCAATAGGAACACAAAACAATTGCAAGCAAGCATAGAGAAGAAAAGAAACCTAGCATTTTCAACAAACATATGGTTGAGCAACATGTAGATGAGGCAACCTAAGAAAAGGCGCAACCAAAATGATGTGTGTGAGTCACGTCAAAGCACTTGAGAAGACTAATATGAGGATGAGAATCAAACATCAACATAGTCTTGAGTAACTGAGATACAAGGTGCAAGACATGTCCTTCCCACACACACGAAGTTAAGAAGGTCACACACACATCAAGCAATGGGTTCACAAGCTCAATAATAGCAAACTAAAAATCAAAGTTTGTGACCACCCATGATGAAGATAGGAAATAATAGGCTTGTCAAGACAAGCACGAGGACAATAATCTTCACAAAACATGAGTGCACTAAGACGCAAAAAGGTAACACACGCACTCATACAACAAATGCTTCCACGTCACCAAAGATACAAAATGAGAATGAAACGGTGGACATGAAAGGATAAGGATAACAACTAGAGATGTAACTTCTCTCACGTGTATAAGATTCTAGGTAGATGACAATCATGGTGATATATATCCACAAAGAAGGATGTACACATGAAATGGTTACAAAAGGAAAGAATAAGATATCCAAACGGGAGTCATAAAATATACCAATGAGATCTTTGCTTGAAACCATAGCACATGGCTTAATATTATCTTATTGTATATTAATGAACTCCAAAAACACAACCATCAAAGACATCACAACTAGCAACAAGAGATCATTGTTGGGATGCTGTGAGAAAGGAAACAAGTATCACAGGAACGAGTCAAGAAATTCATGCCATGATGCAACCTACACAAGGTTGACCCCATTTCTATATGCATGAAGTAAATACTTGTTACCGAGATAGCATTGGTATGAAGTCGTAGATCAATAAAATGTCCAAGCTTGGCTCTAATTTCCTCATAGTGCCACCACCTTCATGAATAAGCCAAGCGCCCAATGCTTCTCAAATGTACTTAAAACATTTTAAGTACAATATTGTCCCCAAACTTATTGGGTCCAGAGTAGTTAGCATAACTACAACACATCGGGTGAAACCACTTAAGTATGTGCATATTGATATGAATTTGAATTTCATGCACATCTTAGCTATTAAGAATTTGATGGATTTACCATATATATATGGGATCAAATAAAGCAAACAAGGCATGCGAATTTACACATAGTAACTATGCATGCACATGCCTACCAAAATCCAGGGAGATACAAAATGGACAAATGAACACATAACCATTAATACTTCCAGTAACATCACTAGTCATTCATGTTGTCCAAAATAAATCAAAGTGGCAAAATCAACATATGATAGCACACAAAGTTTAACATATGAACCAAGGAAAACATATGAGCATATAAGATATGCATTGCACACATACTCATAGGAATATCTCACTCAAGTAGATATAGGATACTATAAACAATGAGATAACAAACTCACATAACTCCATACAAACCAATAAGATGAACTCGAACAAAATGGTATTTCGAGTTATCATTTGGCGTAGAAACCACATAAGTACATGATCATCTATACTAACACAAGCATAACATGAGAGTTTAGAATAAACACAAAGCTTGGATAGTATATTATTGACATTCCAATTAGATAGATCATCATGCAAAGCAACAAATGGAATATCTTTAATCAAACGATTTTCCGAATATGATTTTGAAGATAGCCATGGGAAAAACCGCACAATAATGCCATATGTAAACAAGGCATTGCATGCCACAGAGATATAAGATAATCTCAAATATGTTCTAAGTGGCATCCCATAATTGTACACATTTAACAAGGACTGTGATATGCACAAACCATATCACTCCCCCATAATATGGTGATCCATTAATATCTCAAAAGTGCCCAATAAGATTCAACTAATGAAGCAATAAAGGCTCGGAACCACACACACAAATATATGAAGTGCATTGCGACGTACACATGCTAGATAACTCAAATCAAGCATAATAAGAGGCACACCATATCCAAACACATGCTAGGTACAAAACCTAAACATGAGAGGGACTAGTAACTTTCAATGTAGACAATATAAATACAAATTACCGCCACTAGGAGCATTGGAATGGCATATGATGATAATCCACTTGACTTGGCTTGAACCATAATACATGGTGAAAATAATTTTTCTAGATGAACTAGCCAAGTCTCCAATGTCCTCCACACACCTATTGATCAAGTTTGAGCTTGATGGTCCCCAACCAAGTTGGGTCCTAAGAAGTTAGTCACAATAGGTTTGGCAACCCAAATGGTCTTATCAACTTTCAAACCACTTTGGGCACCAACAAACTTGGCAAACAAATTGCCAACATTATCCTTTCTAAGTGAATAATGATCATTGACAATTGGAGGCTTAGAGACATTACCGTTGGGACATGATGAAGATATGTGTCCCTTCTCACAGCAAATATAGCAACATGTGCTCCCCTTTCTCTTCTTCTTTACCTTCTCAACTTGGAGAACATTATCATGGTTAGGCATGGGAAGATGCCTTTCATTTTCTTGAGATTGAACTTGAGGCCACTTCCCTTGATGCTTCACAGTTGAAGCCTTCTTCTTCAATGGATAAGATCTCACATGGTGTCCAACATTCTTGCACTTGAAGAAAATAATGTTGGCCGAATTCTTGACTTGATCTTGTCCCTTCTTGTTGTTCTTAGACTTCTTCTTGTTGGAGATGAAATCAAGTCCAATTTTGTCTTGAGGGTCCTTTTGCACACTCAATATATTATCACAATATTTTTCCAAGTCTTTCTTCAAACTGGTGACTTGGGCCTTGAGCTCTTTATTTTCCTCTACAAGGTTAGTATTAACAAAAGAAATAGGGGAAGTAGAAACTTCATGGTTAGAGCAACAAGGCATGGTGAGCAATTCATCAAAAGATGTACCAATATCATGTAGAGAGGAATTGCAAGGACTAGCACATGGCAATAAGGCATTTCGAGTAGAAGATGTGCTTGTTGGGGAACGTAGCAGAAATTCAAAATTTTCTACGCATCACCAAGATCAATCTATGGAGTCATCTAGCAACGAGGGAGGAGTGTATCTACATACCCTTGTAGATTGCGCGCGGAAGCGTTCAAGAGAACGGGGTTGATGGAGTCGTACTCGTCGTGATCCAAATCACGATGATCCTAGCGCCGAACGGATGGCACCTCCGCGTTCAACACACGTACGGAGCAGCGACGTCTCCTCCTTCTTGATCCAGCAAGGGGGGAGGAGAGGTTGATGGAGATCCAGCAGCACGACGGCGTGGTGGTGGAAGTAGCGGGATTCCAACAGGGCTTTGCCAAGCGCTGCGGGAGGAGGGAGATGTGTCATGGGAGGGAGAGGGAGGCGCCAGGGCTCAGGTATTGCTGCCCTCCCTTTCCCCCACTATATATAGGGCCAAGGGAGAGGGGGCGCAGCCTTTGGCCCTTCCTCCAAGGAAGGGTGCGGCCAGGGGAGGAGTCCCTCCTCCCCAAGGCACCTCGGAGGTGCCTTCCCCTTTTAGGACTCTTCCTCTCCCTTGATTCTTGGCGCATGGGCCTCTTGGGGCTGGTGCCCTTGGCCCATATAGGCCAAGGCGCACCCCCTACAGCCCATGTGGCCCCCCGGGGCAGGTGGCCCCACCCGGTGGACCCCCGGGACCCTTCCGGTGGTCCCGGTACAATACCGGTGACCCCGAAACTTGTCCCGATGGCCGAAATAGCACTTCCTATATATAATTCTTTACCTCCGGACCATTCTGGAACTCCTCGTGACGTCCGGGATCTCATCCAGGACTCCGAACAACTTTCGGATTACCGCATACTAACATCTCTATAACCCTAGCGTCACTGAACCTTAAGTGTGTAGACCCTACGGGTTCGGGAGACATGCAGACATGACCGAGATGACTCTCCGATCAATAACCAACAGCGGGATCTGGATACCCATGTTGGCTCCCACATGTTCCACGATGATCTCATCGGATGAACCACGATGTCAAGGACTTAATCAATCCCGTATACAATTCCCTTTGTCTAGTGGTACGATACTTGCCCGAGATTCGATCGTCGGTATCCCGATACCTTGTTCAATCTCGTTACCGGCAAGTCTCTTTACTCGTTCCGTTACACATCATCCCGTGATCAACTCCTTGATCACATTGTGCACATTATGATGATGTCCTACCGAGTGGGCCCAGAGATACCTCTCCGTTTACACGGAGTGACAAATCCCAGTCTCAATTCGTGCCAACCCAACAGACACTTTCGGAGATACCCGTAGTGTACCTTTATAGCCACCCAGTTACGTTGTGATGTTTGGCACACCCAAGGCACTCCTACGGTATCCGGGAGTTGCACAATCTCATGGTTTAAGGAAATGATACTTGACATTAGAAAAGCTTTAGCATACGAACTACACGATCTAGTGCTATGCTTAGGATTGGGTCTTGTCCATCACATCATTCTCCTAATGATGTGATCCCGTTATCAATGACATCCAATGTCCATGGTCAGGAAACCGTAACCATCTATTGATCAACGAGCTAGTCAACTAGAGGCTTACTAGGGACATGGTGTTGTCTATGTATCCACACATGTATCTGAGTTTCCTATCAATACAATTATAGCATGGATAATAAACGATTATCATGAACAAGGAAATATAATAATAATCAATTTATTATTGCCTCTAGGGCATATTTCCAACAGTCTCCCACTTGCACTAGAGTCAATAATCTAGTTCACATCGCCATGTGATTAACACTCAAGGTCACATCCCCATGTGACTAACACCCAAAGAGTTTACTAGAGTCAATAATCTAGTTCACATTACCATGTGATTAACACTCGATGAGTTCTGGGTTTGATCGTGTTATGCTTGTGAGAGATGTTATAGTCAACGGGTCTGAATCTTTCAGATCCGTATGTACTTCGCAAATCTCTATGTCATCTTGTAGATGCAGCTACTACGCTATATTTGGAGCCATTTCAAATAACTGTTCTACTTGGAGCTATTCTAAATTGTTGTTCCATTATACGTATCCGGTATCTCTACTCAGAGCTATCCGGATAGGTGTTAAGCTTGCATCGATGTAACTCTTTACGTCGAACTCTTTTACCACCTCCATAATCGAGAAAATTCCTTAGTCCACTAGTTACTAAGGATAACTTTGACCGATGTCCTGTGATCCATTCTTAGATCACTCTTGTACCCCTTGACTGACTCATGGTAAGGCACATTTCAGGTGCGGTACACAGCATAGCATACACATCATAGCATACTGTAGAGCCTATGTCTTAAGCATAGGGGACGACCTTCGTCCTTCCTCTTTCTTCTGCCGTGGTCGAGCTTTAAGTCTTAACTTCATACCTTACAACTCAGGCAAGAACTCCTTCTTTGACTGATCCATCTTGAACACCTTCAAGATTATGTCAAGGTATGTGCTCATTTGAAAGTACCATTAAGCGTTTTGATCTATCCTTATAGATCTTGATGCTCAACGTTCAAGTAGCTTAATCCAGGCTTTCCATTGAAAAACACTTTCCAAATAACCCTATATGCTTTCCAGAAATTCTACGTCATTTCTGATCCATAATATGTCAACAACATACACTCATCAGAAATTCTATAGTGCTCCCACTCACTTCTTTGGAAATACAAGTTTCTCATAAACTTTGTATACACCCAAAATCTTTGATCATCTCATCAAAGCATACATTCCAACTCCGAGATGCTTACTCCAGTCCCTAGAAGGATTGCTGGAGCTTTGCATACTTATTAGCATCTTTCAGGATTGACAAAACCTTCCGGTTTGTATCACATACAACCTTTCCTCAAAAAAAAACGTCGAGGAAACAATGTTTTGACATCCTATCTGCAAGATTTCATAAATAATGCAGTAATCGCTAATATAATTCCAACAGACTCTTAGCATCGCTACGAGTGAGAAAGTCTCATCGTAGTCAACTCCTTGAACTTGTCGGTAAACATCTTAATGACAAGTCGAGCTTTCTTAATGGTGACATTTACCATCATTGTCCGTCTTCCTTTTAAAATCCATCTGTACTCAACAGCCTCACGACCATCGAGCTGTTCTGTCAAAGTCTACACTTTGTTTCCATACATGGATCCTCTCTCGGATTTTATGGCCTCGAGCCATTTATCGGAATCTGGGCCCACCATCGCTTCTCCATAGCTCGTAGGTTCATTGTTGTCTAGCAACATGACTTCCAAGACAGGATTACGTACCACTCTGAAGTAGTACGCATCCTTGTCATCCTACGAGGTTTGGTAATGACTTGATCTGAAGTTTCATGATCACTATCATAAACTTCCACTTCAATTGGTGTAGGTGCCACAGGAACAACTTCCTGTGCCCTGCCACACACTAGTTGAAGAGACGGTTCAATAACCTCATCAAGTCTCCACCATCCTCCCACTTAATTCTTTCGAGAGAAACTTTTCCTCGAGAAAGGACCCAATTCTAGAAACAATCCCTTATTGCTTTCGGATTTGAGACAGGAGGTATACCCAACTGTTTTGGGTGTCCTATGAAGATGCATTTATCCGCTTTGGGTTCGAGCTTATCAGCCTGAAACTTTTCACATAAGCGTCGCAGCCCCAAACTTTTAAGAAATGACAACTTAGGTTTCTCTAAACCATAGTTCATACGGTGTCATCTCATCGGAATTACGTGGTGCCCTATTTAAAGTGAATGTGGTTGTCTCTAATGCCTAACCCATAAACTATCGTGGTAATTCGATAAGAGACATCATGGTATGCATGATATCCAATAGGGTGCAGTTATGATGTTCGGACACACCATCACGCTACGGTGTTCCAGGCTGTATTAGTTGTGAAACAATTTCCACAATGTCTTAAATTATGTGCCAAACTCGTAATTCAGATATTCATCTCTATGATCATATCATAGATCTTTTATCCTCTTGTCACAACGATCTTTCAACTTCACCCTGAAATTACTTGAACCTTTCAATAATTCAGACTCGTGATTCATCAAGTAAATATACTCAACATCTACTCAAATCATCTGTGAAGTAAGAACATAACGATATCCACTACACGCCTCAGCACTCATTGGACTGCACACATCAAAATGTATTACTTCCAACAAGTTGCTTTCTAGTTCCATTTTACTGAAAATGAGGCTTTCAGTCATCTTGCTCATGTGGTATGATTTGCATGTCTCAAGTGATTCAAAATCAAGTGAGTCCAAACGATCCATTTGTATAGAGTTTCTTCATGCATATCTACCAACAAACATGGTTCGCATGTCTCAATCCTTTCAAAAATGAGTGTCCAAAGATCCATCAACATGGAGCTTCTCCATGCGTTTTATACCGATATGACTTAAGTGGCAGTGCCACAAGTAGGTGATACTATCATTACTATCCTATATCTTTTGGCATGAACATGTGTATCACTATGATCGAGATTCAATGAACCATTCATTTTAGGTGCAAGACCATTGAAGGTATTATTCAAATAAACAGAGTAACCATTATTCTCCTTAAATGAATAACCGTATTGCGATAGACATAATCCAATTATGTCTATGCTCAACGCAAACACCAAATAACAATTATTTAGGTTTTAATACCAATCTCGATGGTAGAGGGAGCGTCCGATGCTTGATCATATCAACCTTGGAAACACTTCCAACACATATCGTCAGCTCACCTTTAGCTAGTCTCCGTTTATTCCGTAGCCTTTTGTTTCGAGTTACTAACACTTAGCAACCGAACCGGTATCTAATACCCTGGTGCTACTAGGAGTACTAGTAAAGTACACATCAACACAGTGTATATCCAATATACTTCTATCGACCTTGCCAGCCTTCTCATCTACCAAGTATCTAGGGTAATTCTGCTCCAGTGGCTGTTCCCTTATTACAGAAGCACTCAGTCTCGGGTTTGGGTTCAACCTTGGGTTTCTTCACTAGAGCAGCAGCTGAATTGCCGTTTCATGAAGTATCCCTTTGTTCCCTTGCCCTTCTTGAAACTAGTGGTTTCACCAACCATCAACAATTGATGCTCCTTCTTGATTTCTACTTTCGCGGTGTCAAACATCGCGAATATCTCAAGGATCATCATATATGTCCCTGATATATCATAGTTCATCAGAAGCTCTAGCAGCTTGGTGGTAATGACTTCGGAGAACCATCACTATTTCATATGGAAGATCAACTCCCACTCGATTCAAGCGATTGTTGTACTCAGACAATCTGAGCACAAGCACAACAATTGAGCTTTTCTCCTTAGTTTGTAGGCTAAGAAAATCATCGGAGGTCTTATACCTCTTGACGTGGGCACGAGCCTGAAATCCCAATTTCATCCCTCGAAACATCTCATATGTTTCACGATGTTTGAAAACGTCTTCGGTGCCTCAACTCTAAACCGTTTAACTGAACTATCACATAGTTATCAAAATGTGTATGTCAGATGTTCGCAACATCCACAGACAACGTTCGAGGTTCAGCACACTGAGCGGTGCATTAAGGACATAAGCCTTCTATGAAGCAATGAGGACAATCCTCAGTTTACGGACCTAGTCCGCATAATTGCTACTATCAACTTAATTTTCTCTAGGAACATAACTAAACAGTAGAACTGAAGCGCGAGCTACGACATAATTTGCGAAGACCTTTTGACTATGTTCAGGATAATTAAGTTCATCTTATGAACTCCCACTCAGATAGACATCCGTCTAGTCATCTAAGTGATTACATGATCCGAGTCAACTAGGCCGTGTCCGATCATCACGTGAGACGGACTTGTCAACATCGGTGAACATCTTCATGTTGATCGTATCTACCATACGACTCATGCTCGACCTTTCGGTCTCTTGTGTTCCGAGGCCATGTCTGTACACATGCTAGGCTCGTCAACTCAACCTAAGTGTTTCGCGTGTGTAAATCTGGCTTACACCCGTTGTATGTGAACGTAAGAATCTATCACACCCGATCATCACGTGGTGCTTCGAAACGACGAACTTTCGCAACGGTGCACAGTTAGGGGGAACACCTTCTTGAAATTTTAGTGAGGGATCATCTTATTTACTACCGTCGTTCTAAGTAAACAAGATGTATAAACATGATAAACATCACATGCAATCAAATAATAGTGACATGATATGGCCAATATCATATAGCTCCTTTGATCTCCATCGTGGGGCTCCATGATCATCTTGTCACCGGCATGACACCATGATCTCCATCATCATGATCTCTATCATCGTGTCTTCATGAAGTTGTCTCGTCAACTATTACTTCTACTACTATAGCTAACGGTTAGCAATAAAGTAAAGTAATTACATGACGTTTATGTTGACACGCATGTCATAAATAAATTAAGACAACTCCTATGGCTCCTGCCGGTTGTCATACTCATCGACATGCAAGTCGTGATTCCTATTACAAGAACATGATCAATCTCATACATCACATATATCATTCATCACATCCTTTTGGCCATATCACATCACATATCATACCCTGCAAAAACAAGTTAGACGTCCTCTAATTGTTGTTTGCATGTTTTACGTGGCTGCTATGGGTTTCTAGCAAGAACGTTTCTTACCTACGCAAAAACCACAACGTGATATGCCAATTGCTATTTACCCTTCATAAGGACCCTTTTCATCGAATCCGATCCGACTAAAGTGGGAGAGACAGACACCCGCCAGCCACCTAATGCAACTAGTGCATGTCAGTCGGTGGAACCGGTCTCACGTAAGCGTACGTGTAAGGTTGGTCCGGGCCGCTTCATCCCACGATGCCGCCGAATCAAGATAAGACTAGTAACGGCAAGCATATTGAACAAAATCAACGCCCACAACTACTTTGTGTTCTACTCGTGCATAGAAACTACGCATAGACCTAGCTCTGATACCACTGTTGGGGAACGTAGCAGAAATTCAAAATTTTCTACGCATCACCAAGATCAATCTATGGAGTCATCTAGCAATGAGGGAGGAGTGGATCTACATACCCTTGTAGATCGCGCGCGGAAGCGTTCAAGAGAACGGGGTTGGTGGAGTCGTACTCGTCGTGATCCAAATCACCGATGATCCTAGCACCGAACGGACGGCACCTCCGCGTTCAACACACGTACGGAGCAGCGACGTCTCCTCCTTCTTGATCCAGCAAGGGGGGAGGAGAGGTTGATGGAGATCCAGCAGCACGACGGCGTGGTGGTGGAAGTAGCGGGATTCCAACAGGGCTTTGCCAAGCGCTGCGGGAGGAGGGAGATGTGTCATGGGAGGGAGAGGGAGGCGCCAGGGCTCAGGTATTGCTGCCCTCCCTTTCCCCCACTATATATAGGGCCAAGGGAGAGGGGGGGCGCAGCCTTTGGCCCTTCCTCCAAGGAAGGGTGCGGCCAAGGGAGGAGTCCCTCCTCCCCAAGGCACCTCGGAGGTGCCTTCCCCTTTTAGGACTCTTCCTCTCCCTTGATTCTTGGCGCATGGGCCTCTTGGGGCTGGTGCCCTTGGCCCATATAGGCCAAGGCGCACCCCCTACAGCCCATGTGGCCCCCCGGGGCAGGTGGCCCCACCCGGTGGACCCCCGGGACCCTTCTGGTGGTCCCGGTACAATACCGGTGACCCCGAAACTTGTCCCGATGGCCGAAATAGCACTTCCTATATATAATTCTTTACCTCCGGACCATTTCGAAACTCCTCCTGACGTCCGAGATCTCATCTGGGACTCCGAACAACTTTCGGGTTACTGCATACTAACATCTCTATAACCCTAGCGTCACCGAACCTTAAGTGTGTAGACCCTACGGTTCGGGAGACATGCAAACATGACCGAGATGACTCTCCGGTCAATAACCAACAGCGGGATCTGGATACCCATGTTGGCTCCCACATGTTCCACGATGATCTCATCGGATGAACCACGATGTCAAGGACTTAATCAATCCCGTATACAATTCCCTTTGTCTAGTGGTACGATACTTGCCCGAGATTCGATCGTTGGTATCCCGATACCTTGTTCAATCTCGTTACCGGCAAGTCTCTTTACTCGTTCCGTAACACATCATCCCGTGATCAACTCCTTGATCACATTGTGCACATTATGATGATGTCCTACCGAGTGGGCCCAGAGATACCTCTCCGTTTACACGGAGTGACAAATCCCAGTCTCGATTCGTGCCAACCCAACAGACACTTTCGGAGATACCCGTAGTGTACCTTTATAGCCACCCAGTTACGTTGTGACGTTTGGCACACCCAAGGCACTCCTACGGTATCCGGGAGTTGCACAATCTCATGGTCTAAGGAAATGATACTTGACATTAGAAAAGCTTTAGCATACGAACTACACGATCTAGTGCTATGCTTAGGATTGGGTCTTGTCCATCACATCATTCTCCTAATGATGTGATCCCGTTATCAATGACATCCAATGTCCATGGTCAGGAAACCGTAACCATCTATTGATCAACGAGCTAGTCAACTAGAGGCTTACTAGGGACATGGTGTTGTCTATGTATCCACACATGTATCTGAGTTTCCTATCAATACAATTATAGCATGGATAATAAACGATTATCATGAACAAGGAAATATAATAATAATCAATTTATTATTGCCTCTAGGGCATATTTCCAACAGTGCTAATATCCACATGAGACTCACGCAATTTTACCTTGGTGCACATAGCCTCATGAGCTAACTTTAGCCCATCATGAGAGATTACAAGATCCTCATGAGTGCCCGAGAGCTTTTCATAACTTTCTTCCAATTTCCCATAATTGCTAGTTAGCAAATCAAGTTGAGTCCTTAGCTCAACATTTTCTTTCAACATCGGTGCTTCACACAAGATGTAGTTAGTAGCACAAGCATCATTATCAATATGAGAGGAGCATGTAGAAACTAGAGACTCCGTGAGGGAGTCCTGGATTAGGGGGTATCCGGACAACCGGACTATATCCTTTGGCCGGACTGTTGGATTATGAAGATACAAGATTGAAGGCCTCGTCCCGTGTCTGGATGGGACTCTCTTTGGCGTGGAAGGCAAGCTTAGAAATACGGATATGAAGATCTCCTCCCATTGTAACCGACTCTGTGTAACCCTAGCCCCCTCCGGTGTCTATATAAACTGGAGGGTTTAGTCCGTAGGACAACAACAATCATACCATAGGCTAGCTTCTAGGGTTTAGCCTCTACGATCCCGTGGTAGATCAACTCTTGTAATACTCATATCATCAAGATCAATCAAGCAGGAAGTAGGGTATTAGCTCCATCGAGAGGGCCCGAACCTGGGTAAATATCGTGTCCCCTGCCTCCTGTTACCATCCGCCTTAGACGCATAGTTCGGGACCCCCTACCCGAGATCCGCCGGTTTTGACACCGACACTCCGCATGAGTAGCTTGAAGTTCCTCATGAGACTTAGAGAGTTTGGTGAGATCTCCTTTGACATTCTTGTAGCCAAGGTCAAGATGATCAAAATCCTCTTTAAGTTTAGAATGAGTAAATTCAATCTCTTCTTTTAAAGACCTCAAGTCACTAAGACATTGATGAGCCTTAGCAAGTTCATATTCAAGTTGTTCACTTTTCGCTTGCTCGTTAAGAAATAAGTCATTACGTTTTTGAAAGCAAGCAATAACATCTTGGAACCTTTTATAAGTGTTATTTTTAGCTCTATGAAGAGTTGCCCAATCTCATAGAGATTTTGAGTCAGATCATCATCATCATCCTCATTACAACTATCATCATTATCACTAAGAGAAGATGATACCTCGTCAATACCTCTTGCCATGAGGCACATGTGAACAAAGGGGGTCGATGATGATTCTTTTGGAGAAGAGGGTTCTTCATCATTCAAGCATGGCTCATCTTTCTTGATTTCCTCTACATGGTTAGTCATAGAACAACTAGAGGAAACCAAAGCATTTCTATCATGGCCACGTGGGAGAGAAAGCATATCATCACAAACATTTGTCATGGAATTATTAGGTGATATGCGTGGACTATCAACACAATAATTTATACTATTAGTTGTGCTAGTTATGATCAAGTCCATAGAAGATACATCACTAGTATTTACACAAGCAAGATCATCACAAATGAGCTTAACACCATCATCACAATATATTTCCTCACTCACCATGTCATTACCTTGTGGCACACCACATGTTGGTGAAGTGGAAGATATTGAAGTGTGCAAGTAATCGGAGGTGGAAGCAATAGAGATCTCTTCATGATTTAAAAATGTGGAGAACTCCTCCATCAACTCCCCCAACAGAATATTATCTTCATCAAGATTGGACCCACCATATATATCTTCAAGTTTGGTCCAAGTCTCATGAGCCGACTTGCAAGTCGTGACCGCCTTAAACACTTCAAAGGTTAAATTTTGATGAATGATAAGAGAAGTATCACAATCAAGATACATATCCTCAATAGATGGAGAAAGTCCATGCTTTGCAATAGAAATTCCTACAAGGACAATTCACAAAGCATTTGGACCCATGGCCCGAAGGTGACAAAGCATGTGAATTCTCCATAGGTGATAATTTGTGCCATCCAAATAAAAAGTGTTGTTGTGCACTAAATCATTAGTCGACATCGATACTCTCCAGGCGGTGAAGCCTAATAAGGAGAGACCTTGCTCTGATACAAATTGAAAGGACCACGATGTCGCCTAGAGGGGGGGGGTGAATAGGCGTTTTAAAATCTTTTACGGATTTGGCTATATCCTAATGCGGAAATAAACTAAGCGGATACTTTTCAAGCACAAATCCTAAATATACTAGGCTCACTAAGTGCACCAACAACTTAGGATAAACAAGATGAGAGCAACAAGGATATGAGTAAGCAGAAGTAAGTTACACAAACTTACTCAATGTATATCATGATATATGGAAATGAATAATACACAAACTACAAGTAAGCAATACAAGCTTACACAAATTTTATCACAAGATATGGAAATGAATGTTACAAGCTAGCAATTCACACTGAGCACAAGATAAAACAATAGTAGGAAGTATGATTTGCGTACTATAAAGTGTTGGCCTAAATAATCTCTATGATAAGGTAACCAACACAATATAATGAGGACAACGAGGATACTACCAAGCACAAGTAAGTTACACAAACTTACATGAGCAATATCACAATATATGAGAGTGAATGACACAAGTTAGCAATTCACACTAATCACAAGATATATCAATGGTAGCAAGTATGAATTATGAATATAAAGTGTAGGCCTAAATAATCTCTTCAAGGGAATAGCCAACACACTACAATGAGAACAACAAGATATAGTGAATGCAAGGTCAAGAGGCTAGAATAAACCACAAGTAAGGAGTTAGGGTTACGGATAACCAAAGTCACGGAGACGAGGATGTATCCCGATGTTCACTTCCTTGGAGGGAAGCTAGTCACTGTTGGAGGGATGGGTGTTACCACGAAGGCTCACCCTATTCTCCTTGATATATCACCACGAAGGTGATTCCCAACCACTAGTGGTAGACCTTGAGGCGGCCTCTAAACCTTCACAAACTTTTCGAGGGACAAATCACAAGTTGATTCCTCACCGGAGCACTCCTACCGCCTAAGAGTCTCCAACCTCCAAGAGTAACAAGATCAAGGGGGAAATGCTCAAGACTTGCTCAAATAACAAGTTGCTTTGGTCAAAAGAGGGAGAGGGAGAGAATATATCTTTTGGTTGGAACAACTCTCAAGAACACTCACTAATCTCTCCGGGATCTAAGATTTGGTGTAGGAGAAGTGAGAGGGAGCCACTTGTGTTCTTGGGGAGATTTTGGATGGAGTGGTCAACCCTCTCTCGGAGTGGGAGAGTGATATTTTTACCCCCAAGAAAATAGAGCCATTTTCCCGCAGTTGTTGACCTGCCCGGATGATTTGGACGCACACCCGGATGATCCGGGCAATGTCCGGATGTCTGGGAAGGTCAATATACAATGTGGTGAAGCGGAAACCCGGATGTCCGGGGGCGTAGCCGGATGATCCGGGCAATTCCTGGATGATCCGGATGGGTAGCCGGATGATCCGGCTAGCAGAATAAGTTTCTGTGATGATTTTGTCGAGAAACCCGGATGATCCGGCCAACAAAAAAATAGGAGGAGACCCGAAACTAAAACATGCATAACTTTTACATCCGGACTCCGATTTTGATGATCTTGGGCTCGTTTTGAAGCTATGGAAAAATCCCAGGTCCTCACATAGAGAACCAACCAAGATCAACCAAAATGTAGGATGCCAAATATGCATAGGTTTTATCATATATTTGGGTAACCTATTTGGCTTAGGATTTTCTTTGGCATATAGGATAGGAGTGGAACTGTGTATAGAAGAAGTTGACTTGAGCAAATCCATCACGAACCCCTTTGATCCCCTCTCAATAGTGCGGGATCCCTATAACTCAAGAATCATAAAATAGCTACACTACATAGCTATCGAGAATCCATTCTTGAGTGTATATGTTTCTTCGGTGGTCATCACTCCACAACACTAATGTCAAATGAACTAATACCTTTGACTCGAGCCTTTCACTTGAGCTTGATGTTGATGCTTCTTCTTGGCTCAAGTTGAAGGCAAGACATTGGTGAAGTCTTCAAGTAGCTCCCCCATACACAATGTGGGAAGGTTTGATTTGTATTCATCTTCACGTGTACATCATGTGATCATCCACAAGCTTCAAGCATGTAATCCTCTGGGATGGTTATCTTGAACTTGCCCTTGTCAACCATGATCATCAACACTTGATGTCATCCTCTCATGGACACTTGAAATCTCTCTCTCGATGTGAGCCCATGATAATCACCTAACCCTCAAAAACATAGGCAACACATAGTATGGGTTATTACACAAAGTGCAATTAACAATTGCATATCATACCACAAGATCCTATGTGGTACATCGTTTGCGCTCGTGTGTTGACCATTTAGTGTTCTATCTTTGAGCTTCCTCTTGGTCAACCGATATCTCTACTCCCTGTTTAATCTTGATGACTTAAAGGGTATATTGAATTCTTCACTTAAATAGCTTGCTTGAATACTTGATCAATCATGACTCAACACATGAGTCCATTATGATCATATCCTAGAATTCATCATTCAAATCCTCCTTTTATGATCTTGATCCATTGTGGCTCAAACCATGCATAGCTCTAAGCAGGTAATCCTTCAGATACTCCAATGAACTCCATTCCGATCATCTCGATGTAATTTTTGCTTCAAAGGAGTTGTCTTCCAATATTCTTCAATCATTTTCCAATGGGACTAACCTTCAAATGTATATCTCAATGTAAACATTAGTCCATATGGATTGTCATTTAATTACCAAAACCACACATGGGGACTTACATGTACTTTCAATCTCCTCCATTTTGGTAATTGATGACAATCTCAACAAGAGGGTTTGTATAATGAATTTTTAACAAGCATGCAATTTATCCGAGGATAAATTGTATACTCGGGATGGTTGTACTATCATCAAGACACTACACAAGCATTTGATGATAGTACACCCATAGTATATAGGGCAAACTCCCCCACAATATATGCATGTGTGAATGAACTTTGAATGTCATTGAATACATTGCTTGACCAACTAGGAGAAGATTTCTCAATATACAATACTCATCCATGCAGCAACAATATATAACAAGGGTAGATATGCATGAGTGACAACAAGCACTACAAAAATACTTATCTTAAACCCTCTAAACTTATCCCCATTGTCAACAAATGCCAAAATGGACCAATATAGTATGAGTTCCTCCATAATGTGTGCATATTGCAAAAAAATGAGAGTGAAATCAAATGCACATATTCAATGATGAAAAAATTGAGGAGCTCAACCCATCTATAGGATCTATATAATGTAACAAGATAGTATGATATGAAAATAAGATTATACATGGGAGGAAAACATTCAAAAGATCCAAAGAACATATTTTGGACAAGATAAATAGGAATATCCAATGTGATCATCCTGTCAAGTATGGGTCCAAAATACATTCAGAACACATGAGTGCACAAGATTATCTGCAAAACATACAAGCACTCATGACACAACCTCTTACCGAAGCCACCTTAAGAATAAAAGGAAACAAACCAAGTGGCCGACAAGGAATAAATGATATCAAGGAAAGATATGAGCTTTCCCATGTATAAAATTTCTAAGTGGCCAATAATAATCATGATATGTATCCACAAAGAAACTTGTATACACAAAATAGACGCAATTGATAAGAACATGATATCCACAAGTGAATCCATTATTATACAACTGTGATCCTAGCATGAGAGCAAGGCACATGGCACAAATTGATCTCATTTGCATAACACAAAGTGAAGTAAGCTATGAAAAGACCCGATGAGCAAAAAGGATAAAAGAATATTATGATTTGGGCAAAGGAGTGTTCTAAGGAAAATAGAGAAGCTCCCCATGATTTGTGCACTATTTAGTATTTTTGTATTTGGATACAAGTGCACAAAATAGGATCATCACTCCCCCAGAATCAATAGGAACACAAAACAATTGCAAGGAAGCATAGATAAGAAAAGAAACCTAGCATTTTCAACAAACATATGGTTGAGCAACATGTAGATGAGGCAACCTAAGAATAGGCACAACCAAAATGATGTGTGTGAGTCACATCAAAGCACTTGAGAAGACTAATATGAGGATGAGAATCAAACATCAATATAGTCTTGAGTAACTGAGATACAAGGTGCAAGACATGTCCTTCCCACACACACGAAGTTAAGAAGGTCACACACACATCAAGCAATGGGTTCACAAGCTCAGTAATAGCAAACTAAAAATCAAAGCTTGTGACCACCCATGATGAAGATAGGAAATAATAGGCTTGTCAAGACAAGCACGGGGACAATAATCTTCACAAAAAATGAGTGCACTAAGACGCAAAAAGGTAACACACGCACTCATACAAAAAATGCTTCCACGCCACCAAAGATACAAAATAAGAATGAAACGATGGACATGAAAGAATAAGGATATCAACTAGAGATGTAACTTCTCTCACATGTATAAGATTCTAGGTAGATGACAATCATGGTGATATATATCCACAAAGGAAGATGTACACGTGAAATGGTTACAAAAGGAAAGAATAAGATATCCAAACGGGAGTCATAAAATATACCAATGAGATCTTTTCTTGAAAGCATAGCACATGGCTTAATATTATCTTATTGTATATTAATGAACTCCAAAAACACAACCATCAAAGACATCACAACTAGCAACAAGAGATCATTGTTGGGATGCTGTGAGAAAGGAAACAAGTATCACAGGAACGAGTCAAGAAATTCATGCAATGATGCAACCTACACAAGGTTGACCCCATTTCTATATATATGCAAGAAGTAAATACTTGTTACCGAGATAGCATTGGTATGAAGTCTAGATCAATAAAATGTCCAAGCTTGGCTCTAATTTCCTCATAGTGCCACCACCTTCATGAATAAGCCAAGCGCCCAATGCTTCTCAAATGTACTTAAAACATTTTAAGTACAATATGGTCCCCAAACTTATTGGGTCCGAAGTAGTTAGCATAACTACAACACATAGGGTGAAACCACTTAAGTATGTGCATATCGATATGAATTTGAATTTCATGCACATCTTAGCTATTAAGAATTTGATGGATTTACCATATATATATGGGATCAAATAAAGCAAACAAGGCATGCGAATTTACATATAGTAACTATGCATGCACATGCCTACGAAAATCCAGGGAGATATAAAATGGACAAATGAACACATAACCATTAATACTTCCAGTAACATCACTAGTCATTCATGTTATCCAAAATAAATCAAAGTGACAAAATCAACATATGATAGCACACAAAGTTTAACATATGAACCAAGGAAAACCAATGAGCATATAAGATATGCATTGCACACATACTCATAGGAATATCTCACTCAAGTAGATATACGATACTATAAATAATGAGATAACAAACTCCCATAACTCCATACAAACCAATAAGATGAACTCGAACAAAATGGTATTTCGAGTTATCATTTGGCGTATGATAACCCACAAGTATAGGGGATCGCAACAGTTTTGGAGGGTAGAGTATTCAACCCAAATTTATTGATTCGACACAAGGGGAGCCAAAGAATATTCTCAAGTATTAGCAGTTGAGTTGTCAATTCAACCACACCTGGATAACTTAGTATCTGCAGCAAAGTATTTAGTAGCAAAGTAATATGGAAGTAACGGTAACGATAGCAAAAGTAATATTTTTGGGTTTTGTAGTGATTGTAACAATAGCAACGGAGAAGTAAATAAGCAAAGAACAATATGTGAAAAGCTCATAGGCATTGGATCGGTGATGGAGAATTATGCTGGATGCGATTCATCATGTAATAGTCATAACATAGGGTGACACTGAACTAGCTCCAATTCATCAATGTAATGTAGGCATGTATTCCGAATATAGTCATAAGTGCTTATGGAAAAGAACTTGCATGACATCTTTTGTCCTACCCTCCCGTGGCAGCGGGGTCCTAGCGGAAACTAAGGGATATTAAGGCCTTCTTTTAATAGAGTACCGGACCAAAGCATTAACACATAGTGAATACATGAACTCCTCAAACTATGGTCATCACCGAGAGTGGTCCCGATTATTGTCACTTCGGGGTTGCCGGATCATAACACATAGTAGGTGACTATAGACTTGCAAGATAGGATCAAAAACTCACATATATTCATGAAAACATAATAGGTTCAGATCTAAAATCATGGCACTCGGGCCCTAGTGACAAGCATTAAGCATAGCAAAGTCATAGCAACATCAATCTCAGAACGTAGTGGATACTATGGATCAAACCCTAACAAAACTAACTCGATTACATGATTAATCTCATCCAACCCATCACCGTCCAGCCAGCCTACGATGGAATTACTCACGCACGGCGGTGAGCATCATGAAATTGGTGATGGAGGATGGTTGATGATGACGACGACGACGGATTCCCCTCTTCGGAGCCCTGAACGGACTCCAGATCACCCCTCCCGAGAGGTTTTAGGGCTTGGCGGCGGCTCCGTATCGTAAAACATGATGAATCCTTCTCTCTGATTTTTTCTCCCCGAACACGAATATATGGAGTTGGAGTTGAGGTCGGTGGAGCTTCAGAGGGCCCACGAGGCAGGGGGCGTGCCCCCACCCTCGTGGACAGGTGGTGGGCCCCCTGGCCTTGATTCTTTTGCCAATATTTTAATATTTTAAAAAAATAAGTTCCATGGAGTTTCAGGTCATTCCGAGAACTTTTGTTTCTGCACATAAATAACACCATGGCAATTCTGCTGAAAACAGTGTCAGTCCGGGTTAGTTCCATTCAAATCATGTAAGTTAGAGTCGAAAACAAGGGCAAAAGTGTTTGGAAAAGTAGATACGACGGAGACGTATCAACTCCCCCAAGCTTAAACCTTTGCTTGTCCTTAAGCAATTCAGTTGGTAAACTGAAAGTGATAAAGAAAAACTTTTACAAACTCTGTTTGCTCTTGTTGTTGTAAATATGTAAAGCCAGCATTCAAGTTTTCAGCAAACATTATGACTAAGCATATTCACAATAACACTTAGGTCTCATGTTTACTCATATCAATGGCATAATCAACTAGCGAGCAATAATAATAAATCTCAGATGACAACACTTTCTCAAAACAATCATAATATGATATAACAAGATGGTATCTCGCTAGCCCTTTCTAAGACCGCAAAACATAAATGCAGAGCACCTTTAAAGATCAAGGACTGACTAAACATTGTAATTCATGGTAAAAGAGATCCAGTCATAGGCATACCCAATATAAATTAATAGTAATGGATGCAAATGACAGCAGTGCTCTCCAGCTGGTGCTTTTTAATAAGAGGGTGATGACTCAACATAAAAGTAAATAGATAGGCCCTTCGCAGAGGGAATCATGGATTTGTAGAGGTGCCAGAGCTCGATTTTAAAGCAGAGATAAATAATATTTTGAGTGGCATACTTTCATTGTCAACATAACAACCAAGAGATAGCGATATCTTCCATGCTGCACACATTATAGGCGGTTCCCATACAGAATGGTAAAGTTTATACTCCCCCTCCACCAACAAGCATCAATCCATGGCTTGCTCGAAACAACGAGTGCCTCCAACTAACAACAGTCCTAGGGGGAGTTTTGTTTGTAATTATTTTGATTTAGTTTGCATAAAGCATGGGACTGGGCATCCCGGTGACCAGCCATTTTCTCGTGAGTGAGGAGCGGAGTCAACTCCTCTTGAGAATAACCCGCCTAACATGGAAGATAAGGACAGCCCTAGTTGATACATGAGCTATTCGAGCATACAAAACAGAATTTCATTTGAAGGTTTAGAGTTTGGCACATACAAATTTACTTAGAACGGTAGGTAGATACCGCATAAAGGAATATATAGTGGACTTATATGGAATAACTTTGGGGTTTAAGGGATTGGATGCAAAAGCAGTATTCCCGCTTAGTACAAGTGAAGGCTAGAAAAAGACTGGGAAGCGACCAACTAGAGAGCGACAATAGTCATGAACATGCATTAAAATTAATAAACATTGAGTGCAAGCATGAGTAGGATATAATCCACCATGAACATAAATATCATGAAGGCTATGTTGATTTTGTTTCAACTACATGTGTGAACATGTGCCAAGTCGAGTCACTTAAATCATTCAAAGGAGGATACCACCCCATCATACCACATCACAACCATTTTAATAGCATGTTGGCACGCAAGGTAAACCATTATAACTCATAGCTAATCAAGCATGGCACGAGCAACTATAATCTCTAATTGTCATTGTAAACATGTTTATTCATAATAAGCTGAATCAGGAACGATGAACTAATCATATTTACAAAAACAAGAGAGGTCGAGTTCATACCAGCTTTTCTCATCTCAATCAATTCATCATATATCGTCATAATTGCCTTTCACTTGCACGACCGAACGATGTGAATAATAATAATAGTGTACGTGCATTGGACTAAGCTGGAATCTGCGAGCGTTCAATAAACAAGAGAAGACAAGGTAATATGGGCTCTTGGTTAAATCAATAATAATGCATATAAGAGCCACTTCAACAATTTAATCATGGTCTTCTCCTATCAACCCCCAAAGAAAAGAGAAGAAATAAAACTATTTACACGGGAAAGCTCCCAAAAAGCAAAAGAAGAACAAGAAATACTTTTTGGTTTTCTTTTGAATTATTGCTACTACAGCAAGAAAGTAAACTAGCTAAAAGCTATAACTAATTTTTTTGGTTTTTCTTAAGATTTTCCAAACACACAAGAAGAAAGCATAAAAAAGAAAATAAACTAGCATGGATATTACAGTGAAAAAGTATGAGTACCGACATCTAGCAATGAGTGTGTAAACATAAATGTAATGTCGGTGAGAAATACGTACTCCCCCAAGCTTAGGCTTTTGGCCTAAGTTGGTTTATTGCCACGGATGGCCTGGCGGATATCCATAGTTGTAGTTGGGGCCGTACTGAGAAGCAGCGGCTATTGCATCGTGGGCTGCAGCATGGAGGCGAGCTGCCCTCGTCCTCCTTTCGTACTCATTTGCTCCTCCCTGGTTATAAAATGTCTCCCCTTTGCCTGAAAGTCAAAGAGAGTAGGGGCAGGGAGAACAATATTGACGGCGTGACACCTGTCAAAGATTAGTCAGTACTGAAGAGGTGGTTCATTCCCCTTGACAACTTGATGGTGAACCATAGCATTAAAGTCTAGATAAGTAGGAGGCAATTCAATATCATCATCGCATATGGTTACACCAAGAAAATTAGCTAAACGGGTTGCATAAATTCCACCAAAGAAATCTCCATTAAATCTATTATGATGCAACCTACGTGCAACAATAGCTCCCAAATTATAAGATTTATCTCCTAACACAGCACTCCTAAGAATACCGAGGTCAAGGACACACATGTGACATGCTTCATCCTTACCATTTATGCACCTACCTATGAAAAGAGCAAAATAATATATAGCAGGAAAGTGAATGCTCCCTATGGTAGCTTGTGCTATGTCTCTAGATTCCCCCACAGTTATACTAGCAAGAAATTCTCTAAATTCAGATTTGCGAGGTTCACTAGTACTACCCCATTGTGGAAGTTTGCAAGCAGTGGTAAAATCCTCTAAGTCCATAGTATAAGAATTTTCATGAAGATCAAATAGGACAGTTTGAGAATTGCGTGAAGATGAATATTCAAACCTCCTCACAAATGAACTAGTGAGATAGTGGTACTGACGGCACTTTTCTGCCTCGAAGCTCACAAGATCAGCGTTACGCCAATATGTGTTAAATCCTTCCTTGATTCCCGCTCGATCCATAAAGTCTTCTAAAGGCCATTCACAAGGCCGCACTAGAGCGTTCCTTGGTGGCTCATCATCGGCATCGCGCATTGCGAGCCTGGGTCCTTGCTTCCTTGAAGGGCCACCTTGGTACATTTTCCTAAACATATTTCTTCCTCTGCAAAATTGCTGAAATTTTTAGTAACTTCAAATAAAAGTGAACCAAGCTCAACAAAATTGATAGCAACTACTCCTACAAGTGCCTAGAGAATATATCATGCATTGGAACTACTTGGAACCATATAAATTTGACATGCAAGCTCAAGAACATGGTCACCTAAGCAGCATAAATTTGCAATGAATAAAGCACTAGAACAAAAACTAATTGGACCAATGAAGGAGTCACATACCAAGGAACAATCCTCCAAAGCAGTTTTGTGAGAGGTGCTTTGAGCAAGGAGATCAAAAATCGCAGCAAAATGAGCTAGAATTCGTGCTTGAGCTAGATGGTGATTTTTTTGGGAGGAAGAAGAAGTGTGTGGGTGCAGGAATAAGTGGAGGGGAGACACCATGGGCCCACGAGGCAGGGGCGCGCCCTGTAGGGGTGGGCGCACCCTGAACCCTCGTGGCCAGGTGCTTGCTCCCCCTACTGTGTTCTCAGTGCCAGATATTCTCAAATATTCCAGAAAAAATCATATTTCAATTTCGGGGCATTTGGAGAAATTTTATTTTTGGGGCATTTTTATATTGCACGGGTAATTTAGAAAACAGACATAAAAAACTATTTTTACTTTATATATAACAGAAAGTAAAAGGAGGGTATAGAAGGTTCTGCCTTCTAACTTCATCCATCTCATGCTCATCAAAAGGAATCCACTAACAAGGTTGATCAGGTCTTGTTAACAAACTCATTTCGAGTAACATGAAACTGGAGAAATTTCGAATAGCACTAAGTTACCTCAACGGGGATATGCACGTCCCCAATAATAAGAATATCATATTTCTTCTTAACAGTAGGAATAGGAAATTCAAAACCTCCAAAAATAATCGATGGAATTTTTCCAATAGAATTGATACTGTGGACTTGAGGTTGTTTCCTCGAAAAGTGTACCGTATGCTCATTACCATTAACATGAAAAGTGACATTGCCTTTGTTGCAATCAATAACAGCCCCTGCGGTATTCAAAAAAGGTCTTCCAAGAATAATAGACATACTATCATCCTCGGGAATATCAAGAATAACAAAGTCCGTTAAAATAGTAACGTTTGCAACTACAACAGGCACATCCTCACAAATACCGACATGTATAGCAGTTGATTTATCAGCCATTTGCAAAGGTATTTCAGTAGGTGTCAACTTATTCAAGTCAAGTTTATGATATAAAGAGAGAGGCATAACACTAACACTGGCTCCAAGATCACATAAAGCAGTTCTAACATAGTTTCTTTTAATGGAGCATGGTATAGTTGGTACTCCTGGATCTCCTAGTTTCTTAGGTATTCCATCCTTAAAAGTATAATTAGCATGCATGGTGGAAATTTCAGCTTCCGGTGTTGTTGGGGATATTACCACTGGGTGTAAATCGGCCAGGAGAGGCCGGGTTAACTCCATTAGTAGTTAGTATACCTGAAGCCCATGAAGACAGATGACGATGTATGAAGGCCCAGGGCCTAGAGCTGGTTTATGGCCTGTAGATGTAAACCGGCATTGATATGTAACGTGTACTATAAGATAGAAAGAGTAGAGATCGGGGCGGACACACTTATGAGCCGGCCTCGGAACTCTGTAAACCGACGAAAGTCAACCCATGTATATAAGGGGACGACCCGGCGGCGGTTCAAGGACAACACACAACAACTCGAGACCCAGGCAAAGCGTATTCGCTCCCTGGTCATCGAAACCCCATCAATTCCATCACAACTAGACGTAGGCTTTTACCTTCATCGTAAGGGGCCGAACTAGTATAAAACTCTCTTGCGTCCCTTATCCGCTTTAACCCCTTTAAGCTAACCCGTAGTGATGGCTCCACAACTAAGTCCTTTCACGAGGACATCTGTCGTGACAAAACCACGAAAGTTGGCACCCACCATGGGGCTATCACACCATGGTTTCAAGTTCTTGGAGGGCAGCTTCAAAGGACTCAAGGGTTATGCTGTGGGTCGGATGACAAAGAGTCGTTGCGGCAAGCTCTACATCGATGATGCATGCTGGGGCCCCGAGGCCGGCTCAATCGAGTACGGGTACCGGGTCCCCTTTGCTGGCATACATGTTTTCATTGGCAAGATCGGCGAACCGGGCCCTGAGCCGGACATCTGCACCAACCTCGTTGAAACGGCTCAGCGTGCGAGATCTGCCCTGGTCAATCCTGTCATGAAGCGTGCCTTTGTGGGAGTCATCCATGGAGGGGAATACGAGGACAGATGGGAATCTGGTGGTCAGACCGTCGTTTATTCCAGCGACGAGTCATCGGCCGGAGAGACCGAGTCGTTATATCAGCTACAAGATGGCCGGATTGGGGGCTGTTCCGATGGCGACAATATTCCGGACCCCTCTGATCTGCCAAACCGGGTTGCAATCTTCATGGCCGGTACGCAGCCGGCGCTCCACTCTTCGACCTCAGCAGCGATGATTTCCGGATCAACAGCGGCAGCCGGGGCAGGAGGCCCTGTGTGACGCCAGCTCAGGTTCTATCTGATTTGTTTGACGCGTTGGCCGCACTGATGGCGGAGGTTAACCCGGCGGATCAGAAGGCACACAATGCGGACATTGCGAAAGTGAAAGATCAGATCACCCAGGCTAAGGCCAAATTGGCAGCTGAGGATACCAGGATGGCTGCGGAGCGGGCCGCTTTGGATGCACATGCTTACAGGCTGATGCTGGATCAGAGTGCGTCGAATGAGGTCCTGAAGAGGAGGTACCGGTCTCGCCTGCCGCCGGTTTATGACACTAGAAACCTCTTTAACACCCCAGGGGCAGGGAGCAGTAATCCGCCGGTGGTAAACCAGGCGGAGGCACCTGGGGCAGGAGCACCGATTCAGCCACGTTTGGTGGATCCACCTCGTCAGAACAACATCATAGTGCCACATGTCCCAACACCACCGGGTCATTATTCTAACTCGATGGACAACCTTGTCGCTGCCGCTTCACGGCTGGAGGCCATCCCGATTGAGGGCGATTCTCCGGCGGCGGTTGAGACGCGTCGGGTTAAGGGGCTTCTTCGGACAGCCTTGGTTCAACAAGAGGCTTATTCATACAGTCGTGATCGGATTCATTCCACTCCCCGTCCAAGCCGGAGTTACAGTAAGCGTATGGACGAATCGGCAGTATCAAGCAATGCGCGGGACCGTGAACCGCCCCGTGGCCATAACCCGGCGGGTGGTGCTGGTTATGCTCAGGAGGTGGTGGACCGGGCTCGGGCAAGCAGAGAGGCCGAATCAGCAGCACAACATGAAGCCCATCAGCTCACTCCATTTTGCCCAACCACATCGGTGGAGCCAGGAGTTACCTCTAGTTCTTTGGGAGTGTCGTGCCTCGTCCCAGCGTTGCGCAATGTGCGCCTGCCCAAGATTTCAAAGGACCGTGCAAGGTGCCGAATTACACTGCCGATTTATCCCCTGAGACGTGGGTGGAGACCTATGAGATGGCAATGGAGATGTTGGGCATGGATGATGCGGCGTGTGCGAAATACTTCACCATGATGCTGGAAGGAACAGCGTGTACTTGGCTAAAGAATTTACCGGCTAACTCCATTGGGTCATGGGCCGAATTAAGGAGCCAGTTTATCCAGAATTTTAAAGACACATGCAAGAAGCCCATGTCAATTGTAGATCTAGCTGCCTGTGTCCAGGAGGAAGGAGAGTCAACAACCCACTGGGTGCACCGGGTTTCAGAGATTTTACATTCATCGGACCGCATCAACGTAACCGCAGTTTTAACATTGGAAGACAATTGCTGGTTTGAACCCCTGAAGTTGAAGTTGGGACGACTCAAGCGTCATTGTAATGACATGGGAACCCTCATGGCTGCTCTGGTGAAGTATGCCGATTCTGATAGTACCAAGGATCCCGAGTCAGAGGATGATAAGACAGGGAAGGGAAAAAGAAACGGCAACGCCAAGGGGCAGAACCACAACCCGGCGGGCCATGGAAACGGTGGAAAACGTAAAGCGGATCACAACTTGGACTTTGTGGCTAATACCAGCACACAGGACAAGGGCCAGCGGCGTAAGGGTAAACCACCCCAGCGTGGTGGAGCACCAAGCCCCAACTCGGATCGCCTATCTTATCTGTTGAACCAGCCTTGCTCGAAACATGGGACGAAGGAGATTCCGTCCACACACCTCTGGAAAGATTGCTACATCATGCAAGAGTTCAAAAATTCCAATTCTTTCCGGTATGATAATGGGCCGGGTGGCGGTTCGGGCCACGGATCACAGGGGCCGGGTTATGGTGGAAGCAGCTCCGATTCAGGTTTTCACGGTAACCAGAGCGGGCATGGCAACCAAGGCAATCAGGGCAACCAAGGTGGTTATAACAATCAGGGGAACCAGCAGCAGCAGCAGTCGGGTTACCAGAGCAACCCGAAGCAGTTAAATAGCGGGCAATATCATGTCTTTACTACTAGCTTGGACAAGCGCGATCAGAAGCTTCATAAAAGGGAAGTGAATATCGTTGAACCGGCAGTGCCCCGTTATTTGCGCTGGTCTGAGCAGCCGATTGTGTGGAGCAGGGAAGATCATCCACCCCGGGTTGACAATCCGGGTCATTTGGCACTGGTAGTGGCACCTCAAGTGGGAGGTTATAAGTTCACTAAGGTACTCATGGATGGAGGGAGTAGCATCAATATTCTTTATTATGAAACTTTCCGTCGCATGGGGTTAACAGATAAAAATATTAAACCGTCCAATACGGTGTTTCATGGTGTGGTGCCTGGTAAATCGGAATATCCTGTTGGTAAGATAGCTCTGGAGGTGGCTTTTGGAGATGAGCATGATTCAAGGTCAGAGAAGTTAACCTTTGAGGTAGTAAAATTCAAGAGCCCGCATCATGCCCTGTTTGGATGGCTGGCCTATGCCAAGTTCATGGCCAAGCCCTGTTATATCTATTTACAGCTGAAGATGCCGGGTCACAAGGGAACTATAACTGTGCATGGGAGCCGCAAGATCGCTCTAGAGTGTGAAGAAGGTGATGCGGCTTATGCTGAGTCGGTTTGTGCAACAGAGGAGTTGAAGTTTTACAAGGATAACGTTGATCCGGCCGATATGACTTCATTGAAAAAGCCAACTACGGAGCATGATCCGGCCCTGAAATTCAAATCGGCTGATGAGACTAAGCTTGTTGACTTCGTGCTTGGCGATTTGTCCAAACAGTTTAGCATCAGCGCTAACTTGGATCTGAAATAGGAAAGTGCGCTCATCGAGTTCATCTGTGAGAATCGGGACATCTTTGTGTGGAAGCCTTCTGACATGCCAGGTGTACCGAGAGAACTCGCTGAGCACACTCTTAATGTTGATCCCAAGTATAAACCGGTCAAACAGTTTTTCGCCGGTTCAATGAGGAAAGGCGCAAGGCTATTGGTGAAGAAGTAGCCAGGCTCTTGGCGGCTGGGTTTATCGTTGAAGTATTCCATCCTGAATGGTTGGCTAATCCGGTGCTGGTCCTAAAGAAAAACGACACTTGGCGTATGTGTGTGGACTACACAGATCTCAACAAAGCTTGTCCAGCAGATCCTTTTGCCCTCCCCCGTATTGATCAAATTATTGATGCTATGGCGGGTTGCGAGCGTTTGAGCTTTTCGGATGCATATTATGGTTATCATCAGATCAAAATGGCAGTTAAGGACCAGGAGAAGACAGCCTTCATAACTCGCTTTGGAGCCTTCTGCTATGTGTCCATGCCCTTTGGGCTTAAGAGTGCCCAGGCGACTTATCAACGGTGTGAGAATTGTCTTCATACATGCCTATGTGGATGATATCATGGTGAAGTCAAGGAAGAAGGAGACATTGATTGATGACTTGACGAAAACCTTTGATAACCTGCGGGTTTACAAAATGATGTTCAACCCGGCCAAGTGCCTTTTTGGTGTACCAGCAGGCAAACTATTGGGCTTTTTGGTGTCTAACAGGGGCATTGAAGCCAATCCGGAAAAGATCAAAGCCATTACTTCCTTGGCCAAGCCAAAGTGTATCAATGATGTTCAATGTCTGGCAGGCTGGATTGCCGCGTTGAGCCGGTTTATCAGCCGCCTTGGCGAGAAGGCCATTCCTTTGTATCAGATGCTGAAGAAAACGGACAACTTCGTCTGGAGTGACGCCGCAAATGAAGCGTTTGAGGACTTAAAGCGGCAGCTGGCTAACCCGCCAGTTCTTGCTGCTCCGGTTGACAAGGAGCCATTGTTGCTATATGTGGCAGCTAACGCTCGGGCTGTAAGCGTGGCTATTGTGGTGGAGCGCAAGGAGGCAGAGAAGGAATATCGGGTTCAGCGTCCGGTTTACTATATCAGTGAGGTGCTCATTGAATCCAATCAGAGGTACCCGCATTGGCAGAAGTTGGTGTACGGGGTTTTCATGGCAAGCCGGAAGCTAAAGCAATATTTCCAAGGTCATCCCTTTGGGAGATATAATCCAGAACATGGAAGCAACTGGCCGGATTGCCAAGTGGGCTATTGAGTTCGGGCCTCACGGGCTGAAATATATACACCGAACGGCGATCAAATCTCAGGCACTTGTGGATTTCATCAATGATTGGACAGAACTACAAGCGCCAGAACAGAAGCCGGATCACACTTATTGGACTATTCACTTTGATGGGTCCAGGAAATTGGAGGGCTTGGGGGCTGGAGTCGTATTAACTTCCCCACGAGGTGATAAGTTTAGTTATGTTCTCCGTTTAATGTTCCCTTGCACTAAAAATGCAGCTGAATATGAGGCCTTACTCCATGGTCTTCGAATGGCTAAGGAGATGAACCTAAGTCGGGTTAAGTGCTTCGGTGATTCGGATCTGGTAGCTCAACAAGTGTCCGGTACTTGGGATTCCAAGGACCCGCTCATGGAAGCATATCATTGTGAGGTGGATATTGTTGTAGGGCACTTTAAAGGGTATCAGGTGGATCATGTGGACCGGCGGAAGAATGAAGCGGCGGATGCTTTAAGTCGCTTGGGTTCCCAGCGTAAACCGGTTCCACCTAATGTCTTCTTGGATGTTTTGCATAATCCGTCCGTCAAGATCCCTGGTGAAGAGGATTTGGCTATTCCTGATCCGGAAGCTTAGTTGGTGGCGGCTCTTCATATTATTCCGGATTGGACGGTTCCCTATCTGGTGTATATGAACCGGGGCGAAGTACCAGAGGATGAGACTTTGGCTAGGCAGATAATCCGGCGGTCCAAGTCCATGACTATCATCAACGGAGAGTTACATCATTGCAGTGTGACAGGGGCATTCCAACACTGTGTATCTCCTGAGGAAGGCCGTGAAATTTTGCGTGAAATCCATGAAGGAGATTGTGGTCACCACGCCGGTTCAAAGTCTTTGGTGGCCAAGGCATTTCATCACGGTTTCTATTGGTTGACAGCTCATGCTGATGCTGAGGACTTGGTCAAAAGATGTGATGGATGTCAGAAGTTCTCGAGGCGCACTCATGTACCGTCTCAAGAATTGAGGATGATTCCAATCACCTGGTCGTTTGGAACTTGAGGGCTGGATATGGTTGGGCCTTTCAAGAGGTCCAAGGACAACAAGACCCACCTTTTGGTGGCGGTTGATAAGTTCACAAAGTGGGTGGAGGCAGAGCCAGTTAGCAAGTGTGACACAGCCACGACGGTTCAGTTCATCAAAAAGGTGATCTTCCGGTTTGGTTTTCCACACAGCATTATAACACACAATGGTACCAACTTGTCAAAGGGTGCCATGAAGGAGTTCTATCAATGTGAGCACATCCGGCTTGATGTGTCATCAGTAGCTCACCCCCCGTCCAATGGTCAAGCGGAGAGGGCCAATCAAGAGATCTTGAGAGGCATCAAACCCCGGCTTATGGTCCCTTTGCAACGGACGCCGGGTTGTTGGGTCGAGGAGTTACCTTCTGTGTTATGGAGCATTAATACTACGCCCAACAGATCGATAGGGTACACACCGTTCTTCATGGTTTATGGAGCGGAAGCGATTCTTCCTAGTGACATCCGTCATGACTCGCCTCGTGTAGCGGCATATGTTGAAGCTGACAATGAGAAGGCACGGCAGGAAGCTCTTGACCTGTTGGATGAGGAACATGACATAGCGGAAGCCCGCTCGGTGATTTATCAGCAAGATCTGCGTCGTTATCACAGCCGCCGGGTTAGAACCAGAACCTTTCAAGAAGGAGATTTGGTACTTCGGCTCATCCAGGATCAGACGGATATGCACAAGTTATCCCCCCATTGGGAAGGACCCTTTGTGGTCAGCAAGAATCTACACAATGGGTCGTACTACCTAATCGATGTTCGAGAGCGCAAAGACTCACGTAAATCGGAGGAGGAGACAAACCGGCCGTGGAATATCGCTCATCTTCGGCCTTACTATACTTGAGCTATAGGCTCTGCTTATGTACATATTATGATAATGTATTTATTATGATCAATATAATAAACCGGAACCTCAGCTAAAGTGGGGTATCTATTGTTTTCTTACATCATGTGTGGTTACATGGAGCTTCTGTTTTTAAAGCGGCATCCGGTTTACCCTTTGATTTAGCTTTTTAAAGCTTCACATTATATCACTTGGGGGCTTGGTCGTATCCGAACCACAGCAACACCTTTTGATAGGCGCAATGCCATAGCATCACTTGGGGGCTTGGTCGTATTCGAACCATAGTCACACCTCTTGATCGGCTCAAAGCCAAAATAATTTGGGGTCAAAGAGAGTGTTGTAAAACAACAAATCAAACATAGGTACCCACTGAGCACAGCTCAAAACGTTACTTGGGGATTCTTTGCTATCGCAATGAACTTAGAATCAACACTTGTAATGGGCTATCAAGCCATGGCTTGGAAGCCTGGTGTATACACCTAAAACCCCGGGTTAACCCGCCTCTTTAAGTAAGTCACGCCGCCCAGGTAAACCTGGTATGACCCTTCGAACTTTGACAAGTTACTCAAAAATGTAGACCCTGAACTTGTCAAGTTAAAACGATGATTGGTTAAGGATTGTGGACCATCTTAAAAGTCTTTGCAAAAATGGTTTAACTCAGTGGCCTGGCAGCCCATGAAAAGCCTCGGATTTGGGGCCTGGCAGCCCGTGAAAAGCCTCGACTACAATGGTTTTGTTTGCCTTTTTGTTAAGCTTTGCTTTCTTTTGATAGGATTTATGATGTTTTCTAAATTGGTGATCATCGACCTGGTTCAAACTGTCAACTACAAGTTGTCAGTACACCATCAAATTCTAATCCGGAGACTATCAGCCCGGTCTGGTTTGACTCAAAGTTACCAATATGGAATAAACCGGTGTTTATCACAACATTGGTTAGACAACATTATGCCTAAAGATCACAAGTATTATATATTTCCATATTTGGTCATATTTTGCAACTTCGGTTATAAACCCTGGTTATATATATATTTGGGTATCATGACCCGCCTGGGGGTAAACCGACAGGGCGCTTTAAGTTGTTTATTTGCAGGAACAGCTTGAATAACTGGCTAAGGATTATGAATATCATGTCATAAGCAGGACGGGTTAAGGAAGCATCAGTTGCAGATAAATATGCACAAAGGCATATCAGACCAAGTGTTTTAACTAGCCTATTACAAGGCGTTTCAGTGCCTAAAAAGATAATTGTTTTTCAAATACATGTCGCAGCATGTAGAAGACTAAACCGGCCTCCGGTTCATGATTGTTCACTAGCTTGTCCTGATGGTTGCGGATCATCTCGCGCCGGGTCAACTTCCTCTTCTCTACCTAGTGGCTGGAAATCAATAGTTGCCCAGTCGATCCCAGTTAAGGCTTGAAATATAGCTTCATCACTTATCAGCGTGGACGGTTCAATGTCAGGGGCATAAGTGTGCTTATGGATTGGAGGGATAAGATTTTGAGCTTCTGGAATTGAGGCAGCAACTTGCTTGTTCTTATCATCATAGTTTGCTTGATAGTATGAAAGGTCCGCTTCTTCAACCAGTTGACAAGCCAATGCGCATATTTCTCGGTTTATGATCCGGAGATCATCTTCACCAAATTCTGTTCCGTCCTCCTTCGAACTAGGATAACCTTGGGCCGCTTCAACTGGATCAAAGTCAGGTACCCATTCTTTTGCCCGGGTCAGTGCGGCTAAAGCGCCCGTTCTAGCAGGAAGCATAGATAGCCTTTGCAAGGTATCCTTGATCAAAGTGGTAGGAGGGTTATTGTGTGAAGCAGTAAAGATGATCCGCTGAGCACCGGTATATAGCTGCTCTATCAGGGAATAGGCCGCTTTCAATTTCATCCGTACATCAGAGCCCAGATGGCTTATACGAGTTCCTGCACCATTGTACACATCAGTAAACCGACAACACAGAGGAAGATATGTGGAAAATATTAAGGACAAGATGTTTACCGAACACGGCAGCAGTCATGGCATGAATCTGCCGCTTTACACTGGTCAGTTCGTCTTGCACCGGTTTAAGAGCTGCTTCTGTGTTCTTCGCCCTTTTGATAAAAGCAGACTTTTCAATTTCCCAGTCCGCCCGCTCCTTGTTGAAGCCCTCTTTCAGTTTTTTCATTGTGCCTAAAGCGCTGGTCAATTCTTCCTTCGCTTTGGAGGTTTCAGTTTGTTGGGACTTGAGGTTCTCTTGCAGATCAGCGGTTTGGCTTTCCTTCTTGCTTAGTTCAGCCTATACAGAGACAGATATATAATGAATTGACAGTGAATATTTGAAGTACCAAGCACATAACAAGTTATGCCCCTGGTACTTGGGGGCTAATGCATATTTTCTTTTTATCAGAAAATTTTCACAAGTCCCAAGCACAATACAAGTATTAAGCTTGGCACTTGGGGGCTAATGGGAATTTGCTCATAAATTGTTGGGAGGGTAATTCCTCTACAAAGTCCTGATTCATCTTTATGAAGTTAAACCGGCCCTTGGAGGTTACATCAGTGAAGTTAAGATACATTGTTGCAAGCAGGAAATTGTTCTTAAAGTCCCGGTTTAAGTTGGCATCTTAAACCGTCACTTGGGGGCTGCTGGAGTTGATAAGCTATAATTAAATTGTAAGTGCATCTAGTGCCCCTTAGTGATTTTGGTGTATTGAAGACTTATAGGTTAAGTACCTAATGTGGTTATGAGTGTACACAGGCCTATAAGTCTATGAGGAGTTTGATATTTATAGAGAAAGTCGACCCCTAAAAATGAAGTTCTTCAATTGAAGACTTTGATATTTTGAAGACTTTCTGAAGACTTTGAAAGTGAAGAAATTGGTGTAATCCTGAAGACTTGGTATTCATTTGAGGAACATGAAGCGTGAAGACTTTTGTTTTCGTAGTTTCATTTTCTCTTTCTCGAGTCATAGGAAACACCGTACTGTTAAAGGGGGTCGAGGAAATACTAAGGAGAAAATTTCCATGTGATGCTCAACTCAAATCCTACACCTACCAATCCCTTCGAGTGAAGCCATTGGAAATCTCATACAGTTCAGTCAATTTCTTCAGTGACAGAGACGCAGTTCTTCTGGTCACTGAGGACTTTGCTCTGACTGAGGAGTTAGGAATTCGCCAGTGCGAATTGCCTACACTGTGAGGAACATGATAGCCCTGAGGAATTTGTACCTCAATTCCGATCGTTGCTGTGCTACGCGCCAGCTGTCCCAAAATATCTTATCCACCTAACGGTCATATCATTGAAGGGCATTTATGTCTTATCATGTCGGACTGCTCCCTAGGCTATAAATAGCCGCCCCCTACAACCACTAGCTGGTTGGCTGCTCCGTGAGAACTTGACACTTGTCATTTGAGAGCAACCCATCCTCCGAGGACTTTGAGCGAAAATCATCAAGTGAGGAAAATCCAAACCCAAACCCAAACACCTAAAACCTGTCGGTGTACTAGAGTAGGGGTACCCTAGTATCCCGAACTTGTGCACGGGCAGTTGCAGCATCCCGCGGCAAGGCTTGCCGGGTGACCGCCAAGGTCCTCCGTGGTTCCTTTGGAGCCATTCAAGAACAAAGTATCCAAGTCAAGACCCCGGCAAGAGGAGCTTGCTGGGAAGGCCAACCAAGGCACCTCAAGACCCCGGCAAGAGGAGCTTGCTGGGAAGGCCACCCAAGGCATCTCAAGGAACTTGTCGCGGCGCGCCACACGTCCTGACAAGGCCCGGTGAGCGACAAGCTCCCGGATGCGACAAGACAACGACCGCGGCAAGGCGCTTGCCGCGGCAAGCAACCACTCTGTGCCCGCGCTCCAGCACATCCACCAACGTGTCGCTCTGGGACCCTTCCAGGCGTGCGTGGCGGGCGGCTGTGCAGCTAGCGGTGAGCGGTGGCAAGCGGCGCTGACAAGATTGCCATCGTGGCGAGCGGTGGCGTCCCTGACGGTCCCTTTTACACTGTTTAGGCGACGCAGACGGGCATTTAAGGCCCTTGGCCCCTGCCGTCAGGGTTAGGTATGATACACTGTAGCAGGTAGCTGTACCTACCGCATCACCTTTTTCATTTTTACCCTTTGTCTCCGTTGCCACCTGTCGGTGACCCCTTGAGCATATAAAAGGAGGCCCATGCGCAACGTAAGGGGGGGGGTTCGGGGAAACAGAACACTGACACTCGGTCTCGTTAGCTGCTGGTGTGTACTGTAGCACTCCGCGCTCCCGAGCAAGAACTCAATACAAACCACAAAGCAGGAGTAGGGTTTTACGCATCCGTGCGGCCCGAACCTGGGTAAACTGCTCGTGTGCTTCGCCTCGATCCGCTCTTTGCACGACCTCTGCCCCCGCCGAACCGAAAGGGACTCGGCCCTCCGGTCCCATAGGTGTTCGTGGATTAGTCCCCCGACATCTTTGGCGCGCCAGGTAGGGGGTGTCGAGGTTGTGTGAACCAGATCCGGCGTTCATGCGAGCTAGATCTTCATCATCTTCATCGACATGCCGCCGAAGAAGAAGGCTTCGGAGGCGGCTGCTCCGTCCGCGCCGAACCCACCACCGCCGGAGCAAACAGCTGATGGGGCAGATGTCGGCGGAAGAACGGGCGTCGACGAAGGAGCTCACGGTGCTGCCAGGTCCAAGGACAAGGCCGCGCTGCACATCGGCGGCGTAGCCGGCTCCCATAACGACCTGGCGCACACCAAGACCTCTGCGTCCGTACATGCACCGCGCCCACCTCAGGAGGCGCGGGACCAGCAGCGTCATGGTACTCACGGTACCATGTGTTTGCTGGACCAAGATCGAGCTGGTGGGTCTCGGAGTGCTCCAGACTAGCATGCACACCAACATGCTGGCACGAGCGAGGCGCGGTCGCCTGGACGGGATACTGCTCCTTCTAACATAGTTAGAAGTCCGAGCATATCCCGCTCCTCGCACCGTTCGCCACCACCACCCGCCACTGCAGCAGAAGCCTTGGGGTGAGCTCAACTGCTCCTGGACTACCCTCCGACGGCAGACAAGATCGACGACTGGAGGGCCACCATTCAGAATCTCATCGGCTTCGCCAACGGCGACACTCAGCGGCAGGCGAGCACGTCGCAGCCGCGGCAAGTCAGCCAGGCACGAGCCGGTGGCGACAAGACCGGTGGGGGTGCAACCACTGTGCACTCTCCGCCCCGAAGGCCAAGATCGCCGACTCACCGGATCCACCTCGACAGTGACTCCACCGCGTCATCAGATCCATGAGCTCGTCGCGATCAGCGCCAAGTTCTTCACGAACAACAGCAAGAAGACACTCGTACTCCCATCGAGCGCTGAAGAGAAGCGCGACGTCAATCAGACCAGCGCGCTGGGCCCTCTGTCGACATGCACGCGCCAGGGGAACCAGGCGACTTGCCGTACGCGGTAGGTTGCCCTGCGTTCACTCATGAGCTGCAGCAAGTCCAATGGCCCAGCATGAAGAATTTCAAGCCAGACGTACCAGAGAAGTACGACGGCAAGTCGCATCCGTCGGAGTTCCTCAGCATCTACACCATCGCAGTGCATGCTACCGGGGGACGGGACGACAAGATCCTTGCCAATTACTTCCTGCTGGTGCTTAAACCCAATGTCAGGTCCTGGCTCATGCACTTGCCGGACAACTCCATATCCTCCTGGGCAGACCTGTGCCATCAGTTTGTCGGCGCCTTTACAGGTGGCCACAAACCTCATGGCCAAGAGAGTGACCTTCATCTGCTCGCCCAGAAGGAAGGAGAGCCCCTGCGCAAGTATATTCAGAGATTCAGCCGTGTACAGCACAACATCCCAGATGTCCACCCTGCCGCGGTCATCAGCGTGTTCCATCAGAACGTGCGTAACCGCAGGATGCGGGAGGAGATGGCGATGTGCAAGATCAGAGACGTCAGTGAGCTGTATGCCCTGGCCGACAAGTGTGCACGTGCTGAAGAAGGGAGGAAACTCCCCGGAGAGAATATAGGAGCAGGAGGATCTGACAGTGAGGATGCTGCCCCGGCAAAGAAAAACCGGCGGCAGGACAGGAAGAAGAAAGGCAAAGATGTGCTAGTCGTTGAGCAGTCCGACAACGAAGGTGGCGCCAAGAAAGCCAAAGTTGGTAGCTCCGGCAAGGAGATTGCCGCATGCACCAACTGCCAGGCTGTGGCGGTCGCCGACAAGCAGGACGGCACCGACAAGCAGTACTGCAAGATTCACCGCACCAAGGGCCATGACCTCCAGAGCTGCAAGAAGGTCGAGCAGCTTGTCCAGCAACAAAAGGCTGAATACGAGCGACGCGACAAGGAGAGGGCCCAAGGAGGCGCTGGAGAATCTAGCAAGAAGCGCGCCGGCCAGGGAGGACGCCGCGGCAAGGCCAAGCAGCGGCAAGGAGACAGACCTCCCCGCGGCCGCGACAAGGATGAAGACGACGATGATGACGAAGACATGGATGATGTTGAGACTAGCGAACAGGAGTTCCAGAAAGCCACAGAGGTCTTGTGCGTTGACGGCGGTGCTTCTCTGCATACTTCGCACCGCCAACTCAAGCAGTGGGTGTGGGAAGTCAATGCAGCGGAACCACCTGTCGAGTCACGCAAGCTTCTGAAATGGTCCAGCACGCCTATCATCTTTGATATTGAGGACCACCCTGACCGCACAACTGCGGTCGGGTGCTTGCCGATGTTGGTTTCACCAACTATCCGCAACCTCAAGGTCACTAAGATGTTAGTTGATGGCGGGGCCGGCTTGAACCTGATCTCCTCCGCTGTACTCCAGAAACTCCAGATCCCTGACAGCGAGCTTGAAGAGACCGGCACATTCCAAGGAATTAACCCGGGAAGGAGCAAGCCGAAGGGGAAGGTCACGTTGCCAGTAACATTTGGAAGCGAGCTGAACTTCAGGACTGAGAGGGTTACTTTTGACATTGCCGATATTCCATTGCCTTACAATGGGATACTTGGCCGTCCAGCACTCGCCAAGTTCATGGCAGCCTCTCACTACGCATACAACATGCTGAAGATGCCAGGCCCGATAAGCGTCATCTCTATCCCCGGCGACAAGAAGGATGCTCTTATCTGCGCCGACAAGATCTACCGGGAAGCGGCAGCCGCAACAGACCGCAAGTCACTTGCCGTTGAAGCTCCCGGGGGGAAGAAGAAGACCAAGTCTGGCAAGAGTTCTGATGCCCACTCCGGCAAGCGCACCTCTTCGGAGTGCTGCGCTGCCGTCGAGGACGCACCATCGAGCTCCACCGGCAAGTGTAAGAAGACAACGGCAGCTCCGCCAGAGACCAAGATGGTGTCCGCCAAGGAGGACGGCATTGGTGGTACCTTCACCATCAGTGCCACTCTCGACCCTAAATAAGAAAGCGCGCTCATTGCTTTCCTGCGGGCGAATGTCGACGTGTTTGCGTGGCAACCGTCTGACATCCCCGGTGTTCCCAGGAAAGTAATTGAGCACCACCTTGCCATTTGTCCTCATGCGTGGCCCGTCAAGCAGAAGGTCAGGAAGCAAGCAGTGGAGCGCCAAGAGTTCATTGCAGAAGAGATCAAGAAGTTGGAAGCAGCAGGCCTTGTCAGAGGAGTGCTCCATCCTATGTGGTTGGCCAATCCTGTAGTCGTGCACAAGGCGAACGGGAAATGGAGACTTTGTATCGATTTTACCGATGTTAACAAAGCTTGTCCCAAAGACCCATTTCCTTTGCCGCGCATTGACCAGATTGTTGACTCCATAGACGGATGTGATTTGCTTTCATTTCTTGAGGCATACTCAGGATACCATCAGATCTTCATGGCAGAAGAAGATGAGGATAAGACCGCATTCATTACTCCATGTGGCACGTACTGTTTCATACGGATGCCTTTCGGATTAAAAAATGCTGGCTCAACATTTGCAAGAGTAGTCCATGTCGCTCTTGAGCCACAAATACACAGGAATGTGGAAGCCTGCATGGATGATATAGTGGTCAAGAGCAAGGACAAGGCAACTCTGATCCAAGATTTAGACGAGACCTTAGCAAATCTGCGCAAGATCAGCCTCAAGCTCAACCCAGAGAAGTGTGTGTTTGGAGTCCCCTCCGGCAAGCTTCTCGGGTTCTTCGTGTCTCAGCGGGGAATTGAAGCCAATCCCGACAAGATCAAGGCCATTGAATAGATTGAAGCACCAAAGCGCGTCAAGGATGTACAAAGACTTGCCGGTTGCGTGGCTGCTCTCAGCAGGTTTATCTCTAGGTCTGCTGAGCGCGCCCTGCCATTTTTCAAATTATTGAAAAAGGCAGGGCCAGTGAAATGGACTCCGGAAGCGGAGGCTGCGCTGCAAGACTTGAAGAGATACCTGTCCTCCCCTCCAATACTTGTCGCACCTAAACCACAAGAGAAGTTGCTGCTGTATATAGCAGCAACCAATCAAGTGGTTAGTGCTGCGTTAGTAGCAGAGAGGGAGGCAGATGACGAGCCAGCAACCACGGCAGGCACATCCAGGACAAGCAGGGGGCTTCCCCGACAAGGTCTGGTCCCAACAAGGATGGATCTACGCAGACGCGCGGGGAGATACAGAAGAAAATGGTGCAGCGCCCAGTTTACTTTGTCAGTTCCCTTCTGCAGGGGGCTAGGTCAAGGTACTCTGGCGTGCAGAAATTGCTTTTCGGCCTTCTCATGGCCTCGAGAAAGCTGCGCCATTACTTCCAAGCACATGAGATCACAGTTGTCACTCGCTTTCTGCTGAAGAGGATACTACAGAATTCAGAAGCGACAGGCAGGATTGTTGAGTGGGCACTGGAACTGTCAAGCTTTGGCCTCAAGTTTGAGAGTACTTCAACTATCCAAAGCAGAGCATTGGCAGAATTCATAGCAGAATGGACGCCAACACCAGATGATGAAATTCCAGAAACGAGCATCCCCGGCGAGGAAGCAAGCAAAGAGTGGCTGATGTACTTTGATGGTGCCTTTTCGCTGCAAGGCGCCGGCGCTGGTGTGCTGCTTATCGCACCCACCGGAGAGCACCTCAAGTACGTAGTCCAGATGCACTTTCCCAAGGAGCAAGCAACAAACAATACTACAGAGTATGAAGGCTTGCTTGCCAGTCTCAGGATCGCGGCAGACCTTGGGATCAAGAAGCTCATTATCAGGGGTGACTCGCAGCTTGTCGTCCGCCAAGTGAGCAAGAGCTATCAAAGTCTGTTGATGGAAGCCTACGTCGACGAAGTGAGAAAGCTAGAAGAGCACTTTGACGGCCTACAGATGGAGCATGTTCCAAGAGCTCAGAATGCTATTGCTGATGGCCTGTCAAAGTGCGCCGCACTTAAGTCACCTGTGGAACCAGGGATCTTTGTGCTCAAGCTGACTCAACCGTCCGTAACGCCATCAACTGGACAGAGCAAGAAGAGGAAGTTGATTTCTGGTGACTATTTTCCGGCAGAGCTTCCCGAAGCCGCCGCCAAGAAGGTCCCCAAGATCAACGCTAAAAGCGCTGAGGAGCAATATGCTCCGGCAAGCCCTAGGGTTTGTTCCGTCGAAGCAGAAGCTCCCGACAAGTTTTTCTCCGGCAAGCTTGCCGGGGAACGTCAAGCTCCGGCAGAGCCGCAGGTTCTCGCCATAGAAGCGGATGTTCCCGTAGCAGCAGATTTGCCTTTAGTCCTTGTTGTCGAGCCACAAGCTCCAGCATGGGCGCAGCAGATTGTCCGTTTCCTTCAGACATGAGAACTTCCCGAAGAGCAAGAAGAAGCGGAAAGAGTAGCCCGGCAGTCAAGTATGTACCAGTTTGTCGACAAGACACTCTACAGAAGAAGACTCAACGGTGTGAAATTGAAGTGTATTCACCGGGAAGACGGACAAAAGCTGTTGGCAGAGATACATGGAGGCATATGTGGACACCACATTGGCGCAAGAGCACTTGTCGGAAAAGCATTCCGGCAAGGTTTCTTTTGGCCGACAGCCCTCCAGGATGCAACTGCACAAGTAATCAAGTGTGAAGCGTGCCAGTTCCATTCCAAGCAGATACACCAACCAGCTCAAGCTCTCCAGACAATCCCTTTATCCTGGCCATTTTCGGTCTGGGGGCTCGACATCCTCGGCCCCTTTCCCCGAGCAATCGGGGGCTTTGAGTACTTGTATGTTGCAATCGACAAGTTCACAAAGTGGCCGGAAGTGGAACCAGTGAGGAAGGTGACAGCACAGTCAGCAGTCAAGTTCTTCAGGTCGATTGTTTGCCGCTTCGGGATCCCTAACAGGATAATCACCGACAACGGTACGCAATTCACGAGCCGCACCTTCATGCAGTACGTCCAAGATCTTGGCGCCAAGGTCTGCTTCGCTTCTGTTGCTCACCCGAGAAGCAACGGTCAAGTGGAGAGGGCAAATGCTGAAGTGCTGCGAGGGCTCAAGACCAGAACTTTCGACAGGCTGCACAAGTGCGGAAAAAACTGGATCGAGGAGCTGCCGGTGGCTCTTTGGTCGATCAAGACGACGCCAAATCGAGCCACTGGCCAGACACCTTTCGCTCTAGTATATGGAGCAGAGGCAGTTCTCCCCATAGAACTCGTATACGGGTCACCTCGAGTGCTCGCTTATGATGAGCTTGAGCAAGAGCAGCTGCGACAAGATGACGCGCTGCTCCTTGAGGAAGACCGTCTTCAGGCTGCTGTACGAGCTGCTCGCTACCAGCAAGCTTTGCGCCGCTACCATAGCCGCAAAGTTAATGCCAGAAGTTTCGAGGAAGGCGACCTTGTTCTTCGGCGTGTTCAGTCCGCCAAGAATTCCAACAAGTTGACGCCAAAGTGGGAAGGCCCTTACCGGGTGAAACGAGTCACTAGGCCTGGCGCTGTCCGCCTTGAGACCGAAGATGCCATTCCGGTGAGCAACTCCTGGAATATTGAGCATCTTCGTAAGTTTTACCCGTAAGGCGCGGTTGCCGGAACCTGTTCCGGCAACCACCTTTTGTACAAGTCTTGCCGCTGTTGCATGTAATCCTTTGTACAAACCGGGCGCAGACCCCGTGCATAAGTAAAGCTCATGTGCTCCGCACATCTTGTCAATTTCATGCTTTCTATTTTTTGCATATGTTATCTGACACTTTGTGCAGCACCTACTCCCCGGTAAGCAATAACGAGCCGTAAGGCTCCATATCTTTATTTTCTCTTCTTTCTTTTTTCTTAAGGAAAGGAAGGTTCCCTCGCCCACAAGTTTGCCGGGGGGAAAGGATAAGATAATGGTATGGACCAGGCGTCGTTCAAGAAAGTTTCACCTTGCCGGGAAGCAAACAACAGAAAAGCTAAGTTGCCAAAGTTTGAGCAATCAGATTTTTTTAAAAAAATTTAGTTATCTCCCTTGAACGACCGCACTTTGTATGGAAAACCTGTGCGCGGAGGAACCAACTCGTAGCTAGTTGCGCCCTTACTTTGTTTCGAGTCCGCTCAACAACTTAAGTGAGCTGCGACTAGTTGCGACAAGGTTTCTTGTCGGTAACGGCACCGCCAGCAGGCTGCTGATGTTCCGCACTCAGCGCTCGCGGCTAAGGTGCCTGCACCGGCAAGTTCCCTAAAAGCGTAGGGCAAAAACATACAAAGGGAGGAATCAAGTAAAGGGAATAACATTGCAATCATTACCCAGAATAGAGCTATATTACAAGATAGCTTGTCGCGGCTCTAACGGATTATTTTCATAACATGGCGGACAGCGACAAGAAAAGAAGAAACGGGCGGCCTAGTCTACGCGATCGCCTTCGATCCTCTTGATCCCGCTCACCTTGTCCACAATGGGTGCGACAAGGGTCTTGAGCGCCTCCAGATCAGCATCCGGCGGCAGGGTCTTGAGGACGTTGGTGAGCTTGAGGCCCGGATTGCGGAAGGCCACCTTCACCAACACTTTTTGAAGAGCTCCCGCGCAGATCTTGCGCGACTCGTCGGCCAGCTGCTTTGGGATCTTCTCCCAGAGCCGCTGAAGGGCCGTCGCCACGCCTTTGAAGAACAAGATGAGCTTGGCGCTGGGTTGGAGGTTCTCGTTGGAGGGATACCCGAGATCCTTCATCCCCAGCTGCGCCAACTCCTTGTCAATGTCTGTGGCAGAATTCACAATACTCTCCGTCTAGTGCTCCACAGTCTCCCTGAAAGTATTCTGGGCGGCGGCAGCACTCTCCAGCAGCGCCGTGTCGGCCTTGATCTCCTCCTTCAAGGCCACCTCCTGCTCCTTGGCGCCGTCCAGCGTCTTGGTCAAAGTAGTCAGCTTCAACTCAAGATCCGCGTTGGAGTCCTTGGCGGCGCTGAGCTCTTTGCCCTTCTCGGCGAGATCGGCCTCCAGCTGCGCCACCTTCGCCTCCAGCTCCTTCTTGGCGGCTTCGGCGGCTGCGGCAGCATCCTCCGCTTGCTTGAGGGCTCCGCCGAATGTTCGCTCGCGCGCGGCAAGCTCCTCCTCATGGGCGTCAAGATTGACCTTCCGCTGCGCCAGCTCGCCCTCCTCCGCGGATAGCTTCACAGCGGCAAGCCGTTGTTGTTCTTCGACTTCGGCCTTCTCGAGGAAGAAGACCTTCTGCGCTTCGGCGAGCTGCTCCCGCTCCTCCGCCAGGGACCGGAGGGCTGCTTGGTGGAAACCCCCGGGCTCCTCCGTGCGCTTCTCGATGTCTGCTCCCGCCTTCGCGACAAGCGCCTCACGGGATTCCAGCTTGGCTTGCGGCGCGCGGTAGAGCGACAACAACTTCCGCAATAGCCGCTCTTCCTCGGGCTCGTTGCTGCTGCTGCTCGGCGCGTTAACCAGCGTCAGCCCAGCAGAGGCGAGCACCTCCCCGTCGAAGATCTCTCCCTCGACTGGTGCCCTGGAGCTTGACGCCCAGGGGAGGTTGACGAAGACGCCATCGCCGGCCTTCAAGTAGACGCCGGGCTGGGGCTCTTTGGAGCCTGGCGCTGCGGCAGCGGCGGACGGGTCGGCGGTCGACGTAGCGCATGGCGCTCCTGCAGCCTCAGGGTCGTCAGTACGATCGCCAGACCCCTCGCCAGTTGCTGCGGCGGCAGCCTTGGCGGCCTCTGCGCCGGCGGGATCGTCAGCACCGGCTGCTTCTTCAGCGATAACCTCGGTCTCCATCGGCTCCGTAGCAGATGGGTCTGACAGCCGGAAAAGGGAGAAGAGTCAAGCAAAAACCCAAGAAGATCAAAAGAAGAAGAACCCAAGGGAAGTCTTGCAGCGAAAGGATTACCTGTACCGGGTTCTGCAGTTGTGGTCTCCGCCACCGGGGGGCCGCTAGTGCTGTCCCTTGCCGGAGAACTCCCCCTTGCCGGAGACCTCTCCTTTACCGGAAAGCTCTCCCTTGCCGGAGGACTCTCCCTTGGCTCCTGGTGGGGCTGCTCTGCTCCTACACAGACTAGCAGTCAGATATCAGCAAAGACAGAGTATCCATGCGCGTCTCATAGCGGAAAGCAAACCAGATACTTACGCTGGGGACTGCTCTGGAGAAAAGTTGCCGGGTCCGGCAAGGTTGTCTCGGGTGCACCCCCCGCTGTCGCCGTGGGTTCATCCTCGATGATAATCACCGGGGCCTTGGCTCTCTTCGCTGCTCTCTGGGCCAGAGTCCTGAAAAGGAATAAGTTCAAGGTAAAGCAAGTGAGATACAAGACAAAACAGCAAGAATCGAAGAACTACAAATACAACAAGAGGATCTTACTCTTCTTCTTCTTCCTCGTCGGAGCTGAACACGGAGAAGTCGAAGTCCGGCTCACGTCCGGCGCGAGGAGGCGGAGGAGTGGCTTCCCTTGACCGCTTGGCGGGAACAGTGGCGGTGGTCCGCGACGACCCCGCTCCAGCTGTCGTCGCGGCATGAGAAGCGGCAGGAGCAGAAGCGGTGGTCCCGGAGGACCCCGCTCCAGTTGCCGCTGCAGCATGAAGTGCTCCCACAGCAACATTGCTTGCCGCGGTGGAGCATGTCGCGCGGCGCGGCGGCTGTTGACTCGCTTGCCGCTCCGCTACGTCCCCGGCCTTGCGGAGACGCCTTCTTGGTGGAGATGGAGGCTCTGCTTGCGGCGAGCTGTCCGAAGATGAGGTGGAAGACGAGTTGATCTCCAGCGAGCCGCTCGTATCCTTGGCGGGCTCGCTCGACCCGGCGCCATGCCCGGCAAGTTCTTTATCGCCGACGCGCTCCTCTCGCTCGGCACGGCTTCCCGCCTCTGCTGCATCTGCCTCCTCCACGGTGAATCCAAATTCGCCCACGGCTGCGGTTGCCGCCGCCTCTTCCAGCCTGGTGGCGACGCGTGTCATCTCCTCATCGGTGGTGTCGCGGGTGAGGCTGTCCTTCTCGTCGGGGCGGATCGCCACTTCTACCAAGCCATCGAAGAATTGCTGCACGACGTCGTCCGCAGGCTCTTGCCAAGTTGGGACAATCCCGTGCGAGTCGCACTGCGGCATCATTGCCCGGATGCGGTCGAGCGAGGAATTGTTGCACAGCGGAACGACACCCCCCAGCAACCTGAAGACTTTGGGATGTTGGGGGTCATACTTGACCAGCTCCTGGAGCATCGCATTGAGCTCCAGAACAGTGAAGTTGAAATTGAGTCCTGGACGCAGCCTCATGATATCCGCCGCATTCTTGAACTCCCAGGCGGGTCTTCCTCGTTCCTGCAGAGGGGCGATGCGGCAGCGAAGGAAATCTGCGCCAACAGCGCCTACAGTGAGCCCGGCAAGCCTGAGGCGTAGGATCCGGGTGACAGCAATCTTCAGCCTGTCGTCTTCCGGGGCCACATCACTCCAGTCGCTGCCGCGTGCTACTGGGGTTTGGCGCCGGGTGGTAAACGGCTACGGGTTCTCCTCGTCAATCCAGCACCAGTCTGCTCTCCATTCCTCCCACTTGCCGCGGAACTCTCCCTCCAGATAAGTTTCCTTCTTGCCGGCCCTTGAGATCCAGGCGATTCCGCCGGATAAAGGCTCTCCTCTCTCTACCCGGGGTATAAAGAAATGGCGAAAGAGGGCTACATTGGGATGGACTCCGACAAAGTTTTCGCAAAGATGTGCGAAAACTGTCATGGTTAGAATGGCATTGGGGGTGAAGTCAAGGAGGTGGAACCTGTAGGTGTTCATGATATCGCAGAAGAATTCAGAGAAGGGCGGGCAGAGCGCGCGGTAGAAGAACAAGGCAAAGAAAGGGTATCCGTTCGGAGCCTTCTTCCAAGCGGCGGCGGGAAGTACCTTCGTGCGCGGATGCGCTCGCGTCTCCGTCGACCAGAAGAGATAGTAGTTCTCCCTCAGCTCCTTCGCGGCAAGCTTGGGGGGGAAGACTGCCCGCTCCTTTCGCAGCGCCGCGAGCCGCTGCACCTCGGTCGACTTCACAACCTTCCCCTTGTCGGCTTTTGGAGCCATGGCGGCAGTGGTGGAGGAGGTCGACGGCGTTGGTGGTGCTGGTGGCGATGGGGGGCGGAGCGCTGCTCTCTTTCGACTTTGGGAAGACAAGGGAGCGGCGGAGATTTCTGAGATTGAAGCAGCAACTGGCGAATGTGCGAACTGCCCTTGTTTCCCCTGCTTATCAGGAGGGAGGGGGCGGACGTTCCACATTTCTGAATAAAGTAACCCCCCACGATCTCTCCCAGGATGCCGCATTCAACGCGTGCCGTTCGGGGAGGGTGCGATGGATGCGGAGAGAGATACGGCGTAACCTAGGCCGCGCGTGCCCGTGCCCTGTTTTGGGCCTGGCCCAACAGCGCTCGGCACCGTGTATGGCCCAGGCCCGGGGGCTCCTGTCGGTGTACTAGAGTAGGGGTACCCTAGTATCCCGAACTTGTGCACGGGCAGTCGCAGCATTCCGCGGCAAGGCTTGCCGGGTGACCGCCAAGGTCCTCCGTGGTTCCTTTGGAGCCATTCAAGAACAAAGTATCCAAGTCAAGACCCCGACAAGAGGAGCTTGCCGGGAAGGCCAACCAAGGCACCTCAAGACCCCGGCAAGAGGAGCTTGCCGGGAAGGCCACCCAAGGCATCTCAAGGAACTTGCCGCGGCGCGCCACACGTCCCGACAAGGCCCGGTGAGCGACAAGCTCCCGGACGCGACAAGACAATGACCGCGGCAAGGCGCTTGCCGCGGCAAGCCACCATCTGTGCCCGCGCTCCAGCACATCCATCAACGTGTCACTCTGGGACCCTTCCAGGCGTGCGTGGCGGGCGGCTGTGCAGCCAGCGGTGAGCGGTGGCAAGCGGCGCTGACAAGATTGCCATCGTGGCGAGCGGTGGCGTCCCTGACAGTCCCTTTTACACTGTTTAGGTGACGCAGACGGGCATTTAAGTCCCTTGTCCCCTGCCGTCAGGGTTAGGTATGATACACTGTAGCAGGTAGCTGTACCTACCGCATCACCTTTTTCATTTTTGCCCTTTGTCTCCATTGCCACCTGTCAGTGACCCCTTGAGCATATAAAAGGAGGCCCATGCGCAACGTAGGGGGGGTTCGGGGAAACAGAACTCTGACGCTCGGTCTTGTTAGCTGCTGGTGTGTACTGTAGCACTCCGCGCTCCCGAGCAAGAACTCAATACAAACCACAAAGCAGGAGTAGGGTTTTAGGCATCCGTGCAGCCCGAACCTGGGTAAACTGCTCGTGTGCTTCGCCTCGATCCGCTCTTTGCACGACCTCCGCCCCCGCCGAACCGAAAGGGACTCGGCGCTCCGGTCCCATAGGTGTTCGTGGATTAGTCCCCCGACAAAACCCTAAGTGATTGAGCATCACTGAAGAGATTGATCCTGCATGGATCTGACGCTTGTTATCTTTGAAGACTGTGCTTCTTCCAGACGGCTAGGCGTCAAGGTCTAGAGCATCCAAGAGGAATTGTGGATCGCCGAGTGACCGAGTTTGTGAAGGTTCGGAAGTCACCTGAAGACTTACCACGAGTGATTGGGCGAGGACTATGTGTCCTTAGCTCAAGGAGAATACGGTGAGGATTGTGTGTCCGGGATTGGGTGTCCTCGAATTTAAATACTCAGCCGCTCCAACCAGATGTACAACTGAGACAGCAGTTGGAACTAGTCTACCAAATCATTGTCTTCACCAAGCCAACTGGTTCCATTTCCTCAACACTTTCATTTCCTCATTACTGTGTTGTGTGTTTGTTCATATCTGTGTTTGAATACTTTGACTGAAGACTTTCTCAATTTCCTCAGTTCAATTTCTTCAGTCTGTTTGTCTTCATCTTGTGCTATCCTGTGTTTACGCTTTCTGTACTCTGTGTTTGTCTTCATTTCATCATGATGACCATGCATGTATTCTGTTATGTTTACCTCTGAGTACTTATTCCGCTGCTAGTAGTTCTTTGCTAAGAAATTTCCTCACCAGCAAATTCCTCAGTGAAGAATTTCATAAAAATCACCTATTCACGCCCCCTCTAGTCGATGTAACGCAGTTTCAATTGGTATCAGAGCAAGGTACTCCCTTGTTCTGTGTGATTTTGGTTTAACCGCCTGGAGTTTTAGTTATTTCGACCGCAGATATGAAGAAAGTGACATGCGCCATCTTTGATGGTCACGAGTACCCCAAATGGAAGGCCATGATGAAGAAGCGTCTCATGGCGATGAACAGCGAGCTATGGATCGTCACTGAGATTGGTCTGACCGATCTGTGCAAGATGGCGGAAGCTGATGACATTCGCAAGTACACCCTTCTCAACCTCATGGCGAAGGACGTCATCTGCTCCTGTCTGTCTCAAAATCAGTTCAAGAATGTCATGCATCTTGATCATGCGAAACTTATCTGGGACCGCCTCTCTGATGTCTATGAAGGCCATTGAACCTGTCACGATCCTTGGTTCAAGGACTTCAAAGAATCTCTCAAGTCAATGACATTTGAACTAGAATCATCATCCTCCTCATCATGCCTTATGGCAGATGGTGAAAAGGTAACTGAATGCTATATGTCTGAATCTAGTGATGATGAATCTGGTGATGAATTTGGACCCAGTTATGTCAAACCTCCTTCCCTTGCTGCTAAACAACAAAGAGCATTGGAAAAGGCTAACAACATGCTTAGTAAGAGCAATGATATGTTGGGTGAAGAAATGGATCAATCAACAGCTTTGGCTGAAAGTCTTCAGAGACTTCATTCTAAGTATGACTCCCTTCAGGATCAGCATAACTCTCTCTTGTCCGATCTTGAGAAGATAAGAGTAAGTTATGAAGATCTTCGGAAGGAGCACGATTCATTGCTTGCTCAACAAATCAGCGCTGCTCAGGAAGAATTCATTCCTCCATGTTTAAAATGCATTGAACGAGAATCTGCTAATTCTTCACCTGAATGTTCAAATGCTTCTAATGTTACAAATTCTTCACCTACCTCTGCTATCACTAATTCCTCATCTGAGGACATTGCTAGTATCACTGATGATGCAGGGCTGAAGGAATTGTACATGACAGGCATGTACAAAAGCCTCAAACGGCATCAGACTCTTTATGATGTGCTTAAAAAGCAGATCCTCAACAGGAACCCTAGGAAAGAGGGTATTGCCTTTGAGAGGAAACTCAATGCCGATGGTACATATTGGAACCCTAAGCAGTACCCCAAAACCTCATGGGTTGTTGCAAAGGGACCTCTAGTTGATCCATCTAATTTATTTGGCTATACATGTGAATCTTCTCATTCTTCTGATGAGTCATTTGACTCCAACTATAAACTATTCAAAAATCAGAATGGTGAAGTATTTGCTAGATATGTTGGCACTAACTGCAGGAATGGTTCCCCTATGAAGAAACTCTGGGTTCCCAAAAGGTGCCTTGAAAGTCTTCAGGTGAATGTCCTCATGACACCACCTGTGAAGAATAGGAACCCCAGATCAAATTCTTCATATGGACCAAATTCTTCATATGGATCCAAGTCCTCATACAGACCAAATTCCTCACGTAGATCAAATTCCTCAAAAGGATCAAAGTCCTCATATGAACATCATCGTGCTAACAACTATGTTTCGCAGGGAAGAGCCAAGGGCTATGAATATGAGCATTATTCTTCAAATTATTATGTTCATAAGTCCTCGAAGAATTTCTCTGCTTATTCATATGCTTACCCTAATCCCTCTTATGTGAAACATAATGGTTTGGCCGCTATGCTACCATTTTCATATGGAGCTTGCAGAGTGATAAACTCCTTGCCACCCCTTCAGATGTGGGTGGTGAAGAAAAAGAACTAATCTCTTCTGCAGGGTCAGGTCTCCAGACGTGCTCAAACGTCTGAAGAATTTGCTGGGGACCTGACAAACTGCCTGAAAGGACGCAGGCTAACCATGATGAAATGAACTTTCATTTCACACGTCCTCCCTCTGTTTTATCTGAAGGAAATATGCCCTAGAGGCAATAATAAAGTTATTATTTATTTCCTTATATCATGATAAATGTTTAGTATTCATGCTAGAATTGTATTAACCGGAAACATAATACATGTGTGAATACATAGACAAACAGAGTGTCACTAGTATGCCTCTACTTGACTAGCTCGTTAATCAAAGATGGTTATGTTTCCTAACCATGAACAAACAATTGTTATTTGAATAACGAGGTCACATCATTAGTTGAATGATCTGATTGACATGACCCATTCCATTAGCTTAGCACCCGATCGTTTAGTATGTTGCTATTGCTTTCTTCATGACTTATACATGTTCCTATAACTATGAGATTATGCAACTCCTGTTTACCGAAGGAACACTTTGGGTACTACCAAACGTCACAACGTAACTGGGTGATTATAAAGGAGTACTACAGGTGTCTCCAAAGGTACATGTTGGGTTGGCGTATTTCGAGATTAGGTTTTGTCACTCCGATTGTCGGAGAGGTATCTCTGGGCCCTCTCGGTAATGCACATCACTTAAGCCTTGCAAGCATTGCAACTAAATGAGTTAGTTGCGGGATGATGTATTACGGAACGAGTAAAGAGACTTGCCGGTAACGAGATTGAACTAGGTATTGGATACCGACGATCGAATCTCGGGCAAGTAACATACCGATGACAAAGGGAACAACGTATGTTGTTATGCGGTCTGGCCGATAAAGATCTTCGTAGAATATGTAGGAGCCAATATGGGCATCCAGGTCCCGCTATTGGTTATTTACCGGAGATGTGTCTCGGTCATGTCTACATTGTTCTCGAACCCGTAGGGTCCGCACGCTTAAGGTTACGATGACAGTTATATTATGAGTTTATGCATTTTGATGTACCGAAGGTTGTTCAGAGTCCCGGATGTGATCACGGACATGATGAGGAGTCTCGAAATGGTCGAGACGTAAAGATTGATATATTGGAAGCCTATGTTTGGATATCGGAAGTGTTCCGGGTGAAATCGGGATTTTACCGGAGTACCGGGAGGTTACCGGAACCCCCCGGGTGCCATATGGGCCTTAATGGGCTTTAGTAGAAAGGAGAAAGGGGCAGCCCAAGGTGGCTGCGCACCTTCCCCCTCCCCTAGTCCTATTACGACTAGGAGAAGGTGGCCGGCCCCCCTCTCTCTCTTTCCCCCTCGGGGAATCCTAGTCCAAATAGGATTGGGGGGGAGTCCTACTCCCGGTAGGAGTAGGACTCCTCCTGCGCCGTCCTCCTGGCCGGCGCCCCCCTCCCCCTTGGCTCCTTTATATACTGAGGTAGGGAGCACCTCTAGACACACAAGTTGATCCACGTGATCTATTCCTTCGCCGTGTGCCGCGCCCCCAGCCACCATAGTCCTCGATAATACTGTAGCGGAGTTTAGGCGAAGCCCTGCTGCTGTAGTACATCAAGATCGTCACCACGCCGTCGTGCTGACGGAACTCTTCCCCGACACTCTGCTGGATCGGAGTTCGGGGATCGTCATCGAGCTGAACGTGTGCTCGAACTCGGAGGTGCCGTAGTTTCGGTGCTTGATCGGTTGGATCGTGAAGACGTACGACTACTTCCTCTATGTTGCGTCAACACTTCTGCAGTCGGTCTGCGTGGGTACGTAGACAACACTCTCCCCTCTCGTTGCTGTGCATCACATGATCTTGCGTGTGCGTAGGAATTTTTTTGAAATTACTACGAAACCTAACAGTGGCATCAGAGCCAGGTTATTTAGGTTGATGTCATATGCACGAGTAGAACACAAGTGAGTTGTGGACAATATAAGTCATACTGCCTACCAGCATGTCATACTTTGGTTCGGTGGTATTGTTGGACGAGACGACCCGGACCAACCTTACGCGTACGCTTACGCGAGACCGGTTCCCCCGACGTGCTTTGCACACAGGTGGCTTGCGGGCGACTGTCTCTCCAACTTTAGTTGAACCAAGTATGGCTACGCCCGGTCCTTGCGAAGGTTAAAATGGAGTCTATTTGACAAACTATCGTTGTGGTTTTGATGCGTAGGTGAGATTGGTTCTTACTTAAGCCCGTAGCAGCCACGTAAAACTTGCAACAACAAAGTAGAGGACGTCTAACTTGTTTTTGCAGGGCATGTTGTGATGTGATATGGTCAAGGCATGATGCTGAATTTTATTGTATGAGATGATCATGTTTTGTAACCGAGTTATCGGCAACTGGCAGGAGCCATATGGTTGTCGCTTTATTGTATGCAATGAAATCGCGATGTAATGCTTTACTTTATTACTAAGCGGTAGTGATAGTCGTGGAAGCATAAGATTGGCGAGACGACAACGATGCTACGATGGAGATCAAGGTGTCGCGCCGGTGACGATGGTGATCATAACGGTGCTTCGGAGATGGAGATCACAAGCACAAGATGATGATGGCCATATCATATCACTTATATTGATTGCATGTGATGTTTATCCTTTTATGCATCTTATCTTGCTTTGATTGGCGGTAGCATTATAAGATGATCTCTCACTAAATTATCAAGATGTGTTCTCCCTGAGTATGCACCGTTGCCAAAGTTCGTCGTGCCCAGACACCACGTGATGATCGGGTGTGATAAGCTCTACGTCCATCTACAACGGGTGCAAGCCAGTTTTGCACACGCAGAATACTCAGGTTAAACTTGACGAGCCTAGCATATGCAGATATGGCCTCGGAACACGGAGACCGAAAGGTCAAGCGTGAATCATATAGTAGATATGATCAACATAACGATGTTCACCATTGAAAACTACTCCATCTCACGTGATGATTGGTTATGGTTTAGTTGATTTGGATCACGTAATCACTTAGAAGATTAGAGGGATGTCTATCTAAGTGGGAGTTCTTAAGTAATTTGATTAATTGAACTTAAACTTATCATGAACTTAGTACCTGATAGTATCTTGCTTGTTTATGTTGATTGTAGATAGATGGCTCGTGCTGTTGTTCCGTTGAATTTTAATGCGTTCCTTGAGAAAGCAAAGTTGAAAGATGATGGTAGAAATTACACGGACTGGGTCCGTAACTTGAGGATTATCCTCATTGCCGCACAGAAGAATTACGTCCTGGAAGCACCGCCGGGTGCCAGGCCTGCTGCTGGAGCAACACCAGATGTTATGAACGTCTAGCAGAGCAAAGCTGATGACTACTCGATAGTTCAGTGTGCCATGCTTTATGGCTTAGAATCGGGACTTCAACGATGTTTTGAACGTCATGGAGCATATGAGATGTTCCAGGAGTTGAAGTTAATATTTCAAGCAAATGCCCAGATTGAGAGATATGAAGTCTCCAATAAGTTCTATAGCTGCAAGATGGAGGAGAACAGTTCTGTCAGTGAGCATATACTCAAAATGTCTGGGTATAATAATCACTTGATTCAGATGGGAGTTAATCTTCCAGATGATTATGTCATTGACAGAATTCTCCAATCACTGCCACCAAGCTACAAGAGCTTCGTGATGAACTATAATATGCAAGGGATGACAAGACTATTCCCGAGCTCTTCGCGATGCTAAAAGCCGCGGAGGTAGAAATCAAGAAGGAGCATCAAGTGTTGATGGTTAACAAGACCACTAGTTTCAAGAAAAAGGGCAAAGGGAAGAAGAAGGGGAACTTCAAGAAGAACGGCAAACAAGTTGCTGCTCAGGAGAAGAAACCCAAGTCTGGACCTAAGCCTGAAACTGAGTGCTTCTACTGCAAGCAGACTGGTCACTGGAAGCGGAACTGCCCCAAGTATTTGGCGGATAAGAAGGATGGCAAGGTGAATAAAGGTATATGTGATATACATGTTATTGATGTGTACCTTACTAGAGCTCGCAGTAGCACCTGGGTATTTGATACTGGTTCTGTTGCTAATATCTGCAACTCGAAACAGGGACTACGGAATAAGCGGGCACTGGCAAAGGACGAGGTGACGATGCGCGTGGGAAACGGTTCCAAAGTCGATGTGATCGCGGTCGGCACGCTACCTCTGCATCTACCTTCGGGATTAATATTAGACCTAAGTAATTATTATTTGGTGCCAGCATTGAGCATGAACATTATATCTGGATCTTGTTTAATGCGAGACGGTTATTCATTTAAATCAGAGAATAATGGTTGTTCTATTTATATGAGTAATATCTTTTATGGTCATGCACCTTTGAAGAGTGGTCTATTTTTGATGAATCTCGATAGTAGTGATACACATATTCATAATGTTGAAGCCAAAAGATGCAGAGTTGATAATGAAAGTGCAACTTATTTGTGGCACTGTCGTTTAGGTCATATCTGTGTAAAGCGCATGAAGAAACTCCATACTGATGGACTTTTGGAACCACTTGATTATGAATCACTTGGTACTTGCGAACCGTGCCTCATGGGCAAGATGACTAAAACATCGTTGTCCGGTACTATGGAGAGAGCAACAGATTTGTTGGAAATCATACATACCGATGTATGTGGTCCGATGAATATTGAGGCTCATGGTGGATATCGTTATTTTCTCACCTTCACAGATGACTTAAGCAGATATGGATATATCTACTTAATGAAACATAAGTCTGAAACATTTGAAAAGTTCAAAGAGTTTCAGAGTGAAGTTGAAAATCATCGTAACAAGAAAATAAAGTTTGTACGATCTGATCGTGGAGGAGAATATTTGAGTTACGAGTTTGGTGTACATTTGAAAAATTGTGGAATAGTTTCGCAACTCACGCCACCCGGAACACCACAGCGTAATGGTGTGTCCGAACGTCGTAATCGTACTTTACTAGATATGGTGCGATCTATGATGTCTCTTACTGATTTACCGCTATCGGTTTGGGGTTATGCTTTAGAGACGGCCGCATTCACATTAAATTGGGCACCATCAAAATCCGTTGAGACAACGCCTTATGAACTATGGTTTGGCAAGAAACCAAAGTTGTCGTTTCTTAAAGTTTGGGGCTGCGATGCTTATGTGAAAAAGCTTCAACCTGATAAGCTCGAACCCAAATCGGAGAAATGTGTCTTCATAGGATACCCAAAGGAGACTGTTGGGTACACCTTCTATCACAGATCCGAAGGCAAGACATTCGTTGCTAAGAATGGATCCTTTCTAGAGAAGGAGTTTCTCTCGAAAGAAGTGAGTGGGAGGAAAGTAGAACTTGACGAGGTAACTGTACCTCCTCCCTTATTGGAAAATAGTACATCACAGAAAACTGTTTCTGCGACATCTATACCAATTAGTGAGGAAGCTAATGATGTTGATCATGAAACTTCAGGTCAAGATACTACTGAACCTCGTAGATCGACCAGAGCGAGATCCGCACCAGAGTGGTACGGTAATCCTGTTCTGGAAGTCATGCTACTAGATCATGATGAACCTACGAACTATGAAGAAGCGATGGTGAGCCCAGATTCCGCAAAATGGCTTGAAGCCATGAAATCTGAGATGGGATACATGTATGAGAACAAAGTATGGACTTTGGTTGACTTGCCCAATGATCGGCAAAGCAATTGAGAATAAATGGATCTTCAAGAAGAAGACTGACGTTGATGGTAATGTTACTGTCTACAAAGCACGACTTGTCGCAAAAGGTTTTCGACAAGTTCAAGGGGTTGACTACGATGAGACTTTCTCACCCGTAGCGATGCTTAAGTCTGTCCAAATCATGTTAGCAATTGCCGCATTTTATGATTATGAAATTTGGCAGATGGATGTCAAAACTGCATTCCTGAATGGATTTCTGGAAGAAGAGTTGTATATGATGCAACCGGAAGGTTTTGTCGATCCAAAGGGAGATAACAAAGTGTGCAAGCTCCAGCGATCCATTTATGGACTGGTGCAAGCCTCTCGGAGTTGGAATAAACGTTTTGATAGTGTGATCAAAGCATTTGGTTTTATACAGACTTTCGGAGAAGCCTGTATTTACAAGAAAGTGAGTGGGAGCTCTGTAGCATTTCTGATATTATATGTGGATGACATATTGCTGATTGGAAATAATATAGAATTTCTGGATAGCATAAAGGGATACTTGAATAAGAGTTTTTCAATGAAAGACCTCGGTGAAGCTGCTTACATATTAGGCATTAAGATCTATAGAGATAGATCAAGACGCTTAATTGGACTTTCACAAAGCACATACCTTGACAAGATTTTGAAGAAGTTCAAAATGGATCAAGCAAAGAAAGGGTTCTTGCCTGTGTTACAAGGTGTGAAGTTGAGTCAGACTCAATGCCCGACCACTGTACAAGATAGAGAGAAAATGAAAGATGTTCCCTATGCTTCAGCCATAGGCTCTATCATGTATGCAATGTTGTGTACCAGACCTGATGTGTGCCTTGCTATAAGTTTAGCAGGGAGGTACCAAAGTAATCCAGGAGTGGATCACTGGACAGCGGTCAAGAACATCCTGAAATACCTGAAAAGGACTAAGGATATGTTTCTCGTATATGGAGGTGACAAAGAGCTCACCGTAAAAGGTTACGTTGATGCAAGCTTTGACACTGATCCGGACGATTCTAAATCGCAAACCGGATACATGTTTACATTAAACGGTGGAGCTGTCAGTTGGTGCAGTTCTAAACAAAGCGTCGTAGCGGGATCTACATGTGAAGCGGAGTACATAGCTGCTTCGGAAGCAGCAAACGAAGGAGTTTGGATGAAGGAGTTCATATCTGATCTAGGTGTCATACCTAGTGCATCGGGTCCAATGAAAATCTTTTGTGACAATACTGGTGCAATTGCCTTGGCAAAGGAATCCAGATTTCACAAAAGGACCAAGCACATCAAGAGACACTTCAATTCCATCCGGGATCTAGTCCAGGTGGGAGACATAGAGATTTGCAAGAGACATACGGATCTGAATGTTGCAGACCCGTTGACTAAGACTCTTCCACGAGCAAAACATGATCAGCACCAAAGCTCCATGGGTGTTAGAATCATTACAGTGTAATCTAGATTATTGACTCTAGTGCAAGTGGGAGACTGAAGGAAATATGCCCTAGAGGCAATAATAAAGTTATTATTTATTTCCTTATATAATGATAAATGTTTAGTATTCATGCTAGAATTGTATTAACCGGAAACATAATACATGTGTGAATACATAGACAAACAGAGTGTCACTAGTATGCCTCTACTTGACTAGCTCGTTAATCAAAGATGGTTATGTTTCCTAACCATGAACAAACAGTTGTTATTTGATTAACGAGGTCACATCATTAGTTGAATGATCTGATTGACATGACCCATTCCATTAGCTTAGCAGCCGACCGTTTAGTATGTTGCTATTGCTTTCTTCATGACTTATACATGTTCCTATAACTATGAGATTATGCAACTCCCGTTTACCGAAGGAACACTTTGGGTACTACGAAACGTCACAACGTAACTGGGTGATTATAAAGGAGTACTACAGGTGTCTCCAAAGGTACATGTTGGGTTGGCGTATTTCGAGATTAGGTTTTGTCACTCCGATTGTCGGAGAGGTATCTCTGGGCCCTCTCGGTAATGCACATCACTTAAGCCTTGCAAGCATTGCAACTAAATGAGTTAGTTGCGGGATGATGTATTACGGAACAAGTAAAGAGACTTGCCGGTAACGAGATTGAACTAGGTATTGGATACCGACGATCGAATCTCGGGCAAGTAACATACCGATGACAAAGGGAACAACGTATGTTGTTATGCGGTCTGACCGATAAAGATCTTCGTAGAATATGTAGGAGCCAATATGGGCATCCAGGTCCCGCTATTGGTTATTGACCGGAGACGTGTCTCGCTCATGTCTACATTGTTCTCGAACCCGTAGGGTCCGCACGCTTAAGGTTACGATGACAGTTATATTATGAGTTTATGCATTTCGATGTACCGAAGGTTGTTTGGAGTCCCGGATGTGATCACGGACATGACGAGGAGTCTCGAAATGGTCGAGACGTAAAGATTGATATATTGGAAGCCTATGTTTGGATATTGGAAGTGTTCCGGGTGAAATCGAGATTTTATCGGAGTACCGGGAGGTTACCGGAACCCCCCGGGAGCCATATGGTCCTTAATGGGCTTTAGTGGAAAGGAGAAAGGGGCAGCCCAAGGTGGCTGCGCACCTTCCCCCTCCCCTAGTCCTATTAGGACTAGGAGAAGGTGGCCGCCCCCCCTCTCTCTTTCCCCCTCGGGGAATCCTAGTCCAAATAGGATTGGGGGGAGTCCTACTCCCGGTAGGAGTAGGACTCCTCCTGCGCCCTCCTCCTGGCCGGCGCCCCCCTCCCCCTTGGCTCCTTTATATACTGAGGCAGGGAGCACCTCTAGACACACAAGTTGATCCACGTGATCTATTCCTTAGCCGTGTGCGGCGCCCCCAGCCACCATAGTCCTCGATAATACTGTAGCGGAGTTTAGGCGAAGCCCTGCTGCTGTAGTACATCAAGATTGTCACCACGCCGTCGTGCTGACGGAACTCTTCCCCGACACTTTGCTGGATCGGAGTCCGGGGATCATCATCAAGCTGAACGTGTGCTCGAACTCGGAGGTGCCGTAGTTTCGGTGCTTGATCGGTTGGATCGTGAAGACGTACGACTACTTCCTCTACGTTGCGTCAACACTTCCGCAGTCGGTCTGCGTGGTTACGTAGACAACACTCTCCCCTCTCGTTGCTGTGCATCACATGATCTTGCATGTGCGTAGGAAATTTTTTGAAATTACTACGAAACCTAACATTATCTGTCCTACTGCTTGATGAAATTGATCTGATGAATTGTGATATCATATTCTTCACTGCTGAAGTATATGAGGTCGTAAGTTGCACTAATTCATCTGCAGGATGATCAACCCAAAGCCACTGACTGGGTACTTGATAGTGGATGTACAAATCACATGACTGGTGACAGAAATCTGTTGATGGATGCTCCCTTATCATCATCACATCTGAAGCATATCATCTTCGCTGATAAAAGCAAAAGTCAGGTATTGGGTCTAGGTAAGGTTGGCATCACAAAGGATCGACACATGGACAAAGTCATGCTTGTTGAGTCCTTAGGATACAACCTTATGTCTGTCTCAATGCTTTGTGATCTTGATATGGTTGTTGTCTTTGGCAAGTATCGTTATGTTGTGATTAGGGAAGCTGACAATTCCAAAGACTTCGAAGGCTTTAGGAGAGGAGACTTGTATATTGTTGATTTCTCTGCAGATTCACAATCAGCCGTGTGCCTACTTGCAAAAGCTTCAGAAGGATGGCTATGGCATCGACGACTTGGTCATGCAGGCATGAGGAATTTGCACACGCTTGAGAAGAAGAAGAAGCATGTCATTGGCATTGAGAATGTCAAATTCCTCAAGGATCACTTATGCGGTGCCTGTGAAGCTGGAAAGATAACCAAGGCCAAGCATCCAGCGAAGACTATCATGACCACTACTCGCCCATTCGAATTGCTTCACATGGATCTCTTCGGTCCTAATCATTATTCCTCTGTTTCAAATGAAGCATCTCAATATGGCTTTGTTATTGTTGATGATTACTCTCGTTACACATGGGTACACCTTGTCTCTTACAAACATGAAGTGCATGAAGTCTTCAAACGATTTTCCTCGGGGGCTTCAACCAACTTTGGTGTGAAGATCAAGCACATCAGAAGTGACAATGGCACTGAGTTCAAGAATTCGGGTCTCGATGACTATCTTAATGAACTTGGCATTACTCATGAATTATCTGCTCCTTACACTCCTCAACAGAATGGCGTCGTGGAGCGCAAGAACAGGACTCTTGCTGAGATGGCTCGCACTATGATTACCGAATACAAAACCCCTCGTCGTTTATGGGTTGATGCAATTGATACTGCGTGCCATATCATCAACAGAGTATATCTTCACAAATTCTTCAAGAAGACTGCCTATGAACTCCTCACTGACAAGAAACCCAATGTGAGTTATTTCAAAGTCTTCGGTGCTAAATGCTGGATTAGAGATCCTCATCACAACTCTAAATTTGCACCGAAAGCACATGAAGGTTTTATGCTTGGTTCGATGAAACTAAATTTGCACCGAAAGCACACCTACAGAGTCTTCAACAATGTTCTTCACAAGATTGTTGAAACTGTAGATGTGCGGTTCGATGAAACTAATGGCTCGCAAAGAGAGCACCTACCTTCTATGTTAGATGAACCAGCACCCGAGGATTCTATCAAACACAAGGCCACTGAAGATGTCATTCCTATTGAAGAATCTGCTGAAGAATTCATTCCAGAACATGAAGAACATTGAGCTGATGCACCTGAAGAAAATGCTGAGGAAATTGATGCTGAAGAAAATGCTGATCAAATTCCTCAACGACAACCAGCTCATCCTCGCGTTGCAAAAGAAGTGCAAGTGAAGGAGATCATCGATGACATTAGAGCACCAGGTCCTCTCACACGCTCAAAAGCTTCACACTTATCTAACTTTTGTGGGCATTTTGCTTTTGTCTCTATCACAGAGCCCACTAAGGTAGATGAAGCATTTCTGGAGCCTGAGTGGATTCAGGCCATGCAAGAAGAATTACATCAGTTCAAGCTCAACAACGTCTGGGAACTAGTCAATCGTCCTGATCCTCGCAAGCATAACATCATTGGCACAAAGTGCATCTACCGCAACAAGCAAGATGAAAATGGTGTTGTGGTGAGGAATAAGGCACGACTAGTAGCTCAAGGCTACACACAGGTTGAAGGAGTTGATTTTGATGAAACTTTTGCACCTGATGCTAGACTTGAGGCTATTCGCATATTGCTTGCTTATTCTAACCATCATGATATCATCTATATCAAATGGATGTAAAAAAGTGCATTCCTCAATGGTAAGCTTGAGGAATAAGTATATGTTGCTCAACCCCCAGGTTTTGAAGATCCAAAACATCCTGACAAGGTCTTCAGACTTAACAAGGTCCTCTATGGCCTCAAGCAGGCCCCACGGGCGTGGTATGATACATTGAAGGAATTCTTCATGAAGAAAGGCTTCACACCCGGTTCACTCGATCCCACTCTCTTTACTAAATCTTATGATGGTGAACTGTTTGTGTGCCAAATATATGTTGATGATATCATCTTTGGCTATACTGACCAACGTTATAGTGATGAATTTGCCTATATGATGAGTGGAGAATATCAAATGTCTATGATGGGAGAGTTGAAATTCTTCCTAGGTCTTCAAATTCGTCAACAGCGCAATGGCATATTCATATCTCAGGAGAAATACCTCAAGGACGTCCTAAAGAAATTCGGCATGCAAGATTGCAAAGGCATCAAAATCCCTATGCCCACAAATGGTCAACTATGTACTGATGAAAATGGTATTGACTTCGATCATAAGGTATACCGCTCCATGATTGGCTCTTTATTGTACTTATGTGCATCTAGGCCAGACATAATGCTTAGTGTTTGCATGTGTGCCCGATTTCAAGCTGCACCGAAGGAATCACACCATAAGGCTGTGAAGCATATTCTTCGATATCTAGCTCACACACCAACACTAGGATTATGATATCCCAAGGGCTCGGATTTTGATCTCATTGGATATTCTGACTCTGACTATGCTGGTGACCATGTGGACTGCAAGTCAACATCTGGTACTTGTCATTTCGTCGGACGATCCTTGGTCTGTTGGTCCTCGAAGAAACAGAACTGCGTATCACTGTCTACTGCTGAAGCTGAGTACATTGATGCTGGTTCTTGCTGTGCTCAACTGCTTTAGATGAAGCAAACACTCAAGGACTATGGCGTCAACGTGAAGAATGTGCCTCTCCTCTGTGACAATGAGAGTGCCATCAAGATTGCTCACAACCCAGTTCAGCACTCGAAGACAAAGCACATTCAGATTCGTCATCATTTTCTTCGTGATCATGTGTTGAAGGGCGACATTTCTATTGAGCATGTGAAGACTGAAGAACAGCTAGCCGATATCTTCACTAAGCCCTTGGATGAGAAGAGATTTAGCAAGTTGCGGTGTGAGCTAAATATCTTAGAGTCTTTGAATGTACTTTGAAAAGGCACTCATCCTAACACTAATGCAAAATTGATGACTTAGATGTGCAACACATGAAGAAACGTTTTTCTTCAATCAATGAAGAATAACACTCTAAGTGTGAAGAAATTAAAGAAGAATTTGATTCTCAGAACCCTACGACAATTGTACGCGGTGTCTGAAATCATCATTCTTATACGGTGGGTCACGCCACCACAAAAGTTGAAAATCTTCAATTTGAGTTTTTTTTCGGTTTTGAAATTCCTCAATTGTTCAAATTCTTCAACTTTGCAAAATCTTCACTTGTGCC
>NC_041382.1:781767226-781822137 GCF_002162155.2 Triticum dicoccoides
ATGAGTTTACGTCCTCTAAAGCATTCACTTATAGCTATTTCTTCAAGTTGGTTTTTCTGCTAAGTGAATGTGATAGGACCCTTCCCCTCTATGCTATACTCAATCCAATCTGTTCACAAATTCTTCATGTGCGTTCTATTTGAAACTCGTTCAAAATCTTCATTGTGTCCTTGTCAGCTGAAGAAATTGCGAACGGAACGTTAAAACTAATCTTATCCAAATTTTCGGTTTTGCCGCTCAAACCGTTCCGCATCCCACGATGCATTATTTTACTCACCCACGATCTTACACGATCTCCACTACACAGTACGTGGGTGACACATGTCGTGAGAAGGAGAACGGCCAGGGGTACGTTCGTCCCAAATCTTCGGGCGAATAGTTTTTCACCGTGGCTATAAATATCCCTCTCCCCTTCCTCACTTCTTTTACTCCGCTCGATCTCTCTCTCCTGCTCGAGCTTCTCAAACCCTAGCGCCGCTGCTACTCCATCGTCGCCGGTGAGGAAGAGCTTCACTGCCTCGACCTCGTCGCCATCGTACTCGCGCCGACCGTGGAAATCTTCACCTCCGCCGCCGCCGTAGACGTCTTCCTCCGCCAAGTTAGGGCCTGGAAGATCTACATCGACGAACCTCACTATTTCGTCTCACTGTTCGTCGTGTTCTTCATTCCGGGTAATTAAAAGTTACTTTTACTGCCCTCTTTGATTCGAAACTTTTCTACAAAATCTTCAAAGGTGTTTTATTCTTCAAATCCTCACACACAAAACACCACACATGTTATCTGTTCTTGATTCATTTCCCTAAGCATCATTTTCTTCAAGATTCCTCAATTGTGTGGATCTTCAATCTATACAACTCTAGAACCTAAGATATAGCGCGCTTAGTGAAATTCCTCAAGACGCATCTGGTCAAATTCCTCAAACTTGTTCTTTTTGAAAAATCTTCTGAGAACGCATGTGACCTCTCCAAATCCCTCGCAACTATATTCTGTTCACAGGTACACATGTCCGCTGCAGAATCATTAGGTTCTCATCAACTTAACTCGTTTGCAGCGTTCCTCGAAGACAAACTGCATACTTCTTCAGAGAATTCCATTGTTCAAATTCCTCAGCTGAAGAACATGGCAGATGGTAAGAAGCCTCAGAAAGGAGGAAAGAAACCTGAGGTCATGACTGCTTTTGAGATCCCTGAAGATATATATGCTGAGTACTGCACACCTGATGAAGCCAAGTTTGGCAAAGAGAACAAAAATCAGCGCAAGGTGCGCATTCAGAGGATTGAACGGAGATGGGCATGTGAATGGAGGGAGTACAGATATGTTACTCCAAAGTACATGAAGAAATTCGCTCTCAACCCTCCACGCCCAAGAAATCCACTGGCACCTGGCCAAGAGGCTGATCCCACTAGTCTCAAATGCGGTGAGGATTTTCCTGAAGAATGGGCCAAGCGCCAAGCCAAATTGGCAAGACAAGCCAGAGAAGCAGTGAGGAAATTCAATGAAGACTCTGCTGCTGCTGCTGAGGCCTTTGTCAGGCCAAGGAAATCAATGGTTAAGAAGCCCACTCGAAAGCCAAGTGCTTCACCAATTGTGCCCTCACGGCCAGAATCTTCAAAGTCCTCAAGACCAATTCCTCAAGCTGCCCCCGCTCCTCCAAAATCCTCAGCACCTCCACCAAAGTCCTCAGCTGTTCCGCCAAAGTCCTCAGCACCTGCGCATCTTGCCACGTGTCATAGGATGGTAGGCATCTCTATTGCCTCTGGTGTCTCAGCAAGTTCCTCAGCTGCACCAAGTTCCTCAGCTGCACCAAGTTCCTCAGCTGGACCCTCTCTGCTGAAGAAAAAGGCTATTGCTGGAAGCGGTACTCGCCCAAGTCCTAAGAAGAAGCAGGTAGCCTTCAATGTACCATCTGACGAAGGTGAAGCTGATGAAGAAGAACTTGCAGAAATCATCAGGGACCGACAAGAAAGGGCCGCTAGAGCCAAAGGCACACCTGTGCCGCTGCTGTTGGATCCAAGGGTGATCCTCGATTACATTGATCTCTGGCATAAGGATCCCAACACACCTATGCCTGACTTCAAGCTGACACCTGGTCAAAGTCACATGCTGACTCACTTCATCCAAGAGGAGAAGTGGAAATATGATAGGGCTAGAGAGATCAAGAAATCGCAGTACAGAAAAGAGAAACTGCTGAAGAAAAATGTTGTCAAAATGACAAGTGAAGAACTTATCAAGATGCAGGCTGAGATCAAAGCCCTCAGTGACAACTTCAACTCGTACTATGTTGATTGGCAAGGAGCCAAGGTCAGATTTGTGAAGCTGACTGATACATTCACCTAGGTTGCAGCCCCATTGCAACAAGAAGTTCCTCAAGCTGAAGCATCTGTTCAGCAAACTGAAGAACATGCCAGCACCACTGATGATTTTCAGGCTGCTGAAGAAAATGCCAGTTCCAGGGCTGATGACTCCATTCCAGCCGCTGAAGAAATTGCCAGGGCATCCACTAGTGGTTCGCCTGAAGAAACTGAAGTAGTCAGGGCAACTGCATCAGTTGCGCCTGAGGAAAATCAACCAGATTCCTCAGCTCCACCTGCGCCTACACCAACTCCAATCCTTCCATCTGCATCAGATGTGAAGAAGACCAAGGCTGCAGAGCGAGCTGCAGTGAAGAAAAGGAAAGCATCAAGTGCTTCAGAATCTTCAGCCCCAAAGAAGATGAAGCCCATAACCAGCTCGTTTGACAATCCAATTGATGATGTTCCAATTTCAACCATGCCATCAAAGGACCTTGTTCCTTTTGGTGAAGAATATGAGATCCCAAGCGGATCTGATGAAGAAACTCAATCTGCTGCTTCATCAGAGCAGATTGATGAAGAAATTGAAGTGGATGCAATCCCTTCAACCCCAATGGTCTCATCACCAATGCCTCAGTTTGATGCTGAAGAGGCTGGTGTTGAAGAAATTGATGATGAAGATGTGGACATTGGAAGCACAACTCCATTGATGAATGACGACTTTTGGGAAAGTCAGCATCCCAATTCCCCACTCTTCACCCCACTTCAGCAAATTCCTCACTCTCCTGCACCTACTGTTCAATTGGGCTCTGAAGAAACTCATCCCACTACATCTGTGCATGAAGAAATTCTAGCCACTAGTGTTGAAGAAACTGCTGCTGATACTGAGAATGCGACTGCACCTGAGGAGGAACCAGAAATTCCTCAGCATGAAGAACCTGAGATCGTGATTCCTGAGGTAGTGATGCAACTCACTGACACTCCTCTGCCCAAGCCAAAGGACCCGTTCTCAAGGAAGCAAAAGTTCAAGGCTGAAGACTTCTTTGGCGAGCATGTGTTCTTCATAGAGTATAATCCATATGACTCTGCTCGCATAAGGAAGAGGCGTTTCTGGACTGCAAGTCAAGCTAACTTCTATTCCTCAGTGCTGTTTAACAAAGACAAAGTCTTCGACCATGCACATATTCCTCATGTGGATATGGAATCCATGTCGTGCTTCACGCCAGTCCTCAGTGTTCTTCACGACGCTGGGCTACTCAATTTCTGCACTGATATTTGTGATTGGAATGAAGAACTCATTCTTCAGTTCTACGCAACACTGCACATCACCGGCAACTCTGACGATGTGAATTCATGGGTTCTGGACTGGATGACTGAGAACACACATTACAAGGCACCAGCATCTGAATTGCTTCTTGCCCTTCCTCTAAGTCCTCCCCTTGAAGATGCACATTGTGTTTACAACGAACCTGAGCTTTCAAATCACTACATGCAAGTGCTGATGAAACCTTTGAAGCCAGGGCAGGCCCCTCGAACCAAATTCCTCATCAAGGAATTGTTGTATGTGCCTCGGACTGTCTATCGCATTCTGACAAAGACAATGAGTCCTATCAAAGGCCATGACTCACAAGATGAAGAAGTCGTTGGCATCATGAAGAATATGCTTTTCAACATCTGTCATGGTGTTCCCGTCAACTTCCATGATTTCTTCATGAGGACTCTGGCCAAAATTGCTATGTCACCATTCGAGCTGAAGCCTTATGCGCCATGGATTATGAGATTCATCAGGACAAGGTCTTCACTCAATTACAAAGCTGAAACTCTGAACCACTGCAGCTACTTGCCCCCTATTGAAGTCCTCAAAAGGACATTTTCCTCAGCTGAAGAAAAGGGCAAGGCCACTGCTGTGATAGATGAAGGCATTCGTCCATTGGATGGTCAATTTCGCAAGGCTGCATCTTATTCCACCAATGATGACTCTACCACACATGACACTGCCGCCAACACTGCCAAGCCAAATCCTCAAGCCACAGCACCCAGGGTGATGACTGATCGTGAGTTACTCCTCAATCTTCATCAGAAGGTTGATCGCAATCACAAATGGGTCAAGCGTCAGTTTGGTTCAATTCTTCACAACATGACTGCAACCCATAATGTAGTGAAGAAAAACCACTACTACCTTCATGAAACCCTCAACCGCACCTGGGCTGTTCTGTCTCAAGTTTACAGCGCTGATGATTTGAAGCAAATGGGTCTCAAAGAAGAGTTTGACTGGTCTGCACCTCCTCCAAAGAAATACAAGAAGGTCAAGGTTCCTTCTTTGGTGGCCAGCTCATATTCTTCATCGCGTGAGACTGATGAAAATGAATACTTGGACGACACTGCGGCAGGCCCTACTTCAACAACCGACCCCAACAACGCTGGCGCTCCTTCATCAACTTGATTATCTTCAGGGGCGTTAGTCCTCAGTTTCGATCCTTTTGGTCATTCGATGACAAAGGGGGAGAAATCTGAGTTAGTCTTCAAGCGGGTCTATTATAAGGGCATTTTTTTGCTAAGTTACAACTCTCGTTCTTCTGAAACTTTTTTGGATCGAGTTGTAATCTTAAACCCGATGGTGCGCTGATACTTTTGATGCACTATGCTCTGATGCTTTTCGACGCGCTATTCTGCATGCTTATTCCTCATTAATATTATTGCACGCATGTTGAATTACATCAGGCATCATATTTCATCATGCATTTCAAATTCTTCATATTATATATCAAATGCGTGTATGAATTACAAGATATAGGGGGAGATCTCCATGATTCAACTCTTCAAGTGTGCATTGCTTCAAAAGCAAATTCCTCACTATGCACATCTTCAGGGGGAGTTCTTCTATATCTTGCAATCAAATTCCTCAATATCAGTATTTACACTTCATATATTTATCCCCGTTGAAAACTTAACCTATATTGTCATCAATCACCAAAAAGGGGGAGATTGTAAGTGCATCTAGTGCCCCTTAGTGATTTTGGTGTATTGAAGACTTATAGGTTAAGTATCTAATGTGGCTATGAGTGTACACAGGCCTATAAGTCTATGAGGAGTTTGATATTTACAGAGAAAGTCGACCCCTAAAAATGAAGTTCTTCAACTGAAGACTTTGATATTTTGAAGACTTTCTGAAGACTTTGAAAGTGAAGAAATTGGTGTAATCCTGAAGACTTGGTATTCATTCGAGGAACATGAAGCGTGAAGACTTTTGTTTTCGTAGTTTCATTTTCTCTTTCTTGAGTCATAGGAAACACCGTACTGTTAAAGGGGGTCGAGGAAATACTAAGGAGAAAATTTCCATGTGATGCTCAACTCAAATCCTACACCTACCAATCCCTTCGAGTGAAGCCATTGGAAATCTCATACAGTTCAGTCAATTTCTTCAGTGACAGAGACGCAGTTCTTCTGGTCACCGAGGACTTTGCTCTGACTAAGGAGTTAGGAATTCGCTAGTGCGAATTGCCTACACTGTGAGGAACATGATAGCCCTGAGGAATTTGTACCTCAATTCCGACCGTTGCTGTGCTACGCGCCAGCTGTCCCAAAATATCTTATCCACCTAACGGTCATATCATTGAAGGGCATTTATGTCTTATCATGTCGGGCTGCTCCCTAGGCTATAAATAGCCGCCCTCTACAACCACTAGCTGGTTGACTGCTCCGTGAGAACTTGACACTTGTCATTTGAGAGCAACCCATCCTCCGAGGACTTTGAGCGAAAATCATCAAGTGAGGAAAATCCAAACCCAAACCCAAACACCTACAAACCCTAAGTGATTGAGCATCACTGAAGAGATTGATCCTGCATGGATCCGACGCTTGTTACCTTTGAAGAATGTGCTTCTTCCAGACGGCTAGGCGTCAAGGTCTAGAGCATCCAAGAGGAATTGTAGATCGCCGAGTGACCGAGTTTGTGAAGGTTCGGAAGTCACCTGAAGACTTACCATGAGTGATTGGGCGAGGACTGTGTGTCCTTAGCTCAAGGAGAATACGGTGAGGACTGTGTGTCCGGGACTGGGTGTCCTCGAGTTTAAATACTCAGCCGCTCCAACCAGATGTACAACTGAGACAGCAGTTGGAACTGGTCTACCAAATCATTGTCTTCACCAAGCCAACTGGTTCCATTTCCTCAACACTTTCATTTCCTCATTACTGTGTTGTGTGTTTGTTCATATCTGTGTTTGAAGACTTTGACTGAAGACTTTCTCAATTTCCTCAGTTCAATTTCTTCAGTCTGTTTGTCTTCATCTTGTGCTATCCTGTGTTTACGCTTTCTGTACTCTGTGTTTGTCTTCATTTCATCATGATGACCATGCATGTATTCTGTTATGTTTACCTCTGAGTACTTATTCCGATGCTAGTAGTTCTTCGCTAAGGAATTTCCTCACCAGCAAATTCCTCAGTGAAGAATTTCATAAAAATTGCCTATTCACCCCCCTCTAGTCGATATAACGCACGTTCATAAATACAAGGGGGAAATACTTGTGAAATTACCTCATATCGTTCCTTCATCATATTTACCAAACCGGCTTCATAGTCACGGCTGGTGTACAGATAGTTCAGGAAGCCAGAATGAAGGTCTTGAGCGCTCAGATGGACATAGTTTGACAAATCGGCGTTCCATTTGCCTTTGCCAATTGCGGAGAATTCTTCTTTGGCAGTGTGCTTTGACAAAGCGACAGGATTACCGGGAGTAGTATGGCCAGTGCTAGTGATTATAACATCATCATCCTTATCGTCAGCAGCTGTTACTGGAGTGGCCGGTTTGTCAGTATTTTTAACCGGACTTGCCGGTTTATCATCAGCTCGGACAGGGCTGGTTGGGTGGTCAGCATGGCCTGTGGTGTCAACTTCTGCCTGCTCAGCAAGGAAGTCATTATCTTGAGGCGGTGGGTCGTTCAGCATGTCATCAATGTTGGCCTCTTCAAGATTTGGAGTTTTCTCCGGTTCAGCAGCCACATCTTCTTCAGTCGGTTTATTCAACCGAGCCTTCTTACTAGGTCTGGGCTTGGCGCTGAGAAAAACAAACATGAGGATCAGGACAGTATATATTAAAACAACTATTAAGGATAAAAGTAAGGTTATGACTCACCCAATCACTGTTTTGAGGGGAGGAAGTTGTGTAGCTGACGACTCGCCAGAGGATGAGTGAGAAGTGCCTTGATAATTTGAGTCAGACGGGTTAAGAGGTTGGCGAAAACAACCTGCTTTGGGGTATGAAGTATCAATGGGATAAGAGACCTCTGATCGACGTTTCTGAACCGGACTGTCCGGTAAACCGACAAAGGTCACTACCTGGCCGCTGTGCCAGGTTGTGCGGCGGGCCTCGTGTTGCTGCGTCTTAAAAATAAAGTTTGGGTCCAAATAAGCAAGGGGGTGAGAAAATTTTACTTTCCGGTTTGCTTGACGGATTTTTGATGTTGGCAGAGGATCTGAATTGGAGGAAAGAATGGTTACCTCTACGTCCTCAGCCTGGCTGCCTTCAGTGTCGTCCTTATGATAATCGTTGTCAATCAGATGTATGAAAAATGAACCAAGAGATTCAAGTTCTAACTCTGAGTCCGGATTACCCACATCATCAGCTGGTGGATTGGAGGATGCAGTGGTCCTTCTTTTGGCAGGTTTCTTAACAGTTTTTGTCTTCGGGCATTGTGGCTTTGCCGGTTTATTCTGTGGTGGTTTTTTATTCCAGAACGGATCATCACCCTATCAAAAAATAGATAGAACTTTCAAAGAATATATGGACAAAAGCAGCATTGGATAAAAAGAGTTGTATGGGTCTTACAGCTGGCGGTTTGTTAAAAGTGCAGAAAGGGAGTAGTCTGGTTTGGCTGCAGACCGCCTCCAGTTCATTCAGCATCTTCTTTACAGCCTCAGTAACTTCCGCATCTGTGAGCTGGATATCAATGTGTCGTTGAACATCCTTCAAGCTCCCAGTATACTCACACATCAAACCGGTGCGCCGGCTTAAGGGCAGAATACTCCAGCTTATCCAACAACAGGCAAGGTCAACCCCTGTCAAACCGTTCGCCATGAAGGCTCTAAGTTTGGATAGTTGAGGGGCGTAATTGCTCCTTTCAACCTCTGAGGAAAAGGATGTGTATTGATAAGGCGGTGAGGGCGGTAACCCGGCAAGGGGTTTTCATCGATTGGAGACATCTCTTTGCAGTAAAACCAAGTCTGGTTCCACTCTTTGGGGTGACTATGGAGCTTGGGGTGCAGGAATTCAACTTCCTTCCTTCTCTGAACCGCCATTCCACCCAATTCTGTATTGGGTCCATCTGTGAACTCTGTATGACGGTTTAAGTGGAAGAACAGGTCAACTGTAGGTGCCTCTTGAAGATAAGCCTCACAGAAGACTTGGAAGTGGCAGATATTGCTCATAGAATTTGGACCTATGTCTTGAGGGTGAAGTTGAAAATTGGCAAGCACGTCCCGAAAGAATTTTGAACTGGGAGGGCTAAAACCTCGAGCGAGGTGGTCAACAAACACGACTACCTCTCCGTCCTTGGGGGCAGGAGGATTTTCCGGGCCAGGAACCCTCCAATGGATGACGTCTTTTTTGGCTAAAGCGCCCGTCTTAACAAGATTGTCTAACTGTTCTTCAGTCACTCGAGAAGGGACCCAATTGCACTCATACACTTGCTTGGCCATGGCAATGAAAATCTGAAACATTATGTTGACGGTTTAAGAATTACAGTGGATAACTATACAGCAATATAAGGGTGCCAGCATATCGTTAAACCAGAGTTGATTGTTCATAAACCGGAGCCTACTGATGGAGATAGTATAATGGTGAAGGTATTGACGGTTTAATAGGGGACTAATGGTATCTACTGGGTCGTCATTTTTTCTAAAGGAGTTAAACCGCCTAAATCTGGTATTGAAGAAACAAGTGCAAAAATGCATAAGTGAAGGAAAAACAGGTTTCACAAGTTGGTATTATAACTTTGGATCTACCGCATGTCAGGAAAGGAAAATATATTCAGACCTAAATAGTCGAACAGAGGCAGTTGATGAAGGTTCAGATGGGATCTTCTGCTTAAACGAGATGCGTAGATGGAAAGGAAGGGTTACGGCTATCATTGTACAGGATGAAGGCCAAAGTTTAAATCAAAAAGCTATTGCACATTGATGAACGGCGATGAACACCGAAGAACACCGAAACCCTAGAAACAGATCTATGGTGGAAGAATGGAAAGCTTACCGATGCTGATGCAAGAGCGGAGAAGCACCGCAGTTCTCTGGTGCGCTCAGGGTGATGCAGTGGCCGGAGTTGAGGCAGAGGTGACGGTCGATGGTGGCGGCGGAGCTTCAGAGCTTGAGCGGTGTGTGGAAGACGACGACGCGAAGATGCATGAGGTGGGAAATGTTAAAATGACCCCTCGGCCCTATTTATAAGGGGAATAGATAAAAGGCAGGCGCGAGAATCGAGGAGCCTGAAAAATGGGGTGTGTGTCAGCTTGATTGCCTCGATTGTCGGAGGCCCATTAATGCAGATAAGCATATACAGTTTAAAACAACAGATGATGTCATGGCGGTTTACCATGGTCCTAGAAGATGACGTCATGGCGGTTTACAAATCGAGTGAAGACATTGAAGAAGAAATCTTATTAAGTGCTCGGGACTGACATGAACTAGTTCAAATCAGTCTGGGGCCTAATGTTGGGGATATTATCACTGGGCGTAAACCGGCCAGGAGAGGCCGGGTTAACTCCATTAGTAGTTAGTATACCTGAAGCCCATGAAGACAGATGACGTTGTATGAAGGCCCAGGGCCCAGAGCCAGTTTATGGCCTATAGATGTAAACCGGCATTGATATGTAACTTGTACTGTAAGACAGAAAGAGCAGAGACCGGGGCGGACACGCTTATGAGCCGGCCTCGGAACTCTGTAAACCGACGGGCGTCAACCCATGTATATAAGGGGACGACACGGCGGCGGTTCAAGGACAACACACAACAACTCGAGACCCAGGCAAAGCGTATTCGCTCCCTGGTCATCGAAACCCCATCAATTCCATCACTACTAGACGTAGGCTTTTACCTTCATCGTAAGGGGCCGAACTAGTATAAAACTCTCTTGCGTCCCTTGTCTGCTTTAACCCCTTTAAGCTAACCCGTAGCGATGGCTCCATGACTAAGTCCTTTCACGAGGACATCTGCTGTGACAAAACCACGATAGGTATCTTTCTTTTATTAGTGACAATCTCTTTCATATACTTAGCATAAGGATTCATTTTGAGCATATCAGTTAATCGCATACGCAAAAAAATAGGTCTAATCATTTCAGCAAAGCGCTCAAAATCCTCATCATCCTTTTTCTTGGATGGTTTGGGAGGAAAAGGCATGGGTTTCTGAACCCATGGTTCCCTTTCTTTACTGTGTTTCCTAGCAACAAAGTCTCTCTTATCATAACGTTGATTCTTTGATTGTGGGTTATCAAGATCAACAGCAGGTTCAATTTCTACATCACTATCATTGCTAGGTTGAGCATCAATATGAACATCATCATTAACATTATCACTAGGTTCATGTTAATTACCAGATTGTGTCTCAGCATCAGAAATAGAAATATCATTTGGATTCTCGGGTGTGTCTGCAATAGGTTCACTAGAAGCATGCAAAGTCCTATCATTTTTCTTTTTACTCTTTTTAGAAGAACTAGGTGCATCTAAATTATTTCTCTGAGAATCCTGCTCAATTCTCTTATGATGGCCTTCAGGATACAAAGGTTCCTGAGCCATTTTACCAGTTCTAGTAGCCACTCTAACAGCATAGTCATTATTTTTACTATCCAATTCATTGAGCAAATCATTTTGAGCTTTAAGTACTTTTTCTACTTGAGTGGTAACCATAGAAGCATGTTTACTAATGAGTTTAAGTTCACCTTTAACTCTAGACATATAATCACCCAAGTGTTCAAGTGTATCGGAATTATATTTCAATTGTCTACCAATATAAGCATTGAAGTTTTCTTGTTTAACAATAAAGTTGTCAAACTCGTCTAAGCATTGTCTAGCAGACTTATATTGGGGGATATCACCTTCATCAAATCTATAGAGAGAATTTACCTTTACTACCTGTGTCGGGTTATCAAGACCATGTGTTTCTTCAATAGGTAATGGATTAAGATCATATATTTCTTCAATAGGCGGTAAATTAAGACCATGTATTTCTTCAATAGGAGGTAAATTCTTAACATCTTCAACTTTAATACCCTTTTCTTTCATAGATTTCTTTGCCTCTTGCATATCTTCAGGACTGAGAAATAGAACACCTCTTTTCGTCGGAGTTGGTTTAGGAATAGGTTCAGGAGTTGGCTCAGGAAGTGTCCAATTATTTTCAGTTGTCAACATATTATCCAATAGAATTTTAGCGTCATCCGGTGTTCTTTCCCTGAAAACAGAACCAGCACAACTATCCAGGTGGTCTCTGGAAGCATCGGTTAGTCCATTATAAAAGATATCAAGTATTTAATTTTTTCTAAGAGGATGATCAGGCAAAGCATAAAGTAATTGCAGAAGCCTCCCCCAAGCTTGTGGGAGACTCTCTTCTTCAACTTGCACAAAATTATATATTTCCCTTAAAGCAGCTTGTTTCTTATGAGCGGAGAAATATTTAGCAGAGAAGTAATAAATCATATCCTGGGGACTACGTACACAACCAGGATCAAGAGAATTAAACCATATCTTAGCATCACCCTTTAATGAGAGCGGAAATATTTTAAGGATATAGAAGTAGCGAGTTCTCTCATCATTAGTGAACAGGGTGGCTATATCATTTAATTTAGTAAGATGTGCCACAATGGTTTCAGATTCATAGCCATAGAAAGGATCGGATTCAACCAAAGTAATTATATCAGGATCAACAGAGAATTCATAATCCTTATCAGTAACAAAGATAGGTGAAGTAGCATAAGAAGGATCATATTTCATTCTAGCATTCAGAGTTTTTTATTTAAGTTTAGCTAATAATTTCTTAAGATCACTTCTATCATTGCAAGCAAGAAAGTCTCTTTTAGTTTCTTCATCCATAACATAGCCCTCAGGCACAACAGGCAATTCATATTTATTAGGGGGAGAGTCTTCATCATCACTATCATCAATATTATCAGTTTCAATAATTTCATTCTCTTTAGCCCTAGCAAGTTGTTCATCAAGAAATTCACCAAGTGGCACAGTAGTATCAAGCATAGAAGTAGTTTCATCATAAGTATCATGCATAGTAGAAGTGGCATCATCAATAACATGCAACATATCAGAATTAATAGCAGAAGCAGGTTTAGGTGTCGCAAGCTTACTCAAAACAGAAGGTGAATCAAGTGCAGAGCTAGATGGCAGTTCCTTACCTCCCCTCGTAGTTGAGGGATAAATTTCTGTTTTCTCGTCTTTCAAGTTCCTCATAGTGACCAGCAGATATAAATCCCAAGTGACTCAAAGAATAGAGCTATGCTCCCCAGCAACAGCGCCAGAAAATAGTCTTGATAACCCACAAGTATAGGGGATCGCAACAGTTTTCGAGGGTAGAGTATTCAACCCAAATTTATTGATTCGACACAAGGGGAGCCAAAGAATATTCTCAAGTATTAGCAGTTGAGTTGTCAATTCAACCACACCTGGATAACTTAGTATTTGCAGCAAAGTATTTAGTAGCAAAGTAATATGGAAGTAACGGTAACGGTAGCAAAAGTAATATTTTTGGATTTTGTAGTGATTGTAACAATAGCAACGGAAAAGTAAATAAGCAAAGACCAATATGTGAAAATCTCGTAGGCATTGGATCGGTGATGGAGAATTATGCCGGATATGGTTCATCATGTAACAGTCATAACATAGGGTGACATAGAACTAGCTCCAATTCATCAATGTAATGTAGGCATGTATTTTGAATATAGTCATACGTGCTTATGGAAAAGAACTTGCATGACATCTTTTGTCCTACCCTCCCGTGGCAGCGGGGTCCTTATGGAAACTAAGGGATATTAAGGCCTCCTTTTAATAGAGTACCGGACCAAAGCATTAACACATAGTGAATACATGAACTCCTCAAACTATGGTCATCACCGGGAGTGGTCCCAATTATTGTCACTTCGGGGTTGCCGGATCATAACACATAGTAGGTGACTATAGACTTGCAAGATAGGATCAAGAACTCACATATATTCATGAAAACATAATAGGTTCAGATCTGAAATCATGGCACTCGGGCCCTAGTGACAAGCATTAAGCATAGCAAAGTCATAGCAACATCAATCTCAGAACATAGTGGATACTAGGGAACAAACCCTAACAAAACTAACTCGATTACATGATAAATCTCATCCAACCCATCACTGTCCAGCAAGCCTATGATGGAATTACTCACGCACAACGGTGAGCATCATGAAATTGGTGATGGAGGATGGTTGATGATGACGACGGCGACAGATTCCCCTCTCCGAAGCCCCGAACGGACTCCAGATCAGCCCTCCCGAGAGGTTTTAGGGCTTGGCGGCGGCTCCGTATCGTAAAACGCGATGAATCCTTCTCTCTGATTTTTCTCTCCCCGAACACGAATATATGGAGTTGGAATTGAAGTAGGTGGAGCTCCAGGGGGGCCACCAGGCAGGGGGCGCGCCCCCCACCCTCGTGGATAGGTGGTGGGCCCCCTGGCCTTGATTCTTTTGCCAATATTTTTAATATTTTCCAAAAGTAAGTTCCATGGAGTTTCAGGTCATCCTGAGAACTTTTGTTTCTGCACATAAATAACACCATGGCAATTTTGCTGAAAACAGCGTCAGTCCGGGTTAGTTCCATTCAAATCATGCAAGTTAGAGTCCAAAACAAGGGCAAAAGTGTTTGGAAAAGTAGATACGACGGAGACGCATCAGCGTAGAAACCACATAAGTACATGATCATCTATACTAACACAAGCATAACATGAGAGTTTAGAAATAAACACAAAGCTTGGATAGTATATTATTAACATTCCAATTAGATAGATCATCATACAAAGCAACAATTGGAATATCTTTAATCAAACGATTTTCCGAATATGATTTTGAAGATAGCCATGGGAAAAACCGCACAATAATGCCATATGTAAACAAGGCATTGCATGCCACATAGATATAAGATAATCTCAAATATATTCTAAGTGGCATCCCATAATTGTACACATTTAACAAGGATTGTGATATGCACAAACCATATCACTCCCCCATAATATGGTGATCCATTAATATCTCAAAAGTGCCCAATAAGATTCAACTAATGAAGCAATAAAGGCTCGGAACCACACACACAAATATATGAAGTGCATTGCGACGTACACATGCTAGATAACTCAAATCAAGCATAATAAGAGGCACACCATATCCAAACACATGCTAGGTACAAAACCTAAACATGAGAGGGACTAGTAACTTTCAATGTAGACAATATAAATACAAATTACCGCCACTAGGAGCATTGGAATGGCAAATATGATGATAATCCACTTGACTTGGCTTGAACCATAATACATGGTGAAAATATTTTTTCTAGATGAACTAGCCAAGTCTTCAATGTCCTCCACACACCTATTGATCAAGTTTGAGCTTGATGGTCCCCAACCAAATTGGGTCCTAAGAAGTTAGTCCCAATAGGTTTGGCAACCCAAATGGTCTTATCAACTTTCAAACCACTTTGGGCACCAACAAACTTTGCAAACAAATTGCCAACATTATCCTTCTCTAAGTGAATAATGATCATTGACAATTGGAGGCTTAGAGACATTACCGTTGGGACATGACGAAGATATGTGTCCCTTCTCACGGCAAATATAGCAACATGTGCTCCCCTTTCTCTTCTTCTTTACCTTCTCAACTTGGAGAACATTATCAAGGTTAGGCATGGGAAGAGGCCTTTAATTTTCTTCAGATTAAACTTGAGGCCACTTCCCTTGATGCTTCACACTTGAAACCTTCTTCTTCAATGGACAAGATCTCACATGGTGTCCAACATTCTTGCACTTCATGCAAATAATGTTGGCCGAATTCTTGACTTGATCTTGTCCCTTCTTCTTGTTCTTAGACTTCTTCTTGTTGGAGATGAAATCAAGTCCAATTTTGTCTTGAGGGTCCTTTTGCACACTCAAGATATTATCACAATATTTTTCCAAGTCTTTCTTCAAACTGGTGACTTGGGCCTTGAGCTCTTTATTTTCTTCTACAAGGTTAGTATTAACAAAAGAAATAGAGGAAGTAGAAACTTCATTGTTAGAGCAACAAGGCATGGTGAGCAATTCATCACAAGATGTACCAATATCATGTAGATAGGAATTGCAAGGACTAGCACATGGCAATAAGGCATTTCGAGTAGAAGATGTGCTAATATCCACATGAGACTCACACGATTTTACCTTGGTGCACATAGCCTCATGAGCTAACTTTAGCCCATCATGAGAGATTAGAAGATCCTCATGAGTGCCCGAGAGCTTTTCATAACTTACTTCCAATTTCCAATAATTGGTAGTTAGCAAATCAAGTTGAGTCCTTAGCTCAACATTTTCTTTCAACATCGGTGCTTCACACAAGATAGAGTTAGTAGCACAAGCATCATTATCAATATGAGAGGAGCATGTAGAAACTAGAGACTCCGCACGAGTAGCTTGAAGTTCCTCATGAGACTTAGAGAATTTGGTGAGCTCTCCTTTGACATTATTGTAGCCAAGGTCAAGGTGATCAAAATCCTCTTTAAATTTACAATGAGTAACTTCAATCTCTTCTTTTAAAGACCTCAAGTCACTAATACATTGATGAGCCTTAGCAAGTTCATGTTCAAGTTGTTCACTTTTCACTTGCTCGTTAAGAAATAAGTCATTACGTTTTTTAAAGCAAGCAAGAACATCTTGGAACCTTTTATAAGTGTTATCTTTAGCTCTATGAAGAGTTTTCCCAATCTCATAGAGATTTTGAGTCGGATCATCATCATCATCCTCATTACAACTATCATCATTGTCACTAAGAGAAGATGATACCTCGTCATTACCTCTTGCCATGAGGCACATGTTAACAAAGGGGGTTGATGATGATTCTTTTGAAGAAGAGGGTTCTTCATCATTCAAGCATGCATCATCTTTCTTGATTTCCTCTACATGGTTGGTCATAGAACAACTAGAGGAAACCAAAGCATTTCTATCATGACAACATGGGAGAGAAAGCATATCATCACAAACATTTTTCATGGAATTCTTAAGTGATATGCATGGACTATCAACACAATAATTTATACTATTAGTTGTGCTAGTTATGATCAAGTCCATAGAAGATACATCACTAGTATTTACACAAGCAAGATCATCACAAATGAGCTTAACATCATCATCACAATATATCTCCTCACTCACCATGTCATTACCTTATGGCACACCACATGTTGGTGAAGTGGAAGATATTGAAGTGTGCAAGTAATCGGAGGTGGAAGCAATAGAGACCTCTTCATGATTTAAAAATGTGGATAACTCCTCCATCAACTACCCCAACAGAATATTATCTTCATCAAGATTGGACCCACCATATATATCTTCAAGTTTGGTCCAAGTCTCATGAGCCGACTTGCAAGTCTTGACTGCCTTAAACACTTCAAAGGTTAAAGTTTGATGCATGATAAGAGAAGTATCACAATCAAGATACATATCCTCAATAGATGGAGAAATTCCATCCTTTGCAATAGAAATTCCTACAAGGACAAGTCGCAAAGCATTTGGACCCATGGCCCGAAAGTGACAAAGCATGTGAATTCTCCATAGGTGATAATTTGTGCCATCCAAATAAAAAGTGTTGTTGTGCACTAAATCATTAGTCGACATCGATACTCTCCAAGCAGTGAAGCCTAATAAGGAGAGAACTTGCTTTGATACCAATTGAAAGGACCATGATGTCGCCTAGAGGGGGTGAATAGGCGTTTTAAAATCTTTTACGGATTTGGCTATATCCTAATGCGGAAATAAACTAAGCGGATACTTTTCAAGCACAAATCCTAAATATACTAGGCTCACTAAGTGCACCAACAACTTAGGGTAAACAAGATGAGAACAACAAGGATATGAGTAAGCAGAAGTAAGTTACACAAACTTCTCAATGTATATCACGAGATATGGAAATGAATAATACACACAACCACAAGGAAGCAATACAGGCTTACACAAATTTTATCACAAGATATGGAAATGAATGTTACAAGCTAGCAATTCGCATTGAGCACAAGATAGAACAATAGTAGGAAGTATGAATTGCGTACTATAAAGTGTTAGCCTAAATAATCTCTACGATATGGTAACCAACACAATATAATGAGGACAACGAGGATACTACCAAGCACAAGTAAGTTACACAAACTTACATGAGCAATATCACAATATATGAGAGTGAATGACACAAGTTAGCAATTCACACTAATCACAAGATATATCAATGGTAGCAAGTATGAATTGTGAATATAAAGTGTAGGCCTAAATAATCTCTTCAAGGGAATAGCCAACACACTACAATGAGAACAACAAGATATAGTGAATGCAAGTTCAAGAGGATAGAATAAACCATAAGTGAGGAGTTAGGGTTAGGGATAACCAAAGTCACGGAGACGAGGATGTATCCCGATGTTCACTTCCTTGGAGGAAAGCAAGTCATTGTTGGAGGGATGGGTGTTACCACGAAGGCTCACCCTATTCTCCTTGATATATCACCACGAAGGTGATTCTCATCCACTAGTGGTAGACCTTGAGGCGGCCTCTAAACCTTCACAAACTTTTCGAGGGACAAATCACAAGTTGATTCCTCACCGGAGCACTCCTACCGCCTAAGAGTCTCCAACCTCCAAGAGTAACAAGATCAAGGGGGAAATGCTCAAGACTTGCTCAATCAAAAATTGCTTCGGTCAAAAGAGGGAGAGGGAGAGAATCTATCTTTTGATTGGAACAACTCTCAAGAACACTCACTAATCTCTCCGGGATCTAAGATTTGGTGTAGGAGAAGTGAGAGGGAGCCACTTGTGTTCTTGGGGCGATTTTGGATGGAGTGGTCAACCCTCTCCCGGAGCGGGAGAGGGATATTTATACCCCCCCCCCCCCAAGAAAATAGAGCCGTTTCCTGCAGTTGTTGACCTGCCCGGATGATTTGGACGCACACCCGGATGATTTGGGCAATGTCCGGATGTCTGGGAAGGTCAATATACAATGTGGTGAAGCGGAAACCCGGATGTCCGGGGACGTAGCTGGATGATCCGGGCAATTCCCAGATGATCCGTATGGGTAGCCGGATGATCCGGCTAGCAGAATAAGTTTCTGTGGTGATTTTGTCGAGAGACTCGGATGATCCGGGCTGGAACCCTGATGATCCAGCCAACAAAAAAAAACAGCATGAGACCCGAAACTAAAACATGCATAACTTTTACATCCGGACTCTGATTTTGATGATCTTGGGCTCGTTTTGAAGCTATGGAAAAATCCCAGGTCCTCACATAGAGAACCAACCAAGATCAACCAAAATGTAGGATGCCAAATATGCACAGGTTTTATCATATATTTGGGTAACCTATTTGGCTTAGGATTTTCTTTGGTATATAGGATAGGAGTGGAATTGTGTATAGAAGTAGTTGACTTGAGCAAATCCATCACGAACCCCTTTGATCCCCTCTCAATAGTGCGGGATCCCTATAACTCAAGAATCATAAAATAGCTACACTACATAGCTATCGAGAATCCATTCTTGAGTGTATATGTTTCTTCGGTGGTCATCACTCCACAACACTAACGTCAAAGGAACTAATACCTTTTACTCGAGCCTTTCACTTGAGCTTGATGTTGATGTTTCTTCTTGGCTCAAGTTGAAGGCAAGACATTGGTGAAGTCTTCAAGTAGCTCCCCCATACACAATGTGGTAAGGTTTGCTTTGTATTCATCTTCACGTGTCCATCATGTGATCATCCACAAGCTTCAAGCATGTAATCCTCCGGGATGGTTATCTTGAACTTGCCCTTGTCAACCATGATCATCAACACTTGATGTCATCCTCTCATGGACACTTGAAATCTCTCTCTCTCGATGCGAGCCCATGATAATCACCTAACCCTCAAAAACATAGGCAACACATAGTATGGGTTAGTACACAAAGTGCAATTGACAATTGCTTATCATACCATAAGATCCTATGTGGTGCATCGTTTGCACTCGTGTCTTGACCATTTAGTGTTCTATCTTTGAGCTTCCTCTTGGTCAACCGATGTCTCTACTCCCTGTTTAATCTTGATGACTTGAAGGGTATATTGAATTCTTCACTTAAATAGCTTGCTTGAATACTTGATCAATCATGACTCAACACATGAGTCCATTATGATCATATCCTAGAATTCATCATTCAAATCACCCTTTTAGGATCTTGATCCATTGTGGCTCAAACCATGCATAGCTCTAAGCAGGTAATCCTTCAGATACTCCAATGAACTCCATTTCGATCATCTCGATGTAATTTTTGCTTCAAAGGAGTTGTTTTCCAATATTCTTCAATCATTTTCCAATGGGAATAACCTTCAAATGTATATCTCAATGTAAACATTAGTCCATAAGGATTGTCATTTAATTACCAAAACCACACATGGGGACTTACATGTACTTTCAATGTTGCATATGGTGTCTAGATTGTAATTATTCCAATCTGGTTAAATTGCAAGTGCTATTCTGCTTAGTTTATACATTATACCTGTTAATGTGACATGCCTTCCTGTTTTTAGTACATAGTACATCTGTCTATTAAGCATGTCCTTACATAAAACTATTGGTTTTTTGTATCCCGCATCAATCAATATGACGAGACACCTTTAGTATATGCAGTGTGATATTAGTTGCATCTTTCATATGATTTATAGCATGCTCTGCTTCTAATTTGTTGAAATGTCATTTATGATGGGATGCTTTTAACTTGGCAGAGTCATATTGGTCGCATCTTTCATGTGGTGTCTAGCTTGCATTGCTTCTTATTTGTTGAAATGGTTTCTGCTTAGTTTACACAGACAGTTGTGAATATGCCATGCCATCCTATTTTTCGTATTATTCCATCCTGGTATCATGTGTTTGCCTTACATCAAAGTAGTGATTGTCAGTGTCATGCACGAATGAGTTCTGAAGAGTGAATTTTATTGCTTTTTCTTGTCGGTTTTACTTGACAATTCAAAATCAATAAAGCGGAAGGAAGTTAGCAAGGCAGCGGATAAAGGTGCTCCTTCCAAACTGAGGGCCTCTACAAATTCTACTCCTCCGTCCCCCCCAAGATGATTTCCAAGACAACACATGCATAGACACTCAACGTAGTTGTGTTGATGATGAGCACGTCTCCCCTAGTGCACCATCACAGGTGCTCCCTCTAACTTGGCACTGTTATATGTGGTTGCATGTTATGTATGATGTCTAGCTTGTATTGCTTCTAATTTTGTTGAATTCCATATGCTTACTTTACACATTATACTTGTGAATAAGACACGTGTTCCTGTTTCTAGAACATACAATATCTGTCTATCACACCATGTTCTTACATCAAAGTACTACTGTTGTGTAACCTGCAACAATCACTTATCATAAGACACGTTTGACTTGGGAGTGTGATATAGGTTACATCTCACATTCTTTTCTAGCTTGTACTACTTCTAATTTGTTGAAATGACACTTATGACGAGACAGGATTAACTTGGTAGAGTGATATTCGTTGCATCTTTCATATGGTGTCTAGTTTTCATTGCTTCTAATTTGTTGAAATGCCTTCTCCTTAGTTTACACATAAGATGTGAATATGCAATGTTGTGAATATGCAATGGCACTAATGGCGAGAGACCTTTAACTTGGTAGTGTGATGTTGTTTGCATCTTGCATATGATTTATTCCTTGTACTGCTTCACATTTGTTTAAATGCCATTTATGATGAGACACTGTTTACTTGGCAGAGCGATATTTGTAGCATCTTTCATATGGTGTCTACCTTCCATTGCATTTCTTCTAATTTAGTGAATTGTCTTCTGCTTAAGTTACACATCATAGTTCTGGTTATCTCATGTCGTCCTGTTTTTCGTACATATTACATCATCCTATTATGTGGTTGTCTAACATCAAAGTTCTGTTCGTCTGTATCACGCATCAGTTTGTTCTGAAGAACTAAATTGTTATTCGTTTTTCTTGTCGGCTTGACTTAACATGGCACAGAGAAAGAGGAAGCAACACAAATTGACAGGGAAAGGGAAGCGGAAGAATCCTGCAGATTCTGCTGGTACTGATGGTGCAATAGAAGGTCAAAGTCTAGCGGAAAATTGTACAAACAGGGTATCCCGTGCTACACGAGCTACAGAACAAGCCAAACAGAAACAAATGGCTGCCACCAAACAAGCAGAGACAGCCCTACTTGTTGCAACACCTTCCACAATACCACCAGCTGCACGATTTACTCGTTGGTCAACTCAGCTAGCAGCATGTTCCAAAGCTCCCTTGCCACCTGACACTACTTTCGAAGCACTCTTGACACAAGATGAGTTGGCAAGATCAGATGAACTTTGTGAGCTTCAACAGGAAGAAGGTAGTTGCTAGAGTCAAGTTACAGTTGCATGCTTCTTCATATGTAGTCTCACAGTTTGATGTACATTAACACTTCCTATGTTCGTTGTTGGAATAGCACCTAGGCGCAAGAGGAAACAAACATCAGGGATAATGCTCGATAGGTTAACTAAATCTAGAGGAGGAAGAATGGAGATCCATTTTGAGGCAGGTTTAAAAAGTTCACTTGATGCTACAGAGTCAGCCAAGTTAGTATCAGAGGCAGCGGTTCCCGTTAGGTGTCATGTACGTATCCTCCCAACATGGATTCAGTACAGGAATGACAAAGACAAAACACAGTTCAACACCTTCCTCAACCATTTATCTGTAAGTATGGTTATATGGAAACTAGTAATATCGTCTTGCTCTGTCCCATACTTTCTAGGTTGCTGATAATGAGACTCCCATAATTTTCAATAGATGAGGTTCAAGTTGGATAGCCAAGATGATGCAACCAGACAAGCTTGCACCCATGTTTTCAAGTCTGCTCTGCGACGGTATCGATATAACTAGGAAAACTCACTTTGAAGGCAAGGCTAACAGTGAACTTGCCCAAACATCTCAAGTGGAAAATATATCGGATGAAGACTAGAGAGGCCTCGTTAAACACTGGTCTGATCCGAAGTATCAGGTACATTATATATATGTGATCAGATCACATGTTGAAGTCCTATTTACGCATGTGCCACACAAATCTATCTTCTTGTAGGTGAACTGTTCAAAGAACAAGGCCAACCATACGAAAGTGAAATTCCAACAGATGACAGGATCTCGTAGCTATATTGCACACTGTGAGGCTCTTGTAATTAGCTGTTGTTTCACTCTTTTCGTTGTACCATATTATCATATCTATATTGACTTGTTCCAAATGCAGAGGAAAGCCCGCAAGGACCAAAAAGTACCTGAACCAAATGCTGTGAAAATCTTCAAGGACTATCACACCAGCAAGACGAAGGGCATGACTACACCAGTCAAAGCCGCTGTTGTAAGTCCTTAATCCTCATGCCTTTTAACTACTACTTACTCTGACTCGTGCCTTAAACTGCATGATTTGTAGCCAATGTCTATTACTCTTTTCAATTTTATACACAATTGTCTTAGCGTATCATTGCACCTTACAAGGTTTAAAACAGAGGAGTGATGTTCCTTTGATCTTGACCTGTAATCTTGTTTTGTGTTGTACTTGCCCACACAATGTTACAATTGCCTGTTTGTCTGTTCTCAGTTGTTTTGTGATATGAATGATGTTATACTATGCTTACCATATTATAACTTTGTCTCTTTATCCTTAGCTGTCAATACAATGTGAAGAAATAGACAATACATTAGCCATGGTACTTGGTCATATGTTTGGAACCTGGTTTTATTATGTACTTTGCAGTAAAATACAACTAATATTTTACATGGGTTCACCAGAATAAGTTCTGTATATATACCAAAGCTATTTTGTTTGGTTTTGCTGCCTCCTTAATATCTTCAGTTCTGGTACTACTAATGTAAAAACTCAACTTTTCAGCAAGCTATGGAAAAAAATGGTGGAACCTCCACCTTCTGAAGGTGGCGAGGCAACTATAACCGCAATGTCAGCTCTTGATGCAGTGGGTCAGTACATGTCCACTAACAGTGCCAAAAGCACGTTCCTGCGTAATACTGGGTTGGTTGTTAAGGCAATCTCGTCCAAACTGCCTCATGATCAAGATATGCAAGCTCAAAACAATGTTATATCTGCGCTCCAGACACAAGTCCATTCCCTAATAGAGACCCTTTGTGAAACAAGGACAGACATTGTTCGATGTCGTCAAGATATGCATGGTTTTGAAACCAGACTATCAGACATTTGCTATGTTGTTCAGGAGCCTAGGAGAAATGAAGGCGAAGGTGATGGTGTTCCATCGGACAATACAGCATGAAAACATAACAGTCAGGTCAAATGAACTGAGCTTCTGAACTTTTGGTGGTGCATTTATCTGCGAGACTGTTAACTTTTATGCCAACCTTCCTTTTGTTTAATAGTTGTAATTTGTTTTGTTGCGATACAAAATTTGTTCTTAACGTGCAGCCACCGGCTGAAGAAAACAGCAAGCCATTTTTGTATAGTGTAGGGTGTTCCCTATATTTGCACTGGTGGCGATCTTTGATGCCCAGTGGATGTAATCTGTGCAATCGCCTTAATAGCCTAGCGTTAGTTTTGGGCTTATTTATTTCCTAGTCTTCTTTTTACCTGGTTTGCTAGTGGTCGCAACAACCATGGGCCATATACGGACCATGGTAACCTTGACTCTACTACGGGCCGTAGGATCCATGGGCCTCCTACGGGTCATCAGTAAATGGGCCTCCAATAGGGCCTTAGAATCAGTGGGCCTCAGGCCATCGAATAAATGGGTCTACATGGGCCATAAAAGGGCGCAATTGGAATCGACCCAGCACGATAACGGGCCGTTAACAGGCCGGAGGATAGCAAAGGCTTAATTCTGTCACAGGCATAATGGGTCGTTAATGGGCCAGAATGTAGGACGGGCTAGAAACAGCGCAACGGGTTAACATGCCAGAAATGGGCCGACTCTTGCCACGGGACGAATTTGGCCCATTAGGGGAACAGGCCAGTAACGGGCCAGAAGTAATCGAGGGCCGGAAAGGAGCCCAAGAACATATGGGCCGTTAGTAGGCCAAAAGCTAACACAAGCTGGAAACTGCCCATGTGAATTATGGGCCGTTAACGGGTACAAAGAAATTTACTATTCATTATGGGCCAGTGGTGGGTCGTCGCACGTGTCGACATATCATAGGCGCCTATCTGACTCACTGACAAGCTGACACGTGTTTCCTCCAGCCAATCAGAATTTTACACGTGGAAAATTCCCATTGGTCCGGGCTGTTAATGGGTTATCGGATCCAAACTGGACCCGATAGCTTAACGGCCACCCGTTACGGTGGATGCCACGTGTCGGTCACCCTTGATGAAAGCACTTCTGTGACGCGTGATTTATCGTCGTGGAAGTGGACACTTCCGTGATGATAATTTTGTTAATGTCATGGAACACTTCTACGACAGCACAGGTATGACTATCTTGATTCTGTCATAAAATTGTCATGGATGTACATGCATGACAGAAAACATGACCTACTGTGACAAACACATATCATCACGGAAGTGTATTTTTTTGTAGTGTATCATCATTTCACCCACATATCATGTGCTAAAAAGTTGAGAGGGTTACGGCAAAAACTGGATGCACTACGTGTACAAAATGGACAATCTCTTTCGAAGTATCAGGGTTTCATACGGAAACTCGTTTGTTACAAAAGGCATTTCATTTCTTCACATGTAACTGCAGTGATATTCTAGATCAAAGGCGTCATCATAATAGTTGTGGAGAGAAAGTCTTCACTTTTTCTTCGCTTGTGTCCTTTGCTTATTGTGCCGTAACCAAGGATATTCTTCATCGCTTAATAGGGTGCTTGGGTCAGCCTTGACTTTGAAGGGAGGAATTTCATGAAACTTTTCATAATCTTCAGACATGTCTGTCTTGCCCTACAATCCCATGATGTCTCTTTTTCCTGAAAGAACTATGTGGCGCTTTGGCTCATCGTATGATGTATTCGCTTCCTTATCTTTTCTTTTTCTCGGTTTGGTAGACATGTCCTTCACATAGAAAACCTGCGCCACATCATTGGGTAGGACGAATGGTTCGTCTGTGTACCCAGGATTGTTCAGATCCACTGTTGTCATTCTGTACTGTGGGTCTACATGTACCCCGCCTCCTGACAGATTTACCCATTTGCACTTAAACAAAGGGACCTTAAAATCATGTCCGTAGTCAAGTTCCCATATGTCCACTATGTAACCATAATATGTGTCCTTTCCCCTCTTGGTTGCTGCATCAAAGCGGACACCGTTGTTTTGGTTGGTGCTTTTTTGATCTTGGGCGATCGTGTAAAATGTATTCCCATTTATCTCGTATCCTTTGTAAGTCAATACAGTCAAAGATGGTCCCCTGTACAACGAGTACAGCTCATCAGAAACAATGTTGTCACCTCTGAGACGTGTTTCCAACCAACTGCCGAAAGTCCTGATGTGTTCACATGTAATCCAGTCGTCACGCTGCTCCGGGTGTTTGGAGGGCAGACTGTTCTTCTGTTCATGGACATACGGGGTCACCAAGGTAGAGTTATGTAGAACTGTGTAGTGTGCTTGAGACCAAGAATGCCCGTCCCTACATATTATTGAGTCCCCTCCAAGCGTTCCTTTTCCAGTCAGTCTCCCCTCATACCGTGATTGAGGGAGACCAATCTTCTTAAGGCCAGGAATGAAGTCAACACAAAACCCAATGACATCATCTCTTTGATGGCCCATGGAGATGCTTCCTTCTGGCCTAGCGCGGTTACGGACATATTTCTTTAGGACTCCCATGAACATCTCAAAGGGGAACATATTGTGTAGAAATACGGGGCCCAGAATGACAATCTCGTCGACTAGATGAACTAGGACGTGCGTCATGATATTGAAGAAGGATGGTGGGAACACCAGCTTGATACTGACAAGACATTGCGCCACATCACTCCTTAGCCTTGGTAGGATTTCTGGATTGATCACCTTCTGAGAGATTGCATTGAGCAATGCACACAGCTTTTCAATGGCTAATCGAACGTTTTCCGGTAGAAGCCCCCTCAATGCAACCGGAAGTAGTTGCGCCATAATAGCGTGGCAGTCATGAGACTTTAGGTTTTGGAACTTTTTCTCTGGCATATTTATTATTCCCCTTATATTCGACGAGAAGCCAGACGGGACCTTCATACTGAGCATGCATTCAAAGAAGATTTCCTTCTCTTCTTTGGTAAGAGCGTAGCTGGCAGGACCTTCATACTGCTTTGGAGGCATGCCATCTTTTTTGTGCAAACGTTGCAGGTCCTCCCATGCCTCTAGTGTATCTTTTGTCTTCCCATACATGCCCAAGAAGCCTAGCAGGTTCATGCAAAGGTTCTTCGTCACATGCATCACGTCGATTGAAGAGCAGACCTCTAGGTCTTTCCAGTAGGGTAGGTCCCAAAATATAGATTTCTTCTTCCACATGGGTGCGTGTCCCTCAGTGTCATTGGAACAGATAGTCTGCCGGGACCGTTTCCAAATATTACGTGTAAATCATTGACCATAGCAAGTACGTGATCACCGGTACGCATGGCGGGCTTCTTCCGGTGATTTGCCTCGCCTTTGAAATGCTTGCCTTTCTTTCGACATTGATGGTTGGTCAGAAGAAATCGACGATGCCCCAGGTACACATTCTTCCTGCATTTGTCTAGGTATATACTTTCGGTGTCAGCTAAACAATGCGTGCAAGTGTGGTATCCCTTGTTTGTTTGTCCTAAAAGGTTACTGAGAGCAGGCCAATCATTGATGGTTACAAACAGCAACGCATGCAGGTCAAATTCCTCCTGTCTTTGCTCATCCCACACACGTACACCGTTTCCATTCCACAGCTGTAAAAGTTCTTCAACTAATGGCCTCAGGTACACATCAATGTCGTTGTTGGGTTGCTTAGGGCCTTGGATGAGAACTGGCATCATAATGAACTTCCGCTTCATGCACATCCAAGGAGGAAGGTTATATATACATAGAGTCATGGTCCAGGTGCTGTGATTGCTGCTTTGCTCCCCGGAAGGATTAATGCCATCCGCCCTTAAACCAAACCATACGTTCCTTGGGTCACCTGCAAACTCAGCCCGGTATTTTCTCTTGATTTTTCTCCACCGCGACCCATCAGCGGGTGCTCTCAACTTCATGTCTTTCTTATGGTCCTCTCTGTGCCATCACATCAACATGGCATGCTCTTTGTTTCTGAACAAACGTTTCAACCGTGGTATTATAGGAGCATATATACCACATCACCTTGGCAGGAACCCTCTTCCTGGGGGGCTCGCCGTCAACATCACCAGGGTCATCTCGTCTGATCTTATACCGCAATTCACCGCATACCGGGCATGCGTTCAAATCCTCGTACGCACCGTGGTATAGGATGCAGTCATTAGGGCATGCATGTATCTTCTGCACCTCCAATCCTAGAGGGCATACGACCTTCTTTGCTCCGTGCGTACTGTCGGGCAATTCGTTATCCTTTGGAAGCTTCTTCTTCAATATTTTCAGTAGTTTCTCAAATCCTTTGTCAAGCACAGCATTCTCTTCCTTCCACTACAGCAATTCCAGTACGGTACCGAGCTCTCTGTTGTCATCTTCGCAATTGGGGTACAACCTTTTTTGTGATCCTCTAACATGAGATCGAACTTCAGCTTCTCCTTTTCACTTTCGCACTGTCTCCTTGCATCAACAATGACCCGACGGAGATCATCATCGGGCACATCGTTCGGTTCCTCTTGATCTTCAGCTTCCCTCGTTGCAGCATCACCGTATTCAAGGGGCACATAGTTGTCATCGTCCTCTTCTTCTTCGATGTCTTCTATCATAACCCCTATTTCTCCGTGCTTGGTCCAAACATTATAGTGTGGCATGAAACCCTTATAAAGCAAGTGGGTGTGAAGGATTTTCCGGTCAGAGTAAGACTTCATATTCCCACATATAGGGCATGGACAACACATAAAATCATTCTTCTTGTTTGCCTCGGCCACTTCAAGAAAATTATGCACGCCCTTAATGTACTCGGAGGTGTGTCTGTCACCGTACATCCATTGTCAGTTCATCTGCATGTATTATTTATAATTAAGTGTGTCAAAAACCATTACAGAACATCATGAATAGATAAGTGACCAAATTAATAGAAGTTCATCATCACATTAAAACCAAAGTACATACATAGTTCTCATTGAACAACATATAGCTCTCCAGAGCATCTAATTAAACCATACATTGTAAGTATGTAAAACATTTCAATGCAACAACAAATGCGATCATAATCGCAACCAAGGTAACAATTGATCCAACGACATAATGATACCAAGCCTCGGTATGAATGGCATATTTTCTAATCTTTCTAATCTTCAAGCGCATTGCATCCATCTTGATCTTGTGATCATCGACGACATCCGCAACATGCAACTCCAATATTATCTTCTCCTCCTCAATTTTTTTTATTTTTTCCTTCAAGTAACTGTTTTCTTCTTCAACTCAATTTAACCCCTCGAAAAATAGGGTCGGTTGGAAGTTTCGGTTCAAATACCTCCTAGATAAATAAAATCTATGTCACGTTGGTCGGCATAATTGTCATAAACAATAAATGAACCAAATAGTTATAAAAGATAATATATACCGCATCCGAATCATAGATAGGACGAGGGCCGACGGGGGCGGATACCAAAACCATCACACTATATAATAACAAGCAATAATAAAAGTAAGAAAATTAGACAAGTATCTATCTAATCATACAAGTAAGAGTTTTTTTTCTTTTAGAAAGAAGATAAGAACAAGAGGCTCACCACGGTGGTGCCGGCGACGAGATCGGCGCGGGCGATCGACGGCAGTGAAGACGGGAACGGGACGTGATGGACCGCTAAACCTAGACAAATCTTGTGGAAAATGGAGCTTGGAGGTCGAGTTTGGAGAGGAGAAAGTTTAAGTAGTGTGGCTCGGGCATTTCATCGAACACATCATGTGCATAGGAGGTGAGCTGGAGCACCACAAAGCTCTCCCCTCGCTGGCAAGAAAAAAATAGAGCAGTGGAGTGCTCTTCTCATGGGCGAGGGGTATATATAGCCACCTAATTGGTCCCGGTTCATGGCTGGAACCGGGACTAAAGGCCACCCTTTTGTCCCGATTCCAGCCACGAACCGGAACCAATGGATGTGGGCCAGGAGTGAGGCCCATTGGTCCCGGTTCGTATCTGGAACCGGGGCAAAAGGGTCCAGACAAACCGGGACCAATGCCCCACGAGGCCCGGCCGGCCCCGTGGGCGCACGAACTGGGGCGTATGCCCCCATGGATCCCGGTTCGTGACTGAACCGGGACTAAAGGGCTGGCCAGGCCTGAACCAAAGCCCTATTTTCTACTAGTGCTCCCTGCCTCTGAACTCTCTCATTCCAAGCTTATGGCAAATCAGGAGGGCCCCTCAACTAGCTCAACTTAATAATCATTTTCAATATGCCTCCCAGGCAACAGTGGAACACCTTAGTCTGGAACATCCGTGGAATAAATTCGGAGAATAAACAATTAGCTATTAGAAATACGATTGATACATGTGGTTGTAATGTAATATGCTTGCAGGAGACTAAACGCATGAATTTTGATCAAAACTTCATCAGATCCTTTTGTCACCAGAGACTTGATCATTTTGCTTTCGTGCTGTCGCGAGGGGCCTCGGGGGGGATTATCACGATATGGAATAGTTCTGCATTTGATGGTACTGTGGTCTTCTCGGATTCCTTTTCACTTGGTATTTCTCTAACGTCTAAATTATCCGGCATGTCTTGGGTTTTATATAACATTTATGGACCCTGCAGTGCGGATGATCATGTGATTTTTACTGAATGGTTGTATGATTTAAATATCCCGGATGATGAAGATTGGCTTTTAGTTGGTGACTACAATTTTATTCGCTCCTCAGATAATCGTAATAAACCAGGCGGAAATGTGAGCGATATTCTACTCTTCAGTGACATAATCCGCTCACAAGCCTTGGTGGAGATACCTCTTAAAGGCCGCTCCTTTACATGGACGAATATGCAAGAGGATCTGCTCCTAGAGTAGATCGACTGGTTCTTTTCATCCTGCCACTGGACGCAAACTTACCCAAACACTATTGTGACTGCTCTCGGTAAACCAATTTCAGATCATTCACCAAGCGTGGTCAACATTGAAACCAGTATACCAAAGAGCAGAATATTTCGGTTCGAGAACTACTGGGTCCACCACCCTGGTTTCCTAAATGTTGTTGCAAGTTCTTGGGGCAAACATTGCTATGCAAAAAATAGTGCGGCGCCGATATGCAAGGAGCTCAAGACACTAAGATATGACCTTAAGTCTTGGAGCAAAGGAATTTCCCGCCTATCTATCTTGATTCAAAATTGCAACTGGGCTTTAGTAGAACTTGATGGACTTGAAGAACATAGGAGACTAACCACACCAGAAGCAAACTTTAGAAAAATCTTAAAGGCTCATCTGATGCAATTACTGAACTATCAAAACCAGTACTGGAGAAAATGTTGCACCATCAGATATATTAAGTTTGGACAGGAAAATACAAAGTTTTTCCATGCTCTTGCTACGGAAAGATTCAGAAGTAACACCATAGCCTCGCTCGAGTTACCTGATGGCACAGTGGTGCATGACCATAATTCTAAGGAGGTTGTTCTGCTCAACGTCTACAAAAAGCGACTTAGTGAGTCCTCTCCCCCGTCCATGAATTTGACTTGATGTCGATTATCAAAAAGGTGGATGGACTTGGAGCACTATCTTGTCTGTTCACGCATGTCGAGATCGATGATGTTGTCAGAACTATGCCCGTCGACAGAGCCCCCGGCCTGGATGGTTTTAGCAGGACATTCCTAAAAACCTGTTGGCACCTGATTAAACCTTAATTCTACAAACTGTGTGAGGATTTCTGCAATGGCGATCTAGACCTGACCAGCATCAATTCGGGATTTATCACTCTAATCCCAAAGATTGGCTCGCCTGAGACTTCAAACGACTTCAGACCCATTACACTGCTCAATTGTTGTCTGAAGATTATCACAAAAATCCTAGCTAACAGGCTACAACGCTTCATCCTGGATATTGTCCATCGAAATCAATATGGATTCCTCCATACAAGAACAATACAAGATTGCCTTGCCTGGACGTTCGAATACATACATCAATTTCAAGCGTCCGCTCGACCGGTCGTTCTACTTAAATAATATTTTGCAAAGACATTTGACACGATCGAGCACTCGTCAATGTTAGAAATTATGAAGCACGTGGGGATTTGATGAGAGATGGCTTGAATAGATTAAGAACATTTTGGGGACAGGCACGTCATCGGTCCTATTGAATGGCGTCCCGGGCCAACAATTCCTCTGTCATTGTGGGGTGCGTCAGGGAGACCCGCTCTCCCCACTCATTTTTGTCCTTGCGGCAGACCTACTCCAATCTGCGATCAACGATGCTTTCCACCGTCACCTAATAGAGTTGCCCATACCAGCACGCGGATTTAAAGACTATCTGGTCATACAGTACGCTGATGACACAATATTAATCATGCCGGCATGTGTGGTGCAAGCGATGAGGATGAAACAATTGCTAATTGACTACGCCGATTCCATTGGTCTCAAAATCAACTTTCATAAGTCCATGCTCATACCCTTAAATGTGGATGGCAGCCTACTTGATCAATGATACGTCTCCAACGTATCTATAATTTTTTATTGTTCCATGCTATTATATTATCTGTCTTGGATGTTTAATGGGCTTTATTATGCATTTTTATATTATTTTTGGGACTAACCTACTAGCCGGAGGCCCAGTGCAAATTGATGTTTTTTGCCTATTTCAGTGTTTCGCAGAAAAGGAATATCAAACGGAATTCAAACGGAATGAAACCTTCGAGAGAATAGTTTTTGGAACAAACACAATCCAGGAGACTTGGAGTGGACGTCCAGGAAGAAACGAGGCGGCCATGAGGTGGGAGGGTGCGCCTAGGGGGTAGGCGTGCCCCTCACCCTCGTGGGCCCCTCGTGGCTCCACCGACCTACTTTCGCCTATATATACTCATATACCCTGAAAACATCCAGGAGCACCACGAAACCCTATTTCCACCACCGCAACCTTCTGTACCCGTGAGATCCCATCTTGGGGCCTTTTCCGGCACTCTGCCGGAGGGGGAATCGATCATGGAGGGCTTCTACATCAACACCATAGCCTCTTCGATGATGTGTGAGTAGTTTACCACAGACCTTCGGGTCCATAGTTATTAGCTAGATGGCTTCTTCTCTCTCTTTGATTCTCAATACCAAGTTCTCCTCGATCCTCTTGGAGATCTATTCGACGTAATACTTTTTGCGGTGTGTTTGTCGAGATCCAATGAATTGTGGGTTTATGATCAAGATTATCTATGAACAATATTTGATTCATCTCTGAATTCTTATATGTATTATTTGATATCTTTAAAAGTCTCTTCGAATTAACAGTTTGGTTTGGCCTACTATATTGATCTGTCTTGCAATGGGAGAAGTGCTTAGCTTTGGGTTCAATCTTGCGGTGTCCTTTCCCAGTGACAGCAGGGGCAGCAAGGCACATATTGTATTGTTGCCATCGAGGATAAAAAGATGGGGTTTATATCATATTGCTTGAGTTTATCCCTCTACATCATGTCATCTTGCCTAATGTGTTACTCTGTTCTTATGAACTTAATATTCTAGATGCATGCTAGATAGCAGTCGATGTGTGGAGTAATAGTAGTAGATGCAGAATCGTTTCGATCTACTTGTCATGGACGTGATGCCTATATACATGATCATGCCTAGATATTCTCATAACTATGCGCTTTTCTATCAATTGCTCGATAGTAATTTGTTCACCCACCGTAAGATATGCTATCTAGAGAGAAGCCACTAGTGAAACCTATGGCCCCCGGGTCTCCTTTCTATCATATTATATATCTTTTATTTATATCGCATCTCGTTTACTATTTTGCAATCTTTACTTTTCAATCTATACAACAAAAATACCAAAAATATTTCTCTTATTATCTCTATCAGATCTCACTTTTGCAAGTGGCCGTGAAGGGATTGACAACCCCTTTATCGCCTTGGTTGCAAGGTTCTTATTTGTTTGTGTAGGTACTAGGCGACTTGCGTGTAACCTCCTACTGGATTGATACCTCGGTTCTCAAAAACTGAGGGAAATACTTACGCTACTTTGCTGCATCACCCTTTCCTCTTCAAGGGAAAACCAACACATGCTCGAGAGGTAGCAAGAAGGATTTCTGGCACCGTTGTCGGGGAGGCTTACGCCAAGTCAAGTCAGGATTTGATCTCCCGACAACTCGCCGATTTCTGTCGCCGTTGCCGGGGAGGCTTATGCCAAGTCAAGTCAAGATTTGATCTCCCGACAACTCGCCGATTTCTGGCGCCATTGCCGGGGAGATCTACACACAAGTCAAGACATACCAAGTACTCATCACAAACTCTTATCCCTCGCATTACATTATTTGCCATTTGCCTCTCGTTTTCCTCTCCCCCACTTCACCTTTGCCTTTGCCTTTTCTTCGCCTTCTTCCTGTATGTCTTTTTGCTTGTGTTTCCACATGCCTTCTATTTGCTTGCATCTTTGCTTGCTAAAATCTATTGATATGGATCCACTTAAAGTTTTCTACTTGGATCATATTTGATCTATATGTGCTCGTGCTGATACCCCAACAAGTTTAGTTGAGGGAAAATCTTTAGATGAGCATGATCATTTTGTGTGTCATCGTTTGTCTGAAAGGGGAAGCTCTTATGGTATCAAATAAATAGTTTGCTATGATATGCTTGGAATCTTTGTGAAATTTATGACTTTACTTGTTGCTCTAAGAACCCTAAAAACACCTTCCGTACCTATGTGAGTTTATTGATAATGAAATCTTATCTTCTTATGGAAAGGGTGTTTATAGTTACTATGATATCGAACAAATTGAAGAATTTGTCGTTTTTAAGGGTGCTCATGAAGTTGCTTCTTTGATTGAAAAGTATGATATTACTCTCTACAAATCTGAAAATTCTGACATACTTAAATATTGCTATGAAAACTAGGCTCATAATGCCTATATTAAGGAATTTATTGAGAGGATGACCGTTGCTTTGGAAGAAAATTATGATATGCATTAATCTATAGATGATTATGATTCCGATGATTTGATTGAAATATCCCTTGATGAACATGATGCTTGCTATTCTTATGGCCATGATGTCAATATTTATGGAGATGAATTTGCTATAGTTCCTTATGATAAACATGAGATTATTTTGCACCTATACTTGATAGTTCCTTAAATCAAGAGCATGATTGCAATGATTTTACTATAAATTCTCTTGATGACAATTGTGCTAATGATATGCAAAACCCTAAGCTTGGGGATGCTAGTTTTGCTATGTCTACTACTTGTTGCAATGATCATGATTGGGGTGATTCTTCTTATGATCTTGAAAATTTATTTAAGCCCCATGATGAATATGAGATTGATAATAGTGTTTACAATAATATTGAAATTGGGTTTGGAAGAGTGTCAACTTTAGATCCCACATATTGGGAGAATGTTCAATCTTATGGTATTTTTGATAAAAGTGGGTTTGGAGAGGTCATGACTTTAGTTAATGTTAATGCCACTATTTTGGAAGAGTGTCAACTTCGCATGCATGTGGATCGTGTTGAGAATATGTTATGTGATAGCTATTTTGTTGAATTTTCCTATGATCCTACATGTAATTATTATGAGAGAGGAAAATATGGTTGTAGAAATTTTTATCTTACTAAATTACCTCTCGTCATGTTGAGATTGATGTCGTCTCTTTCTTCTTCCTTGCATATGCTAGTTTTTGCTTGCTATGATAATTTGTTTGCCTATAAGATGCCTATGCATAGGAAGTATGTTAGACTTAGATGTGTTTGTCACGTGTTTCATGATGCTCTCTTTGCGCTTCAATTCTTGTCTTTCATGTGAGCATCATCGAAATCTCAATGCCTAGCTAGGGGCGTTAAACGATAGCGCTTGTTGGGAGGCAACCCAATTTTATTTTTGTTCCTTATTTTTTGTTCCTGTTTAGTAATAAATAATTCATCTATCCTATGGTTAGATCTGGTTTTGTGTTTTAATTAGTGTTTGTTCCAAGTAAAACCTTTAGGATAACCTACGGTGATAGATAGTTTGATCTTGCTGAAAAACAGAAACTTTTGCGCGCACGAGATTAGTTTTCATAAATCACAGAAACGTGCTTTTCAGTTGATTCTTTTTGCATAAGATTAATACAAAAATTACCCAGGACTTCCTAATTTGGTAGAATTTATGGGGTTCCATAAGTATTTCGGAAGTTATATATTGCTACAGACTGTTCTGTTTTTGACAGATTCTGTTTTTCGTGTGTTGTTTGCTTATTTTGATGAATCTATGGCTAGTATCGGGGGGTATGAACCATAGAGAAGTTGGAATAAAGTAGGTTTAACACCAATATAAATAAAGAATGAGTTCATTACAGTACCTTAAAGTGGTGATCTGTTTTCTTACACTAACGGAGCTCATGAGATTTTCTGTGGAGTTTTGTGTTGTGAAGTTTTCAAGTTTTGGGTAAAGATTTGATGGATTTTGGAATAAGGAGTGGCAAGAGCCTAAGCTTAGGGATGCCCAAGGCACCCCCAAGGTAAAATTCAAGAAAAAAACAAAATCCTAAGCTTGGGGATGCCCCGGAAGGCATCTCCTCTTTCGTCTTCGTCTATCGGTAACTTTACTTGAGGCTATATTTTTATTCACCACATGATATGTGTTTTGCTTGGAGCGTCTTGTATGATTTGAGTCTTTGCTTTTTAGTTTACCACAATCATCCTTGCTGTACACACCTTTTGAGAGAGACACACATGAATTGGAATTTATTAGAATACTTTATGTGCTTCACTTATATCTTTTGAGCTAGATAATTTTGCTCTAGTACTTTACTTATATCTTTTAGAGCACGGTGGTGGTTTTATTTTGAAGAAATTATTGGTCTCTCATGCTTCACTTATATTATTTTGAGAGTCCTTTAGAACAGCATGGTAGTTTGCTTTGGCTATAAAATTAGTCCTAATATGATAGGCATCCAAGACGGGTATAATAAAAACTTTCATAAAAAGTGCATTGAATACTATGAGAAGTTTGATGCTTGATGATCGTTTTGAGATATGAGGATGGTGATATTAGAGTCATGTTAGTAGAGTAATTGTGAATTTGAGAAATACTTGTGTTGAGGTTTGCAAGTCCCATAGCATGCATGTATGGTAACCATTGTGTGACAAATTTGAAGCATGAGGTATTTCTTTGATTGTCATCCTTTGTGTGGAGGTCGGGATCGTGCGATGGTTAACTCCTACCAACCCTTCCCCTAGGGGCATGCGTGTAGTATTTGTTTTGATGACTTGTAGATTTTTGCAATAAGTATGTGAGTTCATTATGACTAATGTTGAGTCCATGGATTATACGCACTCTCACCTTTCCATCATTGCTAGCCTCTTCGGTACCGTGCATTGCTCTTTCTCACCTTCAGAGTTGGTGCAAACTTCGCCGATGCATCCAAACCCCGTGATATGATACGCTCTATCACACATAAACCTCCTTATATCTTCCTCAAAACAGCCACCATACTTACCTATTATGGCATTTCCATAGCTATTCGGAGATATATTGCCATGTAACTTTCCACCGTTTCATTTATTATGACACGCTTCATCATTATCATATTGCCTTGCATGATCATGTAGTTGACATCGTATTTGTGGCAAAGCCAACATTCATAATTTTTCATACATGTCACTCTTGATTCATTGCCCATCCCGGTACACCGTCGGAGGCATTCATATAGAGTCATATTTTGTTCTAGTATCGAGTTGTAATCATTGAGTTGTAAATCAATAGAAGTGTGATGATCATCATTAATAGAGCATTGTCCCAAATAAAAAAAGAAGAAAAAGAAAAAAAGGCCAAAGAAAAAAAGAAAGGCCCAAAAAAATATAAGTAAAAGGGACAATGCTACTATCCTTTTCCACACTTGTGCTTCAAAGTAGCACCATGATCTTTATGATAGAGAGTCTCTTGTTTTGTCACTTTCATATACTAGTGGGAACTTTTCATTATAGAACTTCGCTTGTATATTCCAACAATGGGCTTCCTCAAATGCCCTAGGTCTTCATGAGCAAGCAAGTTGGATGCACACCCACTTAGTTTCTTTTGTTGAGCTTTCATACATTTATAGCTCTAGTGCATCAGTTGCATGGCAATCCCTACTCCTTGCATTGACATCAATTGATGGGCATCTCCCTAGCCCGTTGATTAGCCACGTCAATGTGAGACTTTCTCCTTTTTGTCTTCTCCACACAACCCCCATCATTATATTCTAGTACACCCATAGTGTTATGTCCATGGCTCACGCTCATGTATTGCGTGAAAGTTGAAAGAGTTTGAAAAAATTAAAGTATGAAACAATTGCTTGGCTGAAACCGGGGTTGTGCATGATTTGAGTATTTTGTGTGACGAAGATGCAGCATAGCCAAACTATATGATTTTGTAGGGATGAACTTTCTTTGGCCATGTTATTTTGAGAAGACATGATTACTTTGATAGTATGCTTGAAGTATTATTACTCTTATGTCAATATTAAACTTTTGTCTTGAATCTTTCGGATCTGAACATTCATGCCACAATAAAGAGAATTACTTAGAAAATTATGTTAGGTAGCATTCACATCAGAAATTCTATTTTTATCATTTACCTACTCAAGGACGAGCAGGAATTAAGCTTGGGGATGCTTGATACGTCTCCAACGTATCTACAATTTTTGATCGTTTCATGCTATTATATTATCTGTTTTGGATGTTTAATGGGCTTTATTATGCACTTTTATATTATTTTTGGGACTAACCTACTAACCGGAGGCCCAGTGCAAATTACTGATTTTTTCCTATTTCAGTGTTTGGCAAAAAAGGAATATCAAACGAAATCCAAAATGAATGAAACCTTCGGGAGAATCATTTTTGGAACAAACAAAATCCAGGAGACTTGGAGTGGACGTCAAGGAAGAAACGAGGCGGCCACGAGGTAGGAGGGCGCGCCCAGGGGGGTAGGTGCGCCCCCCACCCTCGTGGGCCCCTCATGGCTCCACCGACCTACTTCTTTCGTCTATATATACTCATATACCCCGAAAGTGTCCAGGAGCACCACGAAACCCAATTTCCACCGCCGCAACCTTCTGTACCCGTGATATCCCATCTTGGGGCCTTTTCCAGTGCTCCGCCGGAGGGGGAATCGATCACGGGGGGCTTCTATATCAACACCATAGCCTCTCCGATGATGTGTGAGTAGTTTACCATAGACCTTTGGGTCCATAGTTATTAGCTAGATGGCTTCTTCTCTCTCTTTGCTTCTCAAGACCAAGTTCTCCTCGATCCTCTTGGAGATCTATTCGATGTAATACTTTTTGTGGTGTGTTTGTCGGGATCCGATGAATTGTGGGTTTATGATCAAGATTATCTATGAACAATATTTGATTCTTCTCTGAATTCTTATATGTATGATTTGATATCTTTGCAAGCCTCTTCGAATTATCAGCTTGGTTTGGCCTACTAGATTGATCTTTCTTGCAATGGGAGAAGTGCTTAGCTTTGGGTTCAATCTTGTGGTGTCCTTTCCTAGTGACAGCAGGGGCAGCAAGGCACGTATTGTATGGTTGCCATCGAGGATAAAAATATGGGGTTTATATCATATTGCTTGAGTTTATCCCTCTAACTCATGTCATCTGGCCTAATGCGTTACTCTGTTCTTATGAACTTAATACTCTAGATGCATGCTGGATAGCGGTTGATGTCTGGAGTAATAGTAGTAGATGCAGAATCGTTTCGATCTACTTGTCACGAATGTGATGCCTATATACATGATCATGCCCAGATATTCTCATAACTATGCGCTTTTCTATCAATTGCTCGACAGTAATTTGTTCACCCACCATAAGATATGCTATCTTGAGAGAAGCCACTAGTGAAACCTATGGCCCCCAGGTCTCTTTTCTATCATATTATATCTCTTCTATTTATATCGCATCTTGTTTACTATTTTGCAATATTTACTTTTCAATCTATACAACAAAAATACCAAAAATATTTCTCTTATTATCTCTATCAGATCTCACTTTTGCAAGTGGCCGTGAAGGGATTAACAACCCCTTTATCGCGTTGGTTGCAAGGTTCTTATTTGTTTGTGCAGGTACTAGGCGACTTGCGTGTAACCTCCTACTGGATTGATACCTTGGTTCTCAAAAACTGAGGGAAATACTTACGCTACTTTGCTACATCACCCTTTCCTATTCAAGGGAAAACCAACGCATGCTCGAGAGGTAGCAATCAACTCGCAAATATTTGGCAATGCTCGGTCGGGAAGATGCCATTCACTTACCTCGGCCTACCGATGGGGACAACGAGACCCTTGGTGACAGACCTCATGCCAGTGATCGAGAAAGCAGAATGCAAACTATCCTCCTCATTATGCATGATGGACCAAGGGAGCAAACTCACTCTGCTGAACTCACTCACCACCTCGCTTGTGATGTATCCTATGTGCACCATCAAGTTCCTACCAAAGTTAATCGAACATCTTGACAAAAACCGAGCAGGGGGGACTTGTAACTCCCTGGCCGCGTGGGATTTAGTCTGTCGACCCAAGAGTCGTGCGCGGCTTGGGATACTGAATATCAAGGTTCAGAATATTGGTCTACTTATGTAATTCTGCACAACTTCTACAACAAAAATGATGTCCCGTGGTGCACCCTTGTCTGGTCCACATACTATGAAAATAGAATACTGCATGCGGTCGATGCATGTGGGTCATTTTGGTGGCGAGATGGCATGCAATTGAGTGATGTTTACAGAGGAGTCACACATGTTAATGTTGGAGATGGCTCAACAGTGTTGTTCTGGAAGGACTTATGGCAAGGGCAAGTTCTTGAAAATTCACACACCTGTGCCTTCTCATACACAAAAATCGAGGATGCTTTGTTGCAACTTTTCTGGGTATTACAGAGCTGGATAGGTGGATTTCATTTGCTGCTATCACAGCAAGCCAGAGAGGAGGTGTGCACACTCCAACAACTAATTGAACCAACTGTAATCGACACCAGTGTGCGCGACACCTGGACATGCGTCTGGGGGTGGCTTTTCTTCTGCAAAATTCTACAAGTTTTATTTCAAAGATGTGGTGGCTGATGAATCTTTCAGATGGATTTGGAGATCCAGGTGCACCATGAAAATCAAGATGTTCGCTTGGCTCCTCCTAGCCGATAGAATTACACAAAAAATATGATCAAGAGAAGACATTCTAACATGTCGGATAGAGTTAACTGTGTGCTATGTGGCTCGGGAGAAGAAGAAACCATTGAGCACCTATTCTTTACCTGCCCGTTCAGTCGTTCATGCTAGGCTTCACTAGGTGTCAGTTGGATGGATGGAGGAAACCAACTCAATATGATCCACTCATGCAAACAAAGGTGGACACATAAAATGTTCATGGAAATATTCATGACGTCGGCCTGGAGCATTTGGAAAGAGCGTAATGGCAAAGTTTTCCAAGGGATCCCTCCATCCCATGCATCCTGGAAAGATAGATTCAAGACTGACTTTGCCCTTCTAATTCATAGGGTTAAACCCTCTGTGACTGACTTTGTAACCACCTTTTGTAACTCCTTAGTGTAAAAATCCCAACTGTACTCCCAACCCCCTACCAAGAACTATGATGAGTTAGCCACCCCTGATGGGGTTAACCTGATTAGTTCATGGAGGTGGGGTCTGCCATTTGTAACATGTGTACCAATTAATGAGAAAAGATGGCGGTACGAGCCTCTCCTACTGTCTTGCACGTTCAAAAAAAATAAGGCGAGGACGTCATTGAGCTAAACATGTTCTGAACGCGAAGGTGTCATACGTTTGGTACTTGGTCGATTGGATCGCATTGTATAAACGCTTCCGCTAAATGGTCTTCGAGGGTACGTAGACACACTCTCCCCTCTCGTAGGTATGCATCTCCATGGATAGATCTTGCGTGTACGTAGAATTTTTTTTGTTTTCCATGCAACGTTCCCCCATAGTGGTATCAGAGCCAGATTTAGGCATAGATGATATGCACGAGTAGAACACAAAGAGTTATAGGCGGTGATGTTCATACTGCTTATCACCAGCATCTTATTTTGATTCGGCGGCATTGTGGGTTGAAGCGGCCCGGACCAACCTTACATGTCCACATACATGAGACCGGTTCCACCGACTGACATGCAACTTGTTTTGCATAAAGGTGGCTGGTGGGTGTCTGTTTCTCCTACTTTAGTTGAATCGAATTTGACTACGGCCAGTCCTTGAAGAAGGTTAAAATAGCAAACTTGATAATTCACCGTTGTGGTTGTTTTTGCGTTGGTAAGAACGATTCTTACTAGAAACCCATAGCAGCCACGTAAAACTTGCAATAACAAAGTAGAGGACATCTAACTTGTTTTTGCAGGATATGTTGTGATGTGATATGGTCAAGACATGATGCGATATATGTTATTGTATGAGATGATCATGTTTTGTAATATCGACAACCGGAAGGAGCCTTAGGGTTGTCTCTTAATTATTGTACGAAATGCAAGCGCCATGTAATTGCTTTACTTTATCGCCATGCGTTAGCAATAGTTGTAGAAGCAATAGTTGGTGAGATGACCACGGCGCAATGATGGAGATCAAGGTGTCGAGCCGGTGACGATGGAGATCATGACGATGCTTTGGAGATCGATATCAAAAGCACAAGATGATGATGGCCATATCATGTCACATATTTTGATTGCATGTGATGTTTATCCTTTATGCATCTTGTTTTGCTTAGAATGACGGTAGCATTATAAGATGATCCCTTCACTAAATTTCAAGATAAAAGTGTTCTCCCCGAGTATGCACCATTGCTAAAGTTTGTCGTTTTGAAGCACCTCGTGATGATCGGGTGTGATAGATTCTACGTTCACATACAACGGGTGTAAGCTAGTTTTGCACAAGCAGAATACTTGGGTTAAACTTGACGAGCCTAGCATGTACAGACATGGTCTCGGAACACTAGAGACCGAAAGGTCGAACATGAGTCATATAGTAGATATGATCAACATAGAGATGTTCACCATTGATGACTACCCCATCTCATGTGATGATCGGACATGGTTTAGTTGGTTTGGATCATGTATCACTTAGATAACTGGAGGGATATTAATTTAAGTGGGAGTTCATTAGTTATTTGATTAGTTGAACTTGATTTATCATGAACTTAGTGTTGATAGTTTTTGCATATCTATGTTGTAGATCAATGGCCCGTGCTACCGTTCCCTTGAACTTTAATGCGTTCCTAGAGAAAGCTAAGTTGAAAGATGATGGTAGCAACTACATGGACTGGGTCCATAACTTGAGGATTATCCTCATTGCTGCACAAAAGAATTATGTCCTTGATGCACCGCTAGGTGACGGACCTGCTGCCGGAGCAAATGCAGACATTATGAACACCTGGCAGGCTCGATCTCATGACTACTCGATAGTTCAGTGTGCCATGCTCTACGGCTTGGAACCGGGACTGCAAAAGTGTTTTGAACGCCACTATGCATATGAGATGTTCCAAGAGCTGAAATTAATATTTCAAGCTAATGCCCTGGTTGAGAGATATGAAGTCTCCAACGAGTTCTTTAGCTGTAACATGGAGGAGAACAGTTCTATCAGTGAACACATACTCAGAATGTCTGGGTACCACAACCACTTGACTCAGCTGGGAATTGATCTTCCAGTTGAGAGTGTTATTGACAGAGTTCTTCAGTCACAGCCACCAAGCTATAAAGGCTTCATGGTGAACTATAATATGCAAGGGATGGAGAAAACAATTCTCGAGCTCTTCGCGATGCTGAAATCGGCGGAGGTAGAAATCAAGAAGGAGCATCAAGTGTTGATGCTTAATAAGAGCACTAGTTTCAAGAAAAAAGGCAAGGGAAAGAAAGGGAACTTCAAGAAGAACGGCAAGCAAGTTACCACTCCCACGAAGAAACCTAAAGCTGGACCCAAGCTTGAAACTGAGTGCTTCTGCTGCAAAGGGACTGGTCACTTGAAGCGGAACTGCCCCAAGTATTTGGCGGATAAGAAGGATGAAAAAATGAACAAAGGTATATTTGATATACATGTTATTGATGTGTTCCTTACTAATGCTTGTAGTAGCGCCTCGGTATTTGATACTGGTTCAGTTGCTCATATTTGTAACTCAAAACAGGAGCTACGAAATAAGCAAAGATTAGCTAAGGTCGAGGTGACAATGCGCATCGGGAATGGTTCCAAGGTTGATGTGATCGCCGTCGGCACTATACCTCAACATCTAACTTCGGGATTAGTTTTAGACCTCAATAATTGTTATTTGGTGCTCTGTTGGGGAACGTAGTAATTTATGTGATTAACACCCAAAGAGTACTAAGGTGTGATCATGTTTTGCTTGTGAGATAATTTTAGTCAACGGGTCTGTCACATACAGATCCGTAAGTATTTTGCGAATTCTATGTCTACAATGCTTTGCACGGAGCTACTCTAGCTAATTGCTCCCACTTTCAATATGTATCTAGATCGAGACTTAGAGTCATCCAGATCTGTGTCAAAACTTGCATCGACGTAACTTTTTACGACGAACCTTTTGTCACCTCCATAATCGAGAAATATTTCCTTATTCCACTAAGGATAATTTTGACCAATGTCCAGTGATCTACTCTTAGATCACTATTGTACTCCCTTGCTTAACACAGTGTAGGGTATACAATAGATCTGGTACACATCATGGCATACTTTATAGAACCTATGGCTGAGGCATAGGGAATGACTTTCATTCTCTTTCTATCTTCTGCCGTGGTCGGGCTTTGAGTCTTACTCAATTTCATACCTTGTAACACAGCCAAGAACTCTTTCTTTGACTGTTCCATTTTTTGAACTACTTCAAAATATTGTCAAGGTATGTACTCATTGAAAAAACTTATCAAGCGTCTTGATCTATCTCTATAGATTTTGATGCTTAATATGTAAGCAGCTTCACCGAGGTCTTTCTTTGAAAAACTTCTTTAAAAACACTCCTTTATGCTTTGCAGAATAATTCTACATTATTTCCGATCAACAATATGCCATTCACATATACTTATTAGAAATGTTGTAGTGCTCCCACTCACTTTCTTGTAAATACAGGCTTCACCGCAAGTCTGTATAAAACTATATGCTTTGATCATACTATCAAAGCGTTTATTCCAACTCCGAGAGGCTTGCACCAGTCCATAAATGGATCGCTGGAGCTTGCACACTTTGTTAGCTCCTTTTGGATCGACAAAACCTTCCGGCTGCATCATATACAACTCTTCTTCCAGAAATCCATTCAGGAATGCAGTTTTGACATCCATTTGCTGGATTTCATAAAATGCGGCAATTGCTAACATGATTCGGACAGACTTAAGCATAGATACGAGTGAGAAACTCTCATCATAGTCAACACCTTGAACTTGTCGAAAACCTTTTTGCGACAATTCTAGCTTTGTAGATAGTAACACTACTATCAGCGTCCGTCTTCCTCTTGAAGATCCATTTAATCTCAATGGCTCGCCGATCATTGGGCAAGTCAATCAAACTCCATACTTTGTTCTCATACATGGATCTCATCTCAGATTTCATGGCCTCAAGCCATTTCGCGGAATCTAGGCTCATCATCGCTTCCTCATAGTTCGCAAGTTCATCATGGTCTAGTAACATGACTTCCAGAACAGGATTACCGTACCACTTTGGTGCGGATCTCACTCTGGTTTACCTACGAGATTCGGTATTAACTTGATCTGAAGTTACATGATCATCATCATTAGTCTTCCTCACTAATTGGTGTAGTAGTCACAGGAACAGATTTCTTGTGATGAACTACTTTTCAATAAGGGAGAAGGTACAATTACCTTATCAAGTTCTACTTTCCTCCCACTCACTTCTTTCAAGAGAAACTCCTTCTCTAGAAAGGATCCTTTCTTAGCAACGAATGTCTCGCCTTCGGATCTGTGATAGAAGGTGTACCCAATAGTCTCCTTTGGGTATCCTATGAAGACATATTTCTCCGATTTGGGTTTGAGCTTATCGGGATGAAACCTTTTTCATATAAGCATCACAATCCCAAACTTTAAGAAACGACAACTTCGGTTTCTTGCCAAACCACAGTTCAGATTGTGTCGTCTCAACGGACTTAGATGGTGCCCTTTTAAATGTGAATGCAGCTGTCTTTAATGCATAACCCCAAAACGATAGTGGTAGATCGGTAAGAGACATCATAGATCGCACCATATCTAATAAAGTACGGTTATGATGTTCGGACACACCATTATGCTGTGGTGTTCCAGGTGGCGTGAGTAGTGAAACTATTTCACATTGTTTTAACTGAAGGCCAGACTCGTAACTCAAATATTTTACCTCTGCGATCATATCGTAGAAACTTTTATTTTCTTGTTACGATGATTCTCCACTTCACTCTGAAATTCTTTGAACTTTTCAAATATTTCAGACTTGTGTTTCATTAAGTAGATATACCCATATCTGCTCAAATCATCTGTGAAGGTCAGAAAATAATGATACCCTCCACAAGCCTTACCACTCATCGGATCTCATACATCAGTATGTATTATTTCCAATAAGTCAGTTGCTCGCTCCATAGTTCCGGAGAACGGCGTTTTAGTCATCTTGCCCATGAGGCATGGTTCGCAAGCATCAACTGATTCATAATCAAGTGATTCCAAAAACCCATTAGCATGGAGTTTCTTCATGCGCTTTACACCAATATGACCTAAACGGCAGTGCCACAAATAAGTTGCACTATCATTATTAACTTTGCATCTTTTGGTTTCAATATTATGATTATGTGTATCACTACGATCGAGATCCAACGAACTATTTTCATTGGGTGTGTAACCATATAAGGTTTTATTCATGTAAATAGAACAACAATTTATTCTCTTACTTAAATGAATAACCGTATTACAATAAACATGACCAAATCATATTCATGCTCAACGCAAACACCAAATAACACTTATTCAGGTTCAACACTAATCCCGAAAGTATAGGGAGTGTGCGATGATGATCATATCAATCTTGGAACCACTTCCAATACACATCGTCACTTCACCCTTAACTAGTCTTTGTTTATTCTGCAACTCCCGTTTCGAGTTACTAATCTTAGCAACTGAACTAGTATCAAATACTGAGGGGTTGCTATAAACACTAGTAAAGTACACATCAATAACATGTATATCAAATATACTTATGTTCACTTTGCCATCCTTCTTATCTGCCAATCACTTGGGGTAGTTCCGCTTCCAGTGACCAGTCCCTTTGCAGTAGAAACACTTAGTCTCAGGCTTAGGACCAGACTTGGGCTTCTTCACTTGAGCAGCAACTTGCTTGCTGTTCTTCCTTAAGTTCCCCTTCTTCCCTCTGCCCTTTTCTTGAAACTAGTGGTCTTGTCTACCATCAACACTTGATGTTTTTCTCGATTTCTACCTTCGTCAATTTCCGCATTACGAAGAGCTTGGGAATCGTTTCCATTATCCCTTGCATATCATAGTTCATCACGAAGTTCTACTAACTTGGTGATGGTGACTAGAGAATTCTGTCAATCACTATCTTATCTAGAAGATTAACTCCCACTTGATTCATGTGATTGTAGTACTCAGACAATCTGAGCACATGCTCACTAGTTGAGCGATTCTCCTCCATCTTTTAGCTATAGAACTTGTTGGAGACTTCATATCTCTCAACTCGGGTATTTGCTTGAAATATTAACTTCAACTCCTGGAACATCTCATATGCTCCATGACGTTCAAAACGTCTTTGAAGTCCCGATTCTAAGCCATTAAGCATGGTGCACTAAACTATCAAGTAGTCATCATATTGAGCTAGCCAAACGTTCATAACGTCTGCATCTGCTCCTACAATAGGTCCGTCACCTAGCGGTGCATCAAGGACATAATTCTTCTGTGCAGCAATGAGGATAAACCTCAGATCACGGATCCAATCCGCATCATTGCTAATAACATCTTTCAACACAATTTTCTCTAGGAACATGTCAAAATAAACACAGGGAAGCAACAACGCGAGCTATTGATCTACAACATAATTTGCAAAATACTACCAGTACTAAGTTCATGATAAATTTAAGTTCAATTAATCATATTACTTAAGAACTCCCACTTAGATAGACATCCCTCTAATCCTCTAAGTGATTACGTGATCCAAATCAACTAAACCATGTCCGATCATCACGTGAGATGGAGTAGTTTCATTGGTGAACATCGCTATGTTGATCATATCTGCTATATGATTCACGCTCGACCTTTCGGTCTCCATGTTCCGAGGCCATATCTGTATATGCTTGGCTCGTCAAGTATAACCTGAGTATTCTGCGTGTGCAACTGTTTTGCACCCGTTGTATTTGAACGTAGAGCCTATCACACCCGATCATCACGTGGTGTCTCAGCACGAAGAACTTTCGCAACGGTGCATACTCAGGGAGAACACTTCTTGATAATTAGTGAGAGATCATCTTATAATGCTACTGTCAATCAAAGCAAGATAAGATGCATAAAAGATAAACATCACATGCAATCAATATAAGCGATATGATATGGCCACCATCATCTTGTGCTTGTGATCTCCATCTTCGAAGCACCGTCATGATCACCATCGTCACCGGCGCGACACCTTGATCTCCATCGTAGCATCGTTGTCGTCTCGCCAATCTTATGCTTCCACGACTATCGCTACCGCTTAGTGATAAAGTAAAGCATTACAGCGCGATTGCATTGCATACAATAAAGCGACAACCATATGGCTCCTGCCAGTTGCCGATAACTCGGTTACAAAACATGATCATCTCATACAATAAAATTTAGCATCATGTCTTGACCATATCACATCACAACATGCCCTGCAAAAACAAGTTAGACCTCCTCTACTTTGTTGTTGCAAGTTTTACGTGGCTGCTACGGGCTTAAGCAAGAACCAATCTTACCTACGCATCAAAACCACAACGATAGTTTGTCAAGTTGGTGTTGTTTTAACCTTCGCAAGGACTGGGCGTAGCCACACTCGGTTCAACTAAAGTTGAAGAAACTGTCACCCGCAAGCCACCTATGTGCAAAGCACGTCGGGAGAACTGGTCTCGCATAAGCGTACGCGTAATGTTGGTCCGGGCCGCTTCGTCCAACAATACCGCCGAACCAAAGTATGACATGTTGGTAAGTAGTATGACTTATATCGCCCACAACTCACTTGTGTTCTACTCGTGCATATAACATCAACATATAAAACCTAGGATCGGATGCCACTGTTGGGAAACGTAGTAATTTCAAAAAAAATTCCTACGCACACGCAAGATCATGGTGATGCATAGCAACGAGAGGGGAGAGTGTGATCTACATACCATTGTAGACCGATAGCAGAAGCGTTAGCACAACGCAGTTGATGTAGTCGTACGTCTTCACGGCACGACCGATCAAGCACCGAAACTACGGCACCTCCGAGTTTTAGCACACGTTCAGCTCGATGACGATCCCCGGACTCTGATCCAGCAAAGTTTCGGGGAAGAGTTCCGTCAGCACAACAGCGTGGTGACGATCTTGATGTACTACCGTCGCAGGGCTTCGCCTAAGCACCACTACAATATTATCGAGGATTATGGTGGAAGGGGGCACCGCACACGGCTAAGAATATGATCACGTGGATCAACTCGTGTGTCTAGGGGTGCCCCCTGCCCCTGTATATAAAGGATCAAGGGGAGGAGGCCGGCCGGCCCCTATGGTGCGCCGAGGAGTCCTCCTCCTAGTAGGAGTAGGACTCCTACTAGGAGGGGGAAAGAAGTGGGGAGGGAGAAGGAAGGGGGGCGCCGCCCCCCCCCCTCTCCTAGTCCAATTAGGACCAGGGGGGAGGAGGCGCGCGGCCCACCTTTGGCTGCCCCTCTCTCTCTCCAGTAAGGCCCATATGGCCCATTACTCCTCCCGGGGGGTTCCGGTAACCCTCCGGCTCTCCGGTTTTCTCCGAAATCACCCGGAACACTTCCGGTGTCCGAATATAGCCGTCCAATATATCAATCTTTATGTCTCGACAATTTCGAGACTCCTCGTCATGTCCGTGATCACATCCGGGACTCCGAACTAACTTCAGTACATCAAAACTCATAAACTCATAATATAACTGTCATCGAAACCTTAAGCGTGCGGACCCTACAGGTTCGAGAACAATGTAGACATGACCGAGACACGTCTCCGGTCAATAACCAATAGCGGAACCTGGATGCTCATATTGGCTCCTACATATTCTACGAAGATCTTTATCGGTCAGACCGCATAACAACATACGTTGTTCCCTTTGTCATCGGTATGTTACTTGCCCGAGATTCGATCGTCGGTATCTCAATACCTAGTTCAATCTCGTTACCGGCAAGTCTCTTTACTCGTTCCGTAATACATCATCTTGCAACTAACTCATTCGTTGCAATGCTTGCAAGGCTTATGTGATGTGCATTACCGAGAGGGCCCAGAGATACCTCTCCGACAATCGGAGTGACAAATCCTAATCTCGAAATACGCCAACCCAACATGTACCTTTGGAGACACCTGTAGAGCACCTTTATAATCACCCATTTACGTTGTGACGTTTGGTAGCACACAAAGTGTTCCTCCGGCAAACAGGAGTTGCATAGTCTCATAGTCATAGGAACATGTATAAGTCATGAAGAAAGCAATAGCAACATACTAAACGATCGGGTGCTAAGCTAACGGAATGGGTCAAGTCAATCAGATCATTCACCCAATGATGTGATCCCGTTAATCAAATAACAACTCTTTGTTCATGGTTAGGAAACATAACCATCTTTGATTAACGAGCTAGTCAAGTAGAGGCATACTAGTGACACTCTGTTTGTCTATGTATTCACACATGTATTATGTTTCCGGTTAATACAATTCTAGCATGAATAATAAACATTTATCATGATATAAGGAAATAAATAATAACTTTATTATTGCCTCTAGGGCATATTTCCTTCAGTTTATTGCGAGACGGTTATTCATTTAAGTCGGAGAATAATGGTTGTTCTATTTATATGAGTAACATCTTTTATAGTCACGCACCTTTTGTGAATGGTCTATTCTTGTTGAATCTCGATCGTAGTGATACACGTACGCATAATATTGATGCCAGAAGATGCAAAGTTGATAATGATAGTGCAACATACTTGTGGCACTACTTTAGGTCATATTAGTGTAAAGTGCATGAAGAAAGTCCATGCGGATGGACTTTTGGAATCTCTTGATTATGAATCATTTGATACTTGCGAACCATGCCTCATGGACAAGATGACTAAAACTCCGTTCTCCAGAACAATGGAGCGAGCTAATGATTTATTGGAAATAATACATACCGATGTATGTGGTCCGATGAATGTTCAAGCACACGACGGGTATCATTACTTTCTAACCTTCATAGATGATTTGAGTAGGTATGGGTATATCTAGTTGATGAAACACAAGTCTGAAACATTTGAAAAGTTCAAAGAATTTCATAGTGAAGTAGAGAATCATCGTAACAAGAAAATAAAGTTTCTACGATCTAATCGCGGAGGTGAATATTTGAGTTATGATTTTTGCCTTCATTTAAGAAAATGTGGAATTGTTTTAAAACTCACGCCACCTAGAGCACCACAGCGTAATGGTGTGTCCGAACATCGTAACCATACTTAATTAGATGGTGCGTTCTATAATGTCTCTTATCGATCTGCCACTATCATTTTGGGGTTATGCATTAGAGACAGCTGCATTCACATTAAATAGGCACCGTCTAAATCCGTCGAGAGGACACCGTATGAACTATGGTTTGGCAAGAAACCTAAGCTATCGTTTCTTAAAGTTTGGAGATGCGACGCTTATGTGAAAAGGCTTCAGCCTAATATGCTCGAACCCAAAGCGGAGAAGTGCGTCTTCATAGGACCTAAAGAAACTATTGGGTACACCTTCTACCACAGATCCGAAGGCAAGATCTTTGTTGCCAGGAATGGGTCCTTTCTAAAGAAGGAGTTTCTCTCGAAAGAATTGAGTAGGAGGAAAGTAGAACTTGATGAGATAATTGTACCTTCTCTCGAATTGGAAAGTAGCACATCAGTGCGAACCGTTCGAGTGATGCCTACACCAACAAGAGAAGAAGATAATGATAAAGATCATGAAGCTTCAGATCAAGTTACTACTGAACCTCATAGGTCGACCAGAGTGGTACGGTAATCCTGTCCTGGAAGTTATGTTGTTAGACTATGGCGAACCTACGAACTATGAAGAAGCTATGATGAGCCCGGATTCCGACAAATAGCTTGAGGCCATGAAATCTGAGATAGGATCCATGTATGACAACAAAGTGTGGACTTTGTTGGACCTGCCCGATGATTGGCAAGCCATTAAAAATAACTGGATCTTTAAGAGGAAGACATACGCTGATGGTAATATCACCGTCTACAAAGCTCGACTTGTCGCGAAAGGTTTTTAACAAGTTCAAGGGGTTGACTACAATGAGACTTTCATACTCGTAGCGATGCTTAAGTCCGTCCGAATCATGTTAGCAATTGCCGTATTTTATGATTATGAAATCTGGCAAATGGACGACAAAATTGCATTCCTTAATGGATTTCTTAACGAAGAGTTGTATATGATACAACCATAAGGTTTTGTCGATCCTAAGGATGCTAACAAAGGGTGCGAACTCCAGTGATCCATCTATGGACTCGTGCAAGCATCTCGGAGTTCGAATATACGCTTCGAAGAGGTGATCAAAGCATATGGTTTTGTACAGACTTACGGTGAAGCCTGTATTTACAAGAAAGTGAGTGGGAGCTCTGTTGCATTTCTAATATTATATGTGGATGACATATTGTTGATTGGAAATGATATAGAATTTTTGGATGGCATAAAAGGATACTTGAATAAGATTTTTTCAATGAAAGACCTCGGTGAAGCTGCTTATATATTTGGCATCAAGATCTATAGAGATAGATCGATACGCTTGATAGGACTTTCACAACGCGCATACCTTGACAAAGTTCTGAAGAAGTTCAAAATGGATCAGTCAAAGAAAGTGTGCTTGCTTGTGTTGCAAGGTGTGAAATTGATTCAGACCCAATGCCTGACCATGGCAGAAGATATAGAGAAAACGAAAGTCATTCCCTATGCCTCAGCCATAGGTTCTATTATGTATGCCCTGCTGTGTACCAGACCTGATGTGTGCCTTGCCATAAGTTTGACAGGGAGGTACAAAGTAATCCAGGCGTGGGTCACTGGGCAGCAGTCAAGAATATCCTGAAGTACCTGAAAAGGACCAAGGACATGTTTCTCGTTTATGGAGGTGACGAAGAGCTTGTCGTAAAGGGTTACGTCGATGCTAGCTTCGACACCAATCCGGATGACTCTAAGTCACACACCGGGTACGTATTTATATTGAATGGTGGAGCTGTCAGTTGGTGCAGTTCCAAGTAGAGCGTCATGGCGAGATCTACGTCTGAAGCGGAGTACATAGCTGCTTTGGAAGCAGTGCATGAAGGTGTCTGGTTGAAGGAGTTCATATCCGATCTGGGTGTAATACCTAGTGCATCGGGTCCAATGACAATCTTTTGTGACAACACTGGAGCAATTGCCATAGCCAAGGAGCCCAGGTTTCACAAGAAGACCAAACACATCAAGAGACGCTTCAACTCCATTCGTGAATATGTCAAGGATGGAGACATAGAAATTTGCAAAGTACATACAGATCTGAATGTGGCAGACCCATTGACTAAACCTCTTCCACGAGCAAAACATGATCAGCACCAAGACTCCGTGGGTGTTAGATTCATTACTATGTAATCTAGGTTATGGACTCTAGTGCAAGTGGGAGACTGATGGAAATATGCCCTAGAGGCAATAATAGAGTTGTTATTATATTTCCTTGTTCATGATAAAGGTCTATTGTTCATGCTAGAATTGTATTGATGGAAACTTCAATACATGTGTGAATACTTAAACAAATACCGTGTCCCTAGTGAGCCTCTACTAGACTAGTTCATTGATCAAAGATGGTTAAGGTTTCCTAACCATAGACATGAGTTGTCCTTTGATAACGGGAGCACATCATTAGGAGAATGATGTGATGGACAAGACCCATCCGTTAACATATCATACGATCGTTTAGTTTATTGCTACTGCTTTCTTAATGTCAAATAAATGTTCCTTCGACCATGAGGTCATGCAACTCCCAGATACCGGAGGAATACCTTGTGTGCTATCAAACATCACAACGTAACTGGGTGATCATGAAAATGCTCTACAGGTATCTCCGAAGGTGTGTGTTGAGTTGGCATGGATCGAGACTGGGATTTGCCACTCCGTATTTCGAAGAGGTATCTTTGGGCCCTCTCAGTAATACACAGCATTGAAGCTTGCAAGCAAAATGACCAAGGAATTAGTTATGAGATGATGTATTACGGAATGAGTAAAGAGACTTGCTGGTAATGAGATTGAACTAGGTATGGAGATACCGACGATCGAATCTCGGGCAAGTAACATACCAACAGACAAAGGGAATTGCCTATGTTGTCATAACGGTTCGACCGATAAAGATCTTCGTGGAATGTGTAGGAACCAATATGGACATCTAGGTCCCGCTATTGGTTATTGACCGGAGAGTCATCTCTCGGTCATGTCTACATCATTCCCGAACCCGTCGGGTCCGCACGCTTAATGTTCGTTGACGATATAGTGTTATATGAGTTATGTGAATTGGTGACCGAGTGTTGTTCGGAGTCTCGGATGAGATCATGGACATGACAAGCAGCTCCAGAATGGTCCGGAGGTAAAGATTGATATATAGGACGATACTATTTGGTCATCGAAAAGGTTTCGGAGCGTATCGGGTAGTCATCGGATCACCGGAAGGGGTTCCGGGAAGTACCAGGAGGGTAATGGGCCTTATGGGCCGTTAGAGGGGAGCACACCAGCCCACAAGGGGCTGGCGCACCCCCCTATGGCCACCGGCCTATGGGAGAAAGGATAGGAGGGGGACTCGGCCTCCCCCTTCTTTCCCTCTCCCCCCTTTCCTTTCCCTCTGGTACAAATATGGAAGGGGTGGCTAGGGAAGGACCCCAAGGGGGATTCGGCCTCCCTTGGGGCGCCTCCTGGCTGACTCCCCTCTCCCCCCACCTATATATATATGAGAAGGGGCACACAAGACCACGA